>NC_081191.1:96387091-96714091 GCF_902713425.1 Acipenser ruthenus
AAGACAGTCATTCTGCACTGGTAGTCGATAATATTTTTATGAATATCTTGCATATATTTAAAGAGGATGCAATTATCTATTTAGGGATACCAAGTTATGTAATGAGCAAGGGGCCAGAGTGGGAAACACTGGGCAATAGAAGCCCCTCATCTAGTCATTCAACATTCATAAAAAAAGGGACAAATTAACATCTCTCTCTAGCAACACACACATACATAAAAACTAGGGCTGTCCCGATTAAAATTTTTTGATCAGTTCATTTATGGGCATTACTTGATTAAATTGGTAGATTAATCTGTCCACATTTTTAATAAAGGTAACAATCTTACAGCGGCTGTCCTGCATAGTAATACTTCTGAATCAACATAATCTAAAAAATAAATAAATAATAAAAGCCCAATGAGAATTTAGTCTTTTTAAAAGCATTTTTATTATTGTTATTTTTTTTTTTAGTAAATGTAACAAATTTTCACAGAACCATTCAAGCCACTGTCAGTCACATACCTGAAAACACAAGACAGCTGAGCTGCGTTTCCCATTACAGCTACGTACTTGGCTTCCTGTATTTCCATTTTATTCTAGCAAAACCTGAGACACTGAAGAGATTAAGTTGTTCTGAATCTTGTTAGAGTTACCTGAGAATACTGTGGCTATTGACAACTGATTGCTTAACATGCTGTCGTAATGTAATTCCACATAATTCTCTATTTGAGGAATTGGTGCCTTCATCGTGCCCTCTGAAAGCCAGTTCTTGCTGCTCATTGTGATGTATTGTATTCCTACGCTTCAAATCCAATTGATCATCAATCCGGGTTTGTCTAAAAGTTTTCAGTGTTAGTGGCTTGCAAATGACTTTGGATACACTCATGTTTTAGTGCTGACTTAGTTAGATATCCTAGATTGCTGTAGCCAGTGCTGTTCCACATCGCCTTTTCTGTACTAAAGACAGTTCCAGCAGTATACTATTTTTAATTGACAGCTACCGGTAAGCCACGGATACCTTTCATTTGAATGTCGGAAGTGGCAACTATATTCCTTCGATTCCTGTGTCATTTCAGGTATTGGTGGTATATAGCTCCCTATTCTAACAATCTCCAGTTTTTTTTCTGAGATTCATAACCAAATCGACTACAATGCCTCCGTTGTCTGATGACGATTTGTAAAAAGTAATTCGAAATATTACTGCAATTCTCAATAATGCTCTATAATAAAGCAATATTGCATGAAATTCAGCCATCCTTTGCTTACACTAGCATATTTATGTCCTGCCTCTGCTCACTAAGGATTAGACAGCTATAAAACAAGGGCAGATCTTTGACATTCCCATTGGTTAACCCTTTGCGGTCCATTTATCAGGTCCTGACAGGTCCAATTTATTTTCACAAGCACTGTTTATTTTTACATGCGCTGTTGTAAAGTCATTTTATTCATAGTAAAACGGGTTTAAAAGGCACTGCATATCAACAGGACACTCAGTACTGCATCTCCAGCCCTGCCCCACCTCTCTTCGCTGTATTTTTTTTTTGATCACTTGTTTTATCACCAAACTCCTCAATAATGCTATCCAAGTCATTATTTTATTACTATAACATCTTAAAAAGCTAGGCAAATGTCCGTGATATTCTTTGAGTGCTGGATGCGGAAGCAGCTATCTTGTTTGTTTATGCCTGTGTTATGTCTGTGGTGAAGGGACTATGTGTATTGCTGAGATACGCCTACTTTTTAAAAAAAAAAAAAAAAAATTTCGGTCTCACTCGGCCATTGAAAGATTTTCTCTGCTTTTTCCAGAGAAAAAACGACTAGGGACCTGTGCTTGACGTCTCTTTGACCGGAAAGGAAAAATTGTAATGACAGACCTGGTCCGACATAGGACCACAAAGGGTTAAACTTACTCAGGACCTTCAGCAGTGGCAGAAAATACCTTCAACTGTTTATGTCCTGCCTCCACTCATTTATGATTGGACTGCCGCGGAGAAAATGCAGTTCTACTAGTTGATTTTATTTTATATTAAAAAAATTTATTTGCACAATTAAATTGTAAAAATAATTAATCTAAGATCAACACTTTAGTTAATTAATGGGTCCGATTAATCTGTTAAATTGGAGCAGCTCTAATAAAAATATATATTTGTCCTGTAGTGGTGATTTGTTACAATTAGGGATCTACCTAATTCACGATTTTGCGGATTTGGCGAAAATCAGGAAAATGAGGGTCCACCACAAAATTCACCTCCTAGGGGACAATGCATACCGGAGAAGTACAGAGAAAAAACAAGAAACCTATTGATTTAAATGAACTACTGCACACTGCAGGCAACGTAAACTACATATCTTAATTCTGTAGATAAGCTTTTCATTTTGAATCCCTTCGCCATCTTGTGTGCATTGCATTTAGGCAAATAAAAATAAAGACCTTAGACAAATAAAATAAAAATACTCCAAAGCAGTTAACTATCTTGTTAACTGTTCACATGTCAATGCTTAAAATCAGCCTATTTATGTATTGCATTTTTATAGCGCTTTTTATACAAAAGTATCGCATCCTATCAGTGCATCTGTACTGGCTTTTCTGTGACCTGTATTGTACATCAGTGTTGCATTGTTAATTTGATTTAGGTTGCTAATCTAGTTTTCAGCATTGGAGGCAAAATACCAAAAAAAGGATAACAAAGCTAAAGAAGTTGAGGATCATGTCAAGAATTTTCGCAAAGCAACGTTACATGCAGTGGAGGTAAATTGTTTTGCACATCTTGTAATGGATGGAAAAATCCACTGCCCCCCCCCCCCCCCACACACATTCTAGTGGCCCAGTATAAGGATTATTGACATTTCACCAAAAATGGTTGCAATGCACGTTTAATATATTAAATAAGGGAATAAAAGAAACTGCAAAAACAAGCAAATGTTGGAACGTGTAAAAATGACATTAATTGTGATTATTGAACAGGTCACAGAGTTAGGGGGGGAAAAAAAAAGCCACGTTTCATGTAGGACTAATTTCTAAGTATGTCCCCTGTCCCGTTCCCCGTTGACTGTTAGCTTGACATCTGCTATTCATCACTTACGAGGTATCTTCACATACTAAACCTACACGCTGTCCCCATCCTAACATTTTTTTGTTTTTATCTTAAATTACAAATGGTACTTTTTATTCATCTTCGGCACTAAAAAGCTGATTTTATTTTATCTTTCTAGTCACACGGTTTTAGCTATATTCACAAACTAAACAGCTGCATAAAATCCATTGCAGAATAATATTTCAATAATTAGGCCTATTCAAAAACTGCAAACATTAAAATATTTGCAACAACCATAATAAAACAATAGAATTGCAGAAGTTAATTTTTTAATTCAGAAAAACTTTTAAAAACAGTAGTGGAAGGTCACAGCTGTGTCATCACTCCACAGGAATAAAACACAAACCCATATTTAACTGTACATAAGGCTTGTCGCTACTGTAACTCAATCAAGACTGAAACACTAAAATATCAGCCTCCACACGGCAATGCTAAATGGTAAAACTGTTGATTCACGATTACTGCAGAAGTGCAGATCTGCCATTATCACACAAACCAAGGTTAACAATAGAAAAGCTGTGAGTGTAGCTGCACCACCACCGCACCCCTCCCTCGGAGTCTGGGGGTGTGGCTGCACAACCTATTCTTTTTGTTAATTATCAATAGACAGAACAGTACTTGCCTACACCCTGCTACAGTATCTCCTGCAGACTTGCTTCTCTGTGTGCATTTTCATTGCAGGAGCCAATTTATTTTTAGGCTACAATACAGTGTTAACATTATAAAATAACTGGGACTTTATAGCGGCTTCAAGCAGACCGGTTACCCAAATCCTTTTTTTTATATAGCAAATGCAAGCAATGGCAGTGGGTTCAGGCTTCAATTGCATTCAAAAAGATTTGTCACTTGGTCTCAAATAAATGTAAGGTCAAATATTATTCTCTATTTTCTGTTTATCCCTGGCTTGTGTGAACTAACATGGAGAATAAGAGCAACGTTGTTTCAGTGCAGTGTATACTATCTCTGCTATCCCTATGAACTTTTACAAACCCACATCATTTTGGTTCACATTATTATTACCCAGTGTCCTGTGTGGTCTTCATACCCAAATGATAAATTGTGAGAAGAATGAGGGTATGCTGATACAGTAAGACATCAGAAACATTTTCATATTCGACCTATGGTACCCCCAAAGCTATACAGAACACCTGCATACAGAGAGTAATTAAACTTCAATTTCAAGGTAAACAGTAAACTACTCATGTTGGAGACTAGGGGTGCTAGATTCTGTTTAATTTAATAAACGTTTAAACTTTTAAATATATAGTTTAAAACGTTTAATCATTAAAATAAAAACATTTTGAAAAGACGCTGTGTGAGGGGGGTAGTATGCGTCCCCCTCTGTGCGGTCTCGACAGTAGGAGGAAAGCATGTTAGCTGCAAGGGCTCTGAGCATTTTAAAAAACAGCTTTCTATAAATTACTGCATATATGTCTATGAACAGGTCTTTTAAATCTGCTTTTCTACCCTCCTTAAATGCAACTGATACCTGTTAATACATTTGTATATCTCAATCACAACTGAGGAACACGTTAATAGTACAATTGGTTTAATTACGTTTTTTTTTCTTCTGTGAAACCACTAAATGGGCTTTTAAATCTGAAGTCTTACTTTTCATTTAAATGCCGAAGCGACTCACCTTTATTAATTTAAATACAGTTACTCGTCATAACGATTGTAATAGTGTGTCCAGCAAAACGCTTTATTTTTCATTACAGCTTCAATAAAAGATTAGTCTCTTCTTAACATGTTGCAATCTTGTACGTGAAAATGAAGGCTTGGTCTACTTAAAAGCCCATTAAGTTGCTTGACAGAAAAATAACTAAATTAAAACAAATAAATTACTAAATTAAGCCCTATATATAAATAAATGTATAGAAACAGTGAAGCAATATGAAAAAGTAATAGCATCGGCGGTATGATAATGGTCTGTTTTGATTGCATTATTATAGAAATGTTATGTATTCTAATTATTCAAACAGTGCTAAAATCCAAATCGCTAATTTATCCTACTTGCTGTATATAAAGAGACCAAAATTAGTTATGCTCATACCAAACTGACTTTAATCCAAGTACAGTATCACGTTAATTCAAAGAATCAATATTCCGTTCAAAAAAATAAACAATAGCTTGTACTTGCAGCAGTAAAAAAAAAAACCAAAAAATAAACAAAATGGAAAACTTCTGTTAAAAAAAAAAATAATAATAATTAAAAACGTATTAACACAGCCTTCTGTAATCTGGCTCAGCAAGAGACATTCAAGTTGAACCTGGTATCCTCCCCAATTGAAATTGGTTGCATGCCATTCGCGATTGTCTCAATAATCAACTGTGTTGTTTTCACCTCGAATCTTATCGCATTTCACTTGCACGTCTGGGCCCCACCTACTCCACGCTAGACGGGGTTCGTACGCTATTTCTCCAACTGAAATCAAAAACTTTCAAGCACTTTTCATGACCTCACACATTCTAATGTCAAGGACCAAAAAATAACATTATGGTACGATGCACAAGCGTTTCACACAGTCAAAACACGATAACTAAAACTATTATTATTATTTGGCAGACGTTTTTATCCAAGGCGACTTACAGAGACTAGGGTGTGCGAACTATGCATCAGCTGCAGAGTCACTTACAACTATGTCTCACCCGAAAGATTGAGCACAAGGAGGTTAAGTGACTTGCTCAGGGTCACACAGTGAGTCAGTGACTGAGGTGGGATTTGAACCAGGGACCTCTGGGTTACAAGCCCTTTTCTTTAACCACTGGACCACACAGCCTCCATAAAACTATGGTGGCGAGGACAAAACAATATCAGTTGCTCAAACTGTCAAATCATCCAAAAACAACATGAACACAAAGTAGTTACAACTTGTAACGCTGGACAGCTTGCAACTCCGGTCAGGAGCGTAGAAGTGAGTCGACTTCCATTAGTTCATACCACACATAGCCAGGTGCCACGGCTCCCCTCCCCAACATACATACATATCAGAGGACCTGGGGCCGGTTGCACAAAATGTCTTAAATGCTTTTGAGACCATTTATTGGACTATGACTTAAAACTTAAGACCAAAATAAATAAGACCCGTTGCACAAAAAGTCTTAATTTGAGCCTGGTCTTAAATGCAAGTCATTTTTTAAGCCTGCAACTAACAGAAGCCACAGCATCCCCGCAGTCATTCAAGTTTGTGTGGCAATTCGTTTCTGTCACTGGAAGTTTTTAAATGTTGTTGAGACTTCACAGAGATTCACAAATCGTCAGCCAGCTGGATTAAAAAGCCACAGTGATAGTATCAGATTCATTTAACCCTTGAATGAATGTTTTCTGAACAAACAACCATCCTTGTCCAAGAGACATACACTATTGTAAACAAATCAAACTCTGATACATGTATAACAACTTAGTTTTAACCATTAAACTAATCTGTATTTTGCCAGTTTCGATGCCCAGCTGAGGTCAACACAAACGTTAAAAAAAGTGCCAGTTTATTTATGTATTTATTGTATGTATGTACCTACAATGTTAATACTCTTAAAATTGAGTGATTACCAGATTTTTTTTTCTTCTTCACAAGACCTCCACTAGGACAGTAGGACTTTGAATATAAGAATACTACCAATTGAATACATTTTTAAATAAAAAAGGTATTTGAGAATATATGCACTAACTAACTTATTTTTAATTTGCCTGCTGTACTATCACTGTCATAATAAATCCCATAAATATCAAGCAAGTATTACAGAAGATAACTAGGAAAGTTTTTCAAAAGGGCCGCCCGCCTCCAGTTTCTGGTTTCTTTTTTTAATACTATTTTTTGGCCTCAGCCAGCAAATATTTAATTTTTTTTTTAAATGTCATTTACAGTGCAATTTATGGCTGAGTTGATGGCATTTACCCATTCAGTAATTTCTTCTTTGCCAGGCTTTATTTTTGTCTGAATTTTTTAATGACACCCCTGACCTCCCCAATATTATTTCTTTAATAATTACTTCTAGTTAGAGTGGAGAGTGGAGGATGCGCTCTACTCGAACCGGCGACGTCCAGGCTATTCCACTGACTGTGGACGGGAGCTCCCAGGGGGCGGCGCTCAATTGGCCGAGCGTCGTCCGGGGGGAGGTAGGGTTAGGTCGGCCAGGGTGTCCTCGGCTCACCGCGCACCAGCGACCCCTGTAGTCTGGCCGGGCGCCTGCGGGCTTGCCTGTAAGCTGCCCAGAACTGCGTTGTCCTCCGACGCTGTAGTTCTGAGGCGGCTGCACGGTAAGTCTGCAGACTGTGAGGAAGCGGGCGGCTGATGGCACACGCTTCGGAGGACAGCGTGTGTTCATCTTCGCCCCTCCCGAGTCAGTGCAGGGGTGGTAGCGGTGAGCTGAGCCTAAAAATAATTGTGCATTTCAAATTGGGGAGAAAATAATAATAATAAAAAAAAATAATTGGTAACGACTAAATTAAAAAAAAAATAATAATAATAAATTACTTCTAGTACAATTGCCAATTTTTCTTAGCTAAAATTTATGCTCTTCACTTTGCGCACTGCCATTTTTTTTTTCCAAACAGACTAAAAAAAGTAAGACCAATCTTCGTTGCTTAATAATGGTAGCTTAAGACCAGTCTTACGTAAGATCTACAAAGTTTTGCTTTGTGCAACACTTCAAGGTCTTACGTTAAACCAATTTCGCTGGATTTAAATTAAGTCTTAGACTTAAGACTTTTTGTGCAACCAGCCCCAGGCGTTTTACCTACTAAATCAGGCCACAGTATCAGATTCTCCTGAAAGCATATCTGTACTGCTAAACTCTGTGATGTGTCACTCCACACTAACTTGTAAACAGCAGAACAGTACCACAAGAGCGACGTCATCACGACTGTGACGTGGCTTAAAAGGCACAGAGACCAACAAATAGGATCATTACAAACTGCTAAAACAACAACGTAGGACCGTATTAAATTAGCAATATTTCACATTGCACGACCGCTTTTAATTACAGATCCGGTTAACAATTAAAACCCAATTATTTAACCACTTACACTAAAGGCATCTGATTACAAAATATTGTATTTTGGTAAGCACCCTCTATAACTTAAATATATATCTGCAAATTGTGATTTGCACATTAAATATTCCACCAACTGACTAAATGTGATCAAGGATAATACGTTGCGATACTAATGATTCCTCATGCAGATTTTCAACTTCAATTTCTTTATTATTATTATTATTATTCATTTCTTAGCAGACGCCCTTATCCAGGGCGACTTACAATTGTTACAAGATATCACATTATACATTATTTCACATTATACAGTTATCACATTATTTTTACATACAATTGCCCATTTATACAGTTGGGTTTTTACTGGAGCAATCTAAGTAAAGTACCTTGCTCAAGGGTACAACAGCAGTGTCCCCCACTGGGGATTGAACCCACAACCCTCCGGTCAAGAGTCCAGTGCCCAGTGCCCTAACCACTACTCCACACTACTACTCTCACCGAAAACCCTCACTCAACACTTGCCTAGCCATGAAAGAAGCAGCAAGTTCAGAATAATTTTGTCTAAGGAAGATGTGAACCACATTTAGGCAGGAAATGAAATCAGTTTTGGTTTCAGTAAGACCGGGCCTTGAGATTTCAAGACTGGGTTATACAAAATACATATTTAAAGATCAAGATATACTGTAAGAGAAAATGGCACACTTAGGAAATTAATATTGAAATCGCAAACTGCTGCCTGATTTTAGTACACGCAATGCATTTTTTTCTGTTGAGGTACAGTATTTATTAGGGCGGTGTCCGAAGGTTCGTTCGCTAGCTAGCTAAGAATTCAAAGGTAGTTTTAAACCGTCAATGGTTCATCAGGTGGCATTCACGCAGTATATTTATTTGTTTATTTTCTCTGTTAACAGAAACCGTTTGGCAATGTGTGAATACTACAAATCACACATTAAATGTCACTCGCATGCAAAAGTCAATCTTTTGATTTGTAGAATGCATATTACATAAACAAATAGTTATACATAGCAACTCTGTATGGTGCCGCTGCCATGTATGGAGCAGGGTATAGTATGCCAAAGCACGGCAGGCGGTTACCTATAGCGGTTGTAGTGCTTCAGTAAAATAGGTACTTAATACTTAGTGTACAAGACAGTGTAAGAAGTGCTATGGTAGAATGTGTTTGAAACAAAAAAAATATATATAATTTTAATTTTAAGGCTGTGTGGTCGAGTGGTTGGAGGCTGTGTGGTCCAGTGGTTAAAGAAAAGGGCTTGTAACCCGGAGGTCCCCGGTTCAAATCCCACCTCAGCCACTGACCCATTGTGTGACCCTGAGCAAGTCACTTAACCTCCTTGTGCTCCGTCTTTCGAGTGAGACGTAGTTGTAAGTGACTCTGCAGCTGATGCATACTTCACACACCCTAGTCTCTGTAAGTCGCCTTGGATAAAGGCGTCTGCTAAATAAACAAATAATAATAATAATAAACACTGAGCACTGTCCACCCCTCCCCCCTCCAGCTTGTGTTAATAAAACCAATAAAATCTGACCTAAAAGTTTGCTCAAACTGTACAGTCATTGCCTGAGCTCACAGTATTGTGCTTTGCAAGTGAAAAATAAAACCTAGCTGGTTACAAAAGAGATTTAAAAACACCACACACACAATACTAGCAGTAGATACTGGACCATGTTTAAATCTATTACACACTGCTACTTAGAAACAATGTTTGTTTCAATGATCTGTTTACTGTACTTTGTTTATATCTAATAAACAAACTGCAACATAGAAACAATGATCTGTTCATAATTACTTATAAGTGTTTTCTATAGTAGACAGGTGGTGTCCAACTTGTATAATTATACACTTTGGGAAAAGGAATACAAATGTGTAACAGACATTATTAATGCTCCTGAATACTGCAAAAAGAAACTATCAGGTTTCACTCATAACAACTTTTGATAAGAAGTTAGCACAACAGATTTATTCAACAGCTTCCCTCTCAGATCTGAATGATGTCAATGATTGTAAAATGATAGGCCTCTGGTGTTATCTGTCTTATGAACCAAACATTCTGTCCTAGTTCTTCTAATCGAAAAGCACAGAACTACAGGTAAAGATATTAGCATAACTTATAGATTGGCCCAAGTTGAGAAAGTTCACAGCTGTATTAAATGACCAGCAGCCGACGCAGTGCGGGTGTGGATAGTAGCTGACACAGCTCCGATTCCTGCTGACAGAGGACCAGAGAAACTATACAAAGTAGACATTAAACACTGAGCAAAGTAACCTCAACTGGCATGAACACTTGCAAGGTTAAGTAGCCTACAGAAGCGACATATTTAAAAGCCTAGTGTAAAAGACAAATTTAAACACGTCGTGTTTTACTCTTTTTTTTTTTTTACCGCAAATAGCTTTGATCGCAGAAATAAGTTTTCAAAAGCTGGGCGAGGCTTTAATATCGCTAGTACAACAAACATGGAAAATGCATCACAAAAGCACTGGGCTGTGCTAACTTGCTGCTAGTGGGAGGGCGGACCTAGAAACGTCAGTGGTAAAATAAACAAACATTAAGCCAGGAACAAGGCAGCGACAATCACCAGCTAACAAATATACACATAGCGTTGCCTCTTCGGGTTCTAAAAATAACATTTCGTTATCTTTGAGCACCTCCACAAATACGCATTTCCAAGCATGCATATTGCAACAAATTCAATAAACCGCACCTATCGCTTCATAGCTGTTATCAAACCTTTGTGAAATGACAATTTAATTCTAAACTTTGCCCACCCTTTATATTATGTAATTTAAAACTTAACAGCAATAACGACATCGTATCACTGCGCTCCAGTCACTCATTCCTTACATATCTAATGGCATTCTACCAAAAACATTGATAAGTAGAATAAACCGTTAGTATTACAAATATAACTTCTCGGGGTCGTTTTATGGCAGCATCAAAATTGTTCTAAACACTCGGTAAGTATGCGATTTAACTAAGAGTCCATCATCAACAATTACCCATTTACAACAACATTGATTCAGCAACAGCATCCTGAAAGATGGCGACCTCCGTGTTTGAGATTGAACCCCCCTCCTTTTCAAATCCAAACGGAGTCCTTAAACCAGGCCCTATATCCCACCTAACAAGGTGATAACCAGACAGCAACCCAGAACTGATGTTATGCTAGTTAATTATTAATTATTACTCTCCATATACCATCACTGGCCTTCTGACTACCCTGCTCAAAACGCCATGGAAAACCAGAGGCAAGAGGCATCTGTCGGTGTTATTTTTCACATTCGCATTCCAAAATACTTTACTTTTTAACCGATCATTCAATGTATACCTATAGATCAGTCAGATTTTTTATATAAAATGCGTATTGTGTTACAAAAGAAATGTTAAATAAACACAAGGTAAATATGTAAATGAATATCCTTTGCTGGGTGAGAGGGAGAAAGGCGTTTACTCACCTGTCGACTGCACACAGGCACTGTCCTGACTGTGTGGGCCGCCTCGCTTCAGATTTTTATCCCTCAGCGACGGCAGGAATTCAACCGGTAGCTTTTCAAAAAAAAAAAAAAAAAAAAAAAAAAAAAGGATAGAGTAGGATAGGTGCGGGTTCCAAATATGTTCTAAATAAATCTTAAATTAAAAATGTCGGACTATAAAACGTAAATTTGAAGTTCTGCCTGATATGTTTTTCTTCTACTTGGTGATACAACAAAAATCGCTTGGTTGCTGTTTTTCAATTTCGTTTTCTGTTTGCGACTCAAATGTACTGCTGGTTGAGAAGGAGAATAACAAGGAAATGTCGTTTAATTGTCACTCTCTTCACTGCAGTTTACGACTCTTCTATCGCAAAACCAGTGGAGAGGAGACAAAATACAATTCTTCTCTCCCATTCGGAGAGCAGTAACCACCACACACACAGCAACGGCAACCGGAACTCCCGCCTTCCTGACTTCTAGGTTGGCTGTTGCCGAGGCACAGAAGACCCACTCGTGACCGAAGACGTGGGTGGGGATTGGCCGTGACCTATAGGAACGGCGTACACACAGTGACTGTACGTCTGTTTTTTTCCTTCATGTAATACGATGGGTTTAATTGTATTCGTTAATCGAAGACGTAGCACCGTTTTTAAAAATAAAAAGCAGAGAAACATAAAAAGCTGATTTAAAAATCATAATGGGAGTTGACTCTCTCCTGTTGCGACAAGCATCAATCTAGCTGTTTAGGCAGATAGATGTAGTAGGCTAAGTTAATCAAAGTAGGCGACAATTTACAGGGGTTTTAGGATTAACAAGAAGAGCGATACCTACTGCCACTATTGTGTTTGATGAATGTCAGGAGAGTGCAATGCCAGTCACTCACGTTAGACAAAATCAGAAGCAGCAACAACACTGAGTATAGACCCTAGCCAGCTAGTACTGCCCTATGAATGGAGTGTGCACGAATGAAACCTCAATTAAGAGGACGCCATGTGTGGTACAATACAATACAAACGTACAATACTAAAGAGAAATTCAATAAATCAATGTACCGCCTCCTTATGACATCACAGTTGATGGATGTATAAAACTCATGCAGCTGGGAAATAACATGACTGCAAAAGATAAACACTCTAAATTTCAAGTCAAAACATTCTAGGATTTAAAAAAATAAAAAAAAATAAAAATAAACAGCAGTATTGTTTATGGAAATACCTTCTAAATATGGATTTGTTTATTCTGTTGTATATATTAAACATAAAATATTGGCCACCTTATAAAACATTTTATAAAACAATATGCCACAAAACCGCTGTAAAATATTTATAACTGGAAGATTAGGTTTTACTTTAACATTAGGCCTTGAAAAGAATTGAGCAGGATCAGCTCATGTAGGTTAAAGCAGTATAGACAAGTCTTGTCGAGTTGCATCTGGAACTAACAGTCCTCCGATTATCCAGCTAATAATTCTGTGTGTACCCTGATTCTTCAGTAATGCTGAATATGTCCAATAAATTGCTGTAAAATAAACAGCAATGTGTCTGCTCTGGTGATTGTGCAGATAAAACTACAGCAAAAAGTAAACAGCAAGAATAGTTTACGAATGCTGGACTGTTCAAAACAAAGCCTGCGGGTACATGTGGGAATACAAGGAAGTACATGCAAGTGGATACATAACTGGAGAGAGTACTTGTAAAAGGAGAAACCTCTAAATGGGGTCATTTACTCAGCGGGGATGCCACAGGGATCCTTGCTTGAGCCCATGTTGGATCAAGGGATAATGCATACGACACAAAGTGTGGGGTACTGGCCTACATGCTTTCAGCCATCCAGAACTGGGCAGAAAAATGTAGGATCCAAATTCTAGAACAGGCCCATCAGGAGAAAAGCCTGGGTGATGCACAGTGCAGGGAACCAAGCAAAAAGGGGAACTGCATGCTTGGTTACATAGCCACGTGTTGAGAGCAAACCGAAGGCCATTAAGATGAGGTTGTACAACACACACGAGAGACTGCAGTCGTGGTCACCACAGTACCAAAAAGGATATTGTGACCCTGGGGAGAGTCCAGCAAAGAGCAACCAGACCAATCCCATGGCTTATAGGAATGATATATGGAAATAGGTTGAAGGAACTGCATTTGTTTAGCCTAGAGGAAAGAAGAAATAGAGGGACTTTTAAAATCTCAACAGGAGATGACAAGGCTACCTCTAACCAATATTTTAGGCACAGCAGTGAAACCAGGACCAGAGGACACAGCTGGAAATGAAGTGGATATAGACTTAGCACAGAGGGTAGGGGACACTTCTTTGAGGGTAGGTGATGCTTTCTTGGAACACATGTTGTGCCATCCTGCTTTACTGACATTTGGGAGCACTGTACAGGACAATGAATATATTATACCTTCCAGCAGGAGAATAGGAGAAGGTTCCTCTATAGGGTATAGCTTTAGAGATGTTATGAATGCAGCACAACAAAAAATAAAACCCCAAACTCCTACAAAAATCTGCCAGTGAAATAATATAGTTCAGTTATTGCTGTGGTTTCAATTGCTGGTGAACAGATTCAGCATTTTCAAAGATATTAAATAAGAAAGATTAAAAGTTAATATGAAATGATAACTTGTTCTATTTGGAGGGGTGAAAAGACTTTTAAAAGAATGAGTGGCACATCCGGTAAAGGCACTCTGTGTGGAGTGCAGGGTGCGCCCTTAGCTTGGAGGTTGCTGGTTTAAGTCCAGGCTTTTCCAATGCCGACCGTGGACGGGAGCTCCCAGGGAGCGGCGCACAATTGGCCGAGCAGGGGTGGGTGGTTGGTGGGGGGGGGGAGGAGGGCTTAGGTCGGCCAGGGTTGCCTTGGCTCACCGCGCACTGTAGACTGGCCAGGCACCTGCGGGCCTGCCTATAAGTTGTCCAGAGCTGCATGGTCCTCTGACGCTGTAGCTCTGAGGTGACTGCATGGCTGGCCTGCAGAGTGAAAAGAAGCGGACGGCTGACGGCACGCATTTCGGAGGACGCGTGTGTCCGTCTTCGTCCCACCCAAGTCAGCGTGGGGGTGGCAGCAGTGGGATGAAATAAACAATTAGGTCTTAGCAAATTGGGGAGAAAGTAATTGCCAATCCCAAATTTAAATAAGAAAAGAATGATGTAGCCAGCAATTTGAGTGTGTTTTCAGTCAGTGTAGATTGAATTCAGTTTCTTTTACATTTGACCCACGCATGACAAATTGTAGGTCTTTGAAATAAATAGATGGAGTGATTTAAAATACTGAATGTAAAAGGCTGCTTATTTATAAAAGAAGTTCATATTTATATTACTGTATACGATATCACCTCTATGTTAAGGTAAAAGATTATAAAATAAATAAATAAATAAATAAATAAAGGTTAATTCAATCTTTTTTTTAATTATTTGATGAAAAGAAACTGCCCTTCTTGATATTCATGTAACCTCAAAAACGTATGCAAAAAAGCACACATACAGACCTGAAATCAACAAAAGACATATACAGTACAGAAGTATTGTACTGTATAGAAGGGGTTCAATAAAGCAAAGTCGTACTATTTTCCATATATAAAAAACATATATGTATACCTCTTGAAAATAGGTTTGAAAGGTTTGCGTATACGGCCCTGTGTATAATAGTGTATTTATTATAATTAACAGAGTACAAAGAGAATACATTGGAAGCATAAATTCCATTCTATTACAGTATAATAACTATATTGAAATAGCAGCTTGCTCAAACAACTGGTTTTATAAAATACATGTGTGCAGCTTCAAAGGGGAAATAGGCAGAAGCAACCAGGTGTGCTACGATCCTATAAAATGTTAACAGCCCAAGTGTAACTAATCCTAAAAGGGAGAACAGACTTTTTTCCTAAAATAAAACCAGTCTCTAACATTAACCTTTTGAAACATAATTGGAACTGCTTACACCATATTGTTTGATGAATGAGAACTGGAAAAAAAAGTAATATAGTAAGCCATGGTCTACTACAGCTGTATAGCGGTAGAGTTTAGGGCTGCTGTGCAAGCAGCTCTAGGGTAAGTTCTACATATAATGCATTGTAGACCTTAAAATAAATAAGCCCTGCTGTCGGTGTAGGATTTGACTTGCATCTTTCTGTTGTTTGTTTATTCTCATTGGGCTCTGAAGCAGTAGGGGCGTCATGTAGGAACGTTCTTTAAGACTAATGTTGGTGCTGCAGAACCCCCCCCCAGCAGTCTGCCTAGACTGTGAGCTGCCTGCAGAAAAACAGAGTTCTCCTGCTCTCAAGAATGAAAGTGTTCCCAAATATTTGAAAAGCATCTTGTTTTTTTTATTTAGATGTAGAATGATGCTGTGATGAATGATGATACGTGTTGTGCTTACAGCAAGTGCTTATATAGCTAACAAAATAATTGCCTAAGCCAAACCGCTCATGCATTTCCGTTCACTTTTCAGGCAACAGTTACAAAACCCCTGTGCTCAATACAGGGTTCCAGTTCTGCACATATGCCCTGGGATAGCATCTTTGTGGGTAGACCCCCCCCCCCCCCCCCCACACACACACTTTGACCAGGTGTTCTCAGAACTGAAACACTTATTTCATTGTGTTGAACCTTAGTAAGGACATTTTTGAACATCATTTGTACAAGCGTTGACAAAGCTAGCATTGAATAACGTGTTCATATTTGGTGGGCCTGATTCATTTTGGAATGTGTCTCGCATTTATTTAACACATTATACTTGTTATATTGAAGAATACATCAGGAACATTCATAGTGCTGTGGTAATTTCACTCATGCTGATAGCCATAAACACCCCCTCGGGGCTTGTGGGTTATTCGGCTATCTTGATTCGTGCAATAACTGCAGCCCTATAAATGTACATGGTGTATCCTCTATTGAGTATCAGCATCTGATGATATATATTAAGGAGGCACCTATCCATGTCTCTACTTCTATTTCTACATCTATATACAGATCCAGAGGTGTTCATTCACAATTGCAGGTAGTTTTTTTTTTTTTTTTCCTCAGTGCCGGCTCCCATATTTAAGAGGTCAATGTCCTTTTTAAATTGGAACTTCAGAAGGGTTGTAATGCCATACCAACGCATACCAGCTCAACAAAAGCTTTTGTGTCTGCTGCATTGCCCCAGGGCATCACTGTTCACAATTCACTACATCTCTTGCATCTAATGAGTGTCTGTTCCTCAGACTGAAGTATCGGTTTCCAGATCGTATTTCTTATTGCAGTGGCTCAGCAGAGAGATGCTCCTTATGTGCCAGGGTAGGCTGCTTTTTGGGGGCATGCTGTTGGCAGAAGGAATTGTCTGGGATGTCTGTAGCAGGTCAGACAGGCATGGAGGCAGCTTATCTCTTGTGGCCAGCTATCATTGCGTAAGAATAAATGTTGCTAATGCTAATAAAAGTGATTTAAAGTGTTGATGACCATTCCAAGCAGTTATCATTTTCTAATATAACAACAGGCAGTTACAATGATGCCAGCTAAAAAAAAAAAAAGAGTAAGAACTATGTAATGTACAGTTTACATAGCACTGTAACAACACTGTTCTAATAATAATAATAATAATAATAATAATAATAATAATAATAATAATAATAATAAAATACAGTCCATTTTACTGCTGTCGACAGCCTTGTACATCAGTTTTAATAGGCTTGATAAATATGCTGTCAAGAAATGCCAATGAAAGTGACAGTCCGTCTTTCTCTGATTCATCCCACAGCCCTACTGCAGTAAACAGCATGACTGGCCAACCCACACAACAGCAATCACCAATCCCTACAGGACACAGCCAGCCCATACCCGTCGGTATGGCTCATTAACAGGATTTATGTCAGTGCTTAAAAAGCCTTCTACGTGGTTAGTTCTGTGTGGTCTGACCACAGCATGGTCATGTAGGTGGCAAACAGCTTTCTTTGATTTGGAAATTACACTTTTCGACCAAACCCCCCGGTCCCAATGCAGGATTTGTCTCGCCTAGCTTGCAGAGGAGTGTGAATTATCATTAGCGATTCCTCTTCTTTATTCAGCTATTGAAAGCTGTCGATTGACGTGCATATGGCAGCTAGGTGCACCATTCAGCACCAGGTCAGGAAATAAACTCGCGTTCATAATAAATTATAGCACATTAACCACATTAATAAACACCGAGCCAGACCTTGCAGCCTCCCGTCAACGTCAGAGACAATTTATGTTAAGTAGTGTCTGGCTCATAAAGGCGTTGGGCGGGAGGAATCATTCATTCAGCCAGGCAGAAGACTTTTTTTGTCGTTTAACCTTTTCAGTCTTGAATTATTTTTGTCGAGTTTAAGGACATTTGTTTGTTTGTTTGTTTGATTTACATATGTTTCTACGCTACCTCAGAATGGAACATATAGGAAACGTGATTTTTGACGGCATGTGTTAACAGACAGCACTAAGATAGAACTAAAAGGGTTAAATGTTCTTTCAGATCTACTTGGAGTTGATCCATTATGGAAACACTTCCCCCAACCAATGCATGATTCAATCAACATGCAAAAATCTGCCTAGCCCGGATACAGTAGGAATACCAGCAGTGATTCAGCTTGTGTCCTGTGGTTGTAAGACAAAGTGCAAAAGGGCGAACTGCAAATGTTCAGTAGTACTTCTGGACAGCTCCTGCCTGCAGCCCCTGCCTGTGGCTGCAATGCAAAACAGTGCTGTAATCCTGCTGGATAGACAGCAGATGGTCTACTAATTAAGGCAAATGAATCTACTTAGAAAACAAACCTGTAACAAGAATGTTATCATATTCCGTTGGAAAAGATGTGCATATTTTGAGATAACCCTTTTCTGTTAAGAACTGCTGTGTTTCAATTTGTCTACATTATTTGTGTGATTGTGACGTTAATAGAGAAACCATGCCTATAACTGCAAATTTTCCTAGACCCCGGGGTGTTGTAGATAACATTTTGAGCAAACAAAAAGTCTAATGTCGTCTAAAACAACAAATTCAAAAGTGTCATTCAGCCCTGAAAAGCACCTACTGTACTGCAATGGGCACAGGCGATTGCTTGTAACAAAAAATGACATGAACAAGCATAGACATAATGTGATGCAGTTCCAAATGTGCGCAGCAGAGGACAGTAATGAGTAACTGTTATTCATTCTCCTTTCCGCATGCCCTCCTGCTCAGTCAGATTTATCGGTGATTAGAGTTGAGTGTTCGGTACACGCTCTCGCGACATTCAAGGCTGTTGAGTGCAGCATAAGGTGGCAAGATGGCTCTCTACAACTTTAAAAAGATTATGGTGGTGCCCACCGCAAAGGTATTTTATTTATACGTTAAAAATCATTTCAGGCTGTGTGTGTTGTTTTGTATGTGAATGTTGAACTCTGCCGGCTATTGACAGACTCGTACGAACACAAAAGCTGTGTATCCTGATCGAGTTGCTCTGTGTCTGCGCTGCCATTGCAATGCAGGAGACACGTGTGTACGAGTGCGCTACAGGAATGTGCTAATCGATTTAAACCAAGATCCAGAGAACTATATACCACGCACATTTTACAACTACCACGATTACAGGAATCGTTAGATTTTAGTTTTGCGTGTTACCTCTGTGGAATGCTATTAGTAAAACAAAAACACATTTTTTTTAGTGGTGAAGGAAAACAAATAGAAATATTATTTTCTTTGTTTTGTATTAAAAGTACAACAGTAAAATGCTTCGGTTTGATTGACACATCATCACGATTCACAGCTGGAATACCCCTTGTGTATTGTAACCAAACTGGACTGTCAACAAGGTCTGCTTACAAATGAACTAGACTGGACAGAAGGCTAAAGAAAGACCATTATCTAAAATGACATTGCAGTATAAAACTCAACATAATTGTGGGTCACTCACTGCAGATGAATAGATCTGAATGCTAGTACTGTACAAAACCATTCTGACCCTTGTGTAGATAGAGAGATTCTGTATTATTAGTGATGGGTTGAACATGCTATTTTCATGTTTGGATATTCATTCAAAATTCAAGCAATTGTTTCTATATTTCCCTGTGCGTTCAAAATCAGATTCCTTGATGGTAAATGATATAAGGAAAAAAAAACTCTGCTGTGTAAAGCAAATAAATGGTCTACTCCATATGGTTCTTGTCCAGCACCAAAGTATGAATTGCAGTCCCAGTTAATGTCTGTGGTTTCCAACCTTTTTACTATAACGGTGTCTAAATACACCCACCCTGTACATACCCCCTTAATGGCACTCTTGTGTTTCCAATACCACCCCACTAAAAGCATTCACATACTGGGGGGTGTTGTTTTTCTTGTGGTTTTAAGATGTGTCTCTGTGTTTTTAGGACTTCATAGACATCACATTATCGAAGACCCAAAGGAAGACCCCCACGGTTGTTCATAAGCATTACCAGATCCACCGAATCAGGCATTTTTATATGAGGAAGGTGAAATTCACGCAGCAGAGCTACCATGACAGACTCACCCAGATCCTAACTGACTTTCCAAAACTGGATGTAAGTATTTGTTCATCTTGAGTGTCTTGGGGGGGAAAGGACATCATAGTAATGTAGCCTGAAGAACTTATGTATTTTTATTTCAGGACATTCATCCTTTCTACGCAGATCTTATGAATGTTCTGTATGACAAAGATCATTACAAGCTGGCATTGGGACAGATCAACATCGCGAAGAACCTCATTAACAAGTAAGGGATTCTCAGTGCTCTTCCAAGTTGTTCAAGAACATGGCGACATACCTCCTAAAGCTTTCTCTTCTTGCTTCTTATTTACACATGATTAATTCTTTCAGCAGCAAGTAACTTTAGAGAAAGAAGACTCCAGGATAAGTCATTCAAACCACCAGTGACCTATACTGTAATATTTGTGGGCCTATATATCTACATATTATTATGGAGTTATCTTTCCTTTATTGGGTTTGCATTATCTTTCCTACATCTGTTACAGGTCTGCAGTGTTAAAAGATGGAACATGTACAGTATGCTGAAGCTCTGCTGATTTTGCTTTCAGATCAGATTTTTTTTTAATTGCTCTCTTTATTTTAGTGTTGCCAAGGACTATGTTCGGCTGATGAAGTACGGAGATTCTCTTTACCGCTGCAAGCAGTTGAAACGTGCAGCTTTGGGGCGTATGTGCACCATTGTCAAGCGACAGAAGCAAAGCTTGGAATACTTGGAGCAAGGTAAGCCATGCTTGGGAGGGGACATGACACTTGTTTGACAGCTCACGTTGTGTTCAAAATAAACAGAACACATACAGTAGTGTGCAAATTTATTAGAACACCTCAAGGTTTGTTATTTATATCCTTTATATATCTACCTGCATGAAAACCTCAGGGTGTGAGAATTTCAATTCTCGGTCAGTAATCAATGACACTTGGTGAGGCACTCGTAAAAATGTTAGACAACTTTGTGCTTTTATTAGGCGTTTTAAACAGCTTTTAAGAAGTCTCATGCTTTTTTATCGTTTGTGGTTATGTGTTTCTTTTTCTCTTACTATTTAAAATGCATGTGTGGCCTATTAAAGTCATCAATTAAATGAGAATTGCTGATTTGCCTATTTTGAGTTTTCCAGGATTTTCAGTTCCAGTGGTTTGATTTCAAAACTACAGAAGCAATGGGGTGTTCTATTAAATTTGCACACTGCTGTTTATTGACAGGAATGTGATTCCCTGTTGTGCTTTTCTGCAGTACGTCAGCATCTTTCCCGTTTGCCAACCATTGATCCCAATACCAGAACCCTTCTGCTCTGTGGGTACCCCAATGTTGGAAAGTCTAGCTTCATAAACAAGGTATGTGGCTGAACATCCGTCTAGAATATAACGTGGTGGTCTTCTGTTATTTGCTGTCTAATGTTATGTCTACAAAAATCTTTTGCTTTCCGTAAACTAGCCTTGTTGGGCCATATTTTTAAATATTTTAAATGTTTTAATTAAATTGCAACCCCAGCATAGTTGGTCCACAGAGACTGTGATAAGAGGGTGCAGTATAAAAAAAGGACACAGACATTTTAGTTTTTTCCCACTTTGAATACATGTTGAGCAATGTTTAATCAAATATTGGGTTATTTGTCCCAGCACTGTGTTATAGCGATGTAGTGGGAACACATACTTTTTAAATACAGTGGTTCTGATTCTTTAATCCTCTCAACAGGTGACCAGAGCTGATGTTGAAGTGCAGCCCTATGCCTTCACCACAAAGTCTCTTTTTGTGGGACACATGGATTACAAGTACCTGCGCTGGCAGGTAAGTGTCATTAACTAGTTATGAAACCAGTCCTAATAGAAGCCACCAAATAGTTGTCATGGTATACCTGTAGTGCTGTAGTTTCTGAAAACGTGGTCCTGTTCCAATAGACAGTTCTGATACCTTTTCTCTATGTGTGGATGTACTGTACCGGTGGATTTGTTTTTCTCAAATCGAAACTTTAAAGCTTTTAGAAGTAAACAGAATGTAACACTCCTGCCGATGTACAATACACCTTTCTGCTACCAATGTAGGGGAAACTGCCTTTGCATGGAGGAGGCAGTACCTGTTTAGTGTGACTGCTGTTACTTTTACAAACTTAACGAAGTTGAGTCGTTCTGATTACATGGGTTCATAACGTAATGAAACTGGACGAAATAAAACCTCTTTGCATCAAGCTTGGGGTAAATTCCTGTCTTTAAATTCCAATTCATTTTAGAAATCTAATAAAAATTGCCGTTTAGCAGTATTCTGTTAAAATGAGCATCTCACAGTGGGAGCAAATTACTTAAATTGAAGTCCTTGTTAATCAATTAAATTGGCTTCAAATTAAAACAGTTGAACAATTGCAACGATTATTGACCCCGACCCTGCTGTGCGTTACCTTGACAACGAGGCCTGTGCACTATTCCATTTTGTGCTGTAGGTAGTGGATACTCCTGGTATTCTGCTGTGCGTTACCTTGACAACGAGGCCTGTGCACTATTCCATTTTGTGCTGTAGGTAGTGGATACTCCTGATATTCTGCTGTGCGTTACCTTGACAACGAGGCCTGTGCACTATTCAATTTTGTGCTGTAGGTAGTGGATACTCCTGGTATTCTGCTGTGCGTTACCTTGACAACGAGCCGTGTGTGCACTGTTCCTTGTCCTGTAGGTAGTGGATACTCCTGGTATTCTGGACCATCCTCTGGAAGAGAGGAACACCATTGAGATGCAGGCTATCACAGCGCTGGCCCACCTGCGCTCTGCCATCCTCTACGTGATGGATGTGTCTGAGCAGTGCGGGCACGCGCTGGAGCAGCAGCTGGAGCTCTTCCACAGCATCAGACCCTTGTTTGCTAATAAGGTGAGTTTCTTCTGGACAGTTACAGGACTCTCTGAGCTATGGTACTGAACTATCTAAGCAATGTTAACATACTGAAGTGCATAGGGACCGGGAGACTGATCAGGAATGTCTTTGTACTGAGAGTATGGGTTGTCAAGTTGTGCCCTGGTGACAAGAGTGGTGTGCCCAGGACAGCCCTCTCTCTGGAACTTATATTATCTGGAATACTGTAGTACTGATGTAAAGTCATGATGTAATACTAGAGTACTGATGTAAAGTATACTCCTGTAAAGTCATGATGTAATACTGTAGTACTGATGTAAAGGCATGATGTAATACTGATGCAACATCATTACGGACTACTCTGCTCAGTCTCTGCTTTATGTGATAAATCTGTATTTAAATGTCATTATTTAAGTCAAGATACATAATTTATGCTATTGTCCTTGTGAGAAATACACACCGTGGACAAAATATTCTGGAAAAGCCTAGGACTTGTCTGTGCATTCTGTCTGGTTTGTGGTGGTAAAAGGTAACACGTTTGGTAAAAGCTTTATTCAACATTTTATTTATTTTTTTCTAATATTTTTCATTACAGCCATTGATTGTTGTGGCTAATAAATGTGATGTGAAGAAGATAGACGAACTCTCTGAGGAAGACCAGGTCAGAGTCTTTCTCTTCCCCTTTTAACCAAGCCATTGGATAGCTTTGAACCCTTTACTGTCCTGGGTATGTTCCCATAACTATTTAATGCCTATTTTCTCAATGTCAAGTTACTGGACAGCAAAGGCTCAGTGATGCACACTGTTTTGATTTCTGGGATTGTTTTACTCAGGACTGGGTGTATTTATTTTCAAATGCTTGTCACACATTCAATGAAAACCATTAAGTACAGCAAGAAAGATATAAACCATTCATAATTATGACAGCCCAATTCAAATCTATCATGTGACTTTCAGAAGTATTTAAGCTTCCCCATAGGGGGAACTTGTAGGAGCTTGCAAACCCAGCAGCACTTGCTGCTGCTAATATCTCAAAACTATTAAGGCTGGAAAGTAGAAATGTTCAGTTTTATGGAAACTGCTGGCAAACTCTAGTGACAACTTCACTTTGTCCCCTGTAACTTAAGATCGCTGCCACATTGGGGTCATGTGATTTGTTTTCCGGATGAAGTTCCATTCCAGGTGGTGTCTAGTGAATATTAACTGTTTCAGTGCCATATTCTTCTAACCTTTAACCATATTTTTGATAGACTACTTGCTTTCAGACAGGGTCGTTACAAGCTGTGTCCTATGATTCTCTCAAATAGGTTCCATTACAAGCAGCGATCAGTAGAAATTAACTTTTTCACTGTCATGTTGTTTATAACCTCAATGATTCAGATCTTTTTCACATTTCCATGTTACTATGTTTATTGAACCTGGTATGCTGTACCCCTTTTACTACTGGGGGTGCTTTGTGTTTGCACTGTAGCTACCATAACGTAATGTGCATATCAAATAATTGATAACCTTTATAAATAAACAGAACTTAAGACTTTTTTTGTTGTTGCAGAAAATCTTTGCAGGTTTTGAGGAGGAGGGAATTCCAGTCATAGAAACTAGCACCCTGACAGAGGAGGGGGTCATTCAAGTGAAAACACAGGTGAGCTGTTCAACCCATGCATTGTGCTCTTGATTTTGTTCAAGTTAAAATGAAGGTGGTTCAGGTTCTGATTCTCTCTCACTTTCTTTTTCAGGCTTGTGATAAATTGCTGGCTCACCGGGTTGACAGTAAGATGAGAGGAAAGAAGGTGCATGATGTACTGAACAGATTACATTTAGCTGTTCCTTCTAAAAGAGATGAGAAGGTAAGAGTCAGGACTCCCCAGGAATATCTAACCCTTCCACTTCATCCCACACACACACACTCACACTCACACACACACTCACATCGTCATCCTGATAACACACACACACACTCACACACACACACACTCACAGCATCATCCTGTTAACACACACACACACACACACACACACTCAGTGTCATCCTGTTAACACACAGTCATCCTGTTAACACACACGCTGTGTCATCCTGTTAACACACACGCACACTCACACACACACACAGCGTCATCCTGTTAACACACAGCGTCATCCTGTTAACACACACGCACACACACACACACACACACAGCGTCATCCTGTTAACACACAGCGTCATCCTGTTAACACACACGCACAGCGTCATCCTGTTAACACACACGCACAGCGTCATCCTGTTAACACACACGCACTCACACACACACTGTGTCATCCTGTTAACACACACGCACTCACACACACACAGCGTCATCCTATTAACACACACACAGCGTCATCTTGTTAACACATACACACTCACTCACACACACATACTCACAGCGTCATCCTAACCTGTTAACACACACACATTCACAGCTTGTTTTGCTTTTGTGTTTTATAGTAACTATAGGCTGTTTTATTTTTTCTTCATGGACTGCATTTTGGAGGATAATGTTATTTTTATGGTGTTGGGAAAAGTGTGTTTTTTGTATTGGATGCATACATCTAAAATCAATAGTAATTGTTATCTGAGAACATGGAAAGGTGAAATACATTTATTTCAATTGCATTGCAGGTGCGACCTCCTTTCATTCCAGAGGGGGCTTTGGCGCGCAGGAAAGCAATGGAAATTGATGCACCAAAACGCAAGTTGGTAGGTAGTAATGGGGGAATGCAGAATGGTTTGTGTTACAGTGGTCGTTTAAATCATTCCAGTGTCGGTATTGCCAATATAAAGCAAAATAAAATTACAAACTACTTTGGCTGTTCAAGTTCCCCGGAGATTTCACATTTGGTTCTATTGAGGGCTTTAGTGTGGTTTCAGGTTGGTTTGGTCTGCTTGGAGGTTAATGTGAAATGTCCAAAAGAACTCTGCATGGCTGTGTTCTTATTGTACTTACTATCCTACTTTGAAATGAGATACAGTAATTAATTTGTGTTTATTCTTTTTTGCTACCTTTCCTTCAGTCCTGTCAACCCCCCCTACCAATAAACTGACCTGAATGATGTATAATTGTGGCATTGTGAAAATTGTGAGGAGTAAATGCAAGTAGTCAGGGATGACTATTTAGATATTCATGTTTTAATGTAAATAGTTTCCCTAATAGATTAAAATTGGAGGTATACATTTGCAAACAGTTTAGGTGTTAAAATAAAAACACAGTAAGTTTAAGAGCAAGTTTAATATTCAAAACAACAAGTTAGAATAAACAAAAGCATCGGGGAGAGATGAAATCAAGCCTGATCAATAGAAAGACTGCAAGTCACTTCTGACCCCCGCCTCTCGTATTTAACACAGTGTAATACTGCCATCTCAAACAGTACACTTCTGGTACAGGTATAGAAAGTGAACTGTGTTTGCTTTCAAAAACTGAGTGTGAAATTAACAGGCTCTCGGATCACAAATTAAGAAAACCACCCAGTGGACCGAGCAGAGTTCACTTCCATACGGACCGAGTTTGGTTGCCTTCAAACAAACCCAGTTCCACTTGAACTGAACTCCAGCAGTTCAATACATTGCAAACCAGGAGAAAACTGACCCGTGCATGGACATGCTTACTTCACTGAATCCATTTGCTTTCTTCATCAGGAGAGAGATCTGGAGGTGGAGCTTGGTGATGATTACACCCTGGACCTCCAGAGTAAGTATTGTCCTCAGTGATAAGCTTTCCAACCCTGTGAACTGCTCCTCAGCATGGGGATCCATTCAGAGCCCTCCTCCCTTGTGTGTCGTATTAACATTCCACATGTACATGCACTGGATGCCATGGTGCGCTACTGTTGCCTCATACTGATAGCTCAACGCTTGTATTCACAGCTTGCATTCATAGAACAGGGCAGCAGTGTGGAGTAGTAGGGCAGCAGTGTGGAGTAGTGGTTAGGGCTCTGGACTCTTGACCAGAGGGTTGTGGGTTCAATCCCCAGTGGGGGACACTGCTGTTGTACCCTTGAGCAAGGTACTTTACCTAGATTGCTCCAGTAAAAACCCAACTGTATAAATGGGTAATTGTATGTAAAAATAATGTGATATCTGTATATTGTGAAATAATGTATAATGTGATATCTTGTAACAATTGTAAGTCGCCCTGGATAAGGGGGTCTGCTAAGAAATAAATAATAATAATAATAATAATAGAACACAATAATTGGGTGTGCCATGCAGGTGAAACAAATATCTCAGTATAAATTGTCACCACAAGGCAGTTGTGATGCTACTGTTACATTTTCAAAGTTGATATTGTATAGTACTATATATATACATGTTTATAATGCATGCTGTTTGATGGTAACTAACTTTGGATTTCCCCATGTATCCACTTTATTTTATAGAATACTGGGACTTGCTGAATGAGAATGAGAAGCATGATAAGATCCCAGAGATATGGGAGGGTCACAATATAGCTGATTATATTGATCCTGAAATCATGAAGGTAAGTGTCCGCTGCTTGTACTGCATTTTACTCGATTTATCTGCTCAGTTTGTAATGTGGTGGCCTGCTGAGTTAAGTGGAGTAGATGCTCGGAGTTCTTGGAGATTAAATTAGAGAGTATCACATTCTGGGGATATAGCGGGTGTCTGTCAATTCATCCACCCGTCTGTATGTCACTCTTACAGTTTTGCAGAATTGCTAATCAAGTTGTGATTAAACATTTCATTGCTAACTCTGTACTATTCTGTAATACTGTTAATATATGTCATGGTTATCAACTGCATCATGGCTTATCACATTGTCATGAAACGTGGTCATATATATTCTACACTATTCTGTACATACTGTTGATGTCATGGTAATCAACTTTGTCATCATACTGATGGCTCTAATTTAAGTTGGCATGTGTGCTTATGCGAGGACACACACTATTTATATTGTATTTATTTGCTTCTTGTGCCTCACTTGCTCTTCCAGAAACTTGAAGATCTGGAGCAGGAAGAGGAGTTGAAAGAGAAAGCCGGAGAGTACGACTCGGATGATGAAAGTGAAGACGAGGAGATGCAGGAGATCCGGCAGCTGGCCAGCCAGATCAGAGAGAAAAAGAAACTGAAAATTATTGCATCCAAAGAGAAGGACGTACATGGACCAAGAATGCCCAGGACCGTAAAGAAGGTAAGTGTGTTTGGTGAGTCAGTTTATAGCGATTGTCCTCTCAAACAAGAATTCAAAACGCTGGACCTTTTCAGCATATTTATTAAGACATACTATTTTTGCTCGTCTGCTTTTTTTTTTTTTTTTTTTCTAATGCTTTTGTATTTTCTCAGGTTGAAAGAAAGACTCTTGAAAGAGAGATGAGTAGCCTTGGTATTGACATGAGTGATAAAGATGACGTAA
The DNA here is from genome assembly GCF_902713425.1 of Acipenser ruthenus. Lineage (NCBI taxonomy): Eukaryota > Metazoa > Chordata > Actinopteri > Acipenseriformes > Acipenseridae > Acipenser > Acipenser ruthenus. The sequence goes on from NC_081191.1 coordinate 96,415,340, forward strand.
GTTTGTTTTTGCAGACATGTTCCATCTGTCTATTTTACTTTTATTCTTTATACATTTAAAATGCCTGATTTCTGGCTTTTCCCTTGAGTGCATTTTCTTTGTAAATCCGGTTCAGGCTCACTATGCTGTCCAGGCCGGCAGATCAAGAAGTCTCACCAGGAAGCGCAAACGTGAAGCCTCAGAGCCGCCAACATCCAGAACTCGCAGCCAGAGCGCCTCCCGTCCCCCACGGGACGTCTCCGGGATTCGGGATGCTAAGGTAGGTTGAGAGGGCTCTTTTTGAGAAGTTTTCTGGTCGACAAAGTTTTGATAGTATTAAAGTTAAATGGAAGAGTCCTTAAAAAAAACAATTTCAGGCTGCTTTATAAACTACAATTTAGTGCAAATCTAAAATCGCTTGGCTATTTTTAAACCAAGGAAAATTTTAGGAGGTGTTGAGCATGAAGACTGGATATCTGCTACGTTTATTATATTTCAGTTAACTGAACAATAAATATAACCTACTCCAAAAGCCTGGTAGTTTAGTTAAGTGGAATGCCTGAGCTTTCATTCTTAGAGAGGTGTTCACCTGATAACCCCCCCCCCCCCCCCCCCCCCCACCCACCCACCAATTCCCCCAAGTGTGAGTGTTTGTTTGTCACCTAACAAAATGTGGCCACAATTGAATCTGTTAATTCAGTTCTAGATCGGTGTCCCATCGCTGATCATTTATTTATATTCAATTTCATTTATAGATGTTGAAAAAGGTTAAGAGGATGATGAAGAACTCCCAGAGAGACATGAATCGTATGGGCAAGAAAGGAGAGGCAGACAGACATGTGTTTGATCTCAAACCCAAACATCTGTTTGCAGGCAAGAGAAAGTCAGGCACCAACGACAGAAGATAAAAGTGATATTTCAGTCTTTCGATACAAACTGAATTTACTTTCACCGTGTGCTTGGTATATTGTCTTCTAGAGAAAATGCATAATTCAATGGACAGATTCAAACTCTGCCTTATATATTTGTTTGAGAGACGGGAATGCTGTAAGCCTACGTAATCCTCTTGTCTTCCTGATGTGTTTGATTCGGTAATGCAAAGCTGCTCCAGTTTGGGTTTGAAAAGTAACATTGAGGATGCACACAAGTCCAGCATGAACTGTGATGGATGTACATATTGGATTACAACTGAATATTTAACTGGTTACCATTTTGTAAACCACTATTTGCTGTGTAGATGTATGTCTGCAGTGTTCATTAAAATACTGCGTTTGGCATGATTTCCTAAATACAGGAAGCTCTTTGTATTTAACCAGTCAAATAGTGCTTCTGCATCAGGGTTGGAAATAACACTCCTATTACATAGCAGTTTAACCCATTCCAGGTTTTAATATGAACTTGATTAGCCACAGTATATACTGTAGGTATCAAGCACAGGTGTCTTATTAGATGCACAGTAAAACCAGGCATGGATCAAACCGCTATGCAATGGAAGTCTCATTGCCGCCCCTGATCAGCATCAGTACTTCCTACCTGTCTACAAAAGGGCCTTGTTGGAAAGTCTTGAGTAGAAACTGGTTTTCAACTAGTAACATGTTACCTTGTTTTGTGCCATGTTCCTAAGTAGTTGTATATTGTATCCATGCCTTTCAGCATTTTCATCACAGACTCCGATTGCCAATAATGATGGACTTGCTTACCAGGTTAAAGATTAGTGCTCATCAAGATTAGGTGTCTGTTTGTCATACATTCTGAGGGGAGGTATTATTATTATTTGTTTATTTAGCAGACGCCTTTATCCAAGGCGACTTACAGAGACGGGTGTGTGAACTATGCATCAGGTATTGAAGAAACTGACTGGGAAGAGCTGCAGCTGTATTTCTTCTAGAACAGTTCACAGTGCCAGGGATAGACCTGGATTGTAAATGTGGTGTGGTAATTCCAGGATAAGCACGGGTGGACAGTTGATTCAGTCCTTGGTGCATTCATAGTGCTGGACAAGGCTCTTAAAAAGAAAACAAACTTTTTATTCCGGCCAGGAAATGAAGTAGACAGATGTTTGGGGGTAATTCCTGTATACTTGGGGAAATTTGCTTATGCCATGTTGTTTAAAAATATTCCATGTTAATTTGAGATACATACACTTTAAATGTATGCATAGTATTTGGAAGTTATTGTACTGTATAATTTGTATGCTTTTACATTTTTGGTCAGGCATTGGGTATGGTGAAATGTAAACTTCAAGTGAAGTTAAACCACGTCTCTATTAAAAATATCTCTTCTCCATGACTGTAGACATGCTCTTCTACATTGTGCCTTTTTAAATGGACAGTAAATCAATCACACTAATATTCCTAATGAATTTGGAGTTGTGTAAAGCCATGATTTCCTGTCACGATTTGCATTGGAACTAGGCATAGATAAAGTGGTAAATGACAGGATGGGGGGTTTAAGGGTCATCTTTGGGTTATGCTTGGATTGTTCCTTGTTCAGGGGGTGTTCTGAATGGTTTAATTGAACCAGTTAAGCCTCCATCCAGACCCTGAAGTACTTAATTATCTAATGTTATCCGTTAATCCTGGAGTGGAATTGGACAGCCCTGTCCCAGTTTATTTTATTTGATAAGAGACAGAACTGTACTTGTGATATCCATGCCACATATAGTTTTGATCACAGTGGTACAGCACAGTAGAGTTAAGTCACTGTCTGTGTGCTTATAGGTACGTCAGAGACATACTGACATGATGCTAGGTAAAGGGGCAGAGGTTTATGCAGCTTAGCATTCTGTTAACTGCTAGCTGCATACACCACCACTGTACTATTATAAATAAATTATAGTGCCAGCAGGGAAGTACTTTGAAGCACTGTTTGTATGCTTCTGTTTTGCTGACTGTCTGGCAGGAACCAGCTGAGTGTCCAGTTTAAGGACCTCCTTCTTTTAATGTTAAATATAAAGTACAGCACGCCGGTCACAGTACAGACCTTTTAGTTTTAAATAATGTCACTTATCAATATACAGTATTAATTCAGCATTTTGATATTAAGACAATGATGGAATCTATCATTACTTACTGTATACACCACCATACGGTTTGTGTAACTCCATTAAAAAAAAAAAAAATACAATCACTGTTACACTGCACTGTCAAGTAATGTTTTATTTCATGTTAACAAATAAATGACATTTGTGTTATCAGGCACAATCTAACATGCAATATTTACATACTGTAACTGCACCAGAACATTTTACAAAAAATAAAGAAAATACCCTGTGTGCTGGTTACGGAGATGAATACCTAAAACAAAATAAAAACTACTGTGCAAAAAAATTGAATTAACAAGATTAAAATTCATATAGCAGCTTCTGTACAGTGTGGTATTTGCATTCTGTACAATTTTGTTAAAATAAAGGCTCACATCCTATGTATTTTGCCGTGGTCCATAAACTGCTTTAAATTCTGAAGGTTATCCCACCACTTGAACAGAAATGTCTCTGCAATCAGGCTGAACCACGGCGTGATCTTGATCTCGTTGTTCTTTGCCTTGTTCAACATCTCTTTCAGCTCCTCCTTGGAGACGTAGCAGTGACTTTTGATTTCATTGGGGTCGGGATTTAACTCCACCTCCTTCTGCACAAACAGAATGTAGTCAATTTCGTGCTCCCCCCCATATTCCGTCAGACTGCGCTTTGTAGTGAATGCGGGTCAGGTATGTCAGCTCGTCTGGAAGTACCTGCATTAACATGATGAGGAACAATTAGAAGTCATTGCTGGTAATTGAGTTAGATCAACGCAAAACTACCCTGCCTGTTAACCTGCGATAACAGCAGGTACTCCAGCATGAATGCTAATGGGTGTCTGTAAAACCACATGATAAAACGTATAGCACAACCCATTTAACTAACCCTGGATTTGGTTATATACACTTTTCACTGTCCTTTAATGGGAAATCCAGCGTTTCAGTTGTGTTATTTAAAAAAAAAAAAAAAAGTAAAACGTGACAAAGGCCAGCAAATTAATTAAAAAATAATCTTAGGAACTATTCCCCAAACTACATGGACTTTCTTCATGATCACAGAAGGTACTGTATAGAGCACTGGTCCTCAAAGTGGTGCCCGCAAAGCCAGGCCATCGTGCCCGCGGCAGCTGTTCTTAAATTATGGGTCGTGAAGACATTTCAGGCGGGTCGTTTTCTCAAACTTTATATATATATATATATATATATATATATATACACACAGTGTATATGTCTCAGGAAGGCAGTGTTTAAGATAAGAACCTATGCAATAGTCAGCGTGTCCGCAAACAGCCAAGTAAGATCAATTTATGCCCGTGCCCAAATTCCTTTGAAGACCCCTGGTATAGAGGGATAACTCAATGCTAAAGCAATTCACAGCCATCAAGCTGTTTCAATGCAGTTTTCAAGAATTCCCCCCCCCCCTGCATAGAACGAGCTTCATTAGCCACAGTATATAGGTATCAAGCTCAAGTGTGTCTTATTATAGTAAAACCAGGAATGGATCAAACTGCTATGCAATGGGAGTCTTATTTCGATCCCTGTGATTTCTTTAGTACTAAGTATTTTCCCCAAGGAAATACAATCTTTTCATCTAAAAACATATATATGCATTCTTCATTAACCACTCAATAATAAAATCTGAATAAAACTGGAAGAAATGCTAGTACTACACAGTGCCGAAAATAGTATTAAACAAAAGGGGTTCTGTTAAATTGTATTGGTTTATTGCTGGAATTGTTAGCATGTTTGTTGAAATGACCTGATCCATTGGGATCCCCAGCTCTGCTTTCAAGCGCCTCTGTGCTGCCTTCCTCACGCCAACTGCATCCTGTTCCTCCATTTCCTGTGGCGTATGAAGCGGGTGACTACAGCAAGTGTTAGTGAAACAACCTGCAAGAAAGGTAAAAGAAACACATGGCTTTGAACCTCTCCAACAGGGAAGTGATGGGAGTTTTGTCCTACATGACTGGTCATACTGTTTTCTATATCTATGATGCACATAATGATTGTGTGTAGACATTCTCAAGGTAGAAAGCCAGTTACTCTTCAGAACTGGCACAATGAGAACAACCTATTTTGGAAATAATATGACTGACTTTTCACCCTCTTAACAGCAGCACTGAAGACAGCATCTGCCGAGTAGGACCCTTGTCAGAACAGGTGGGTGATGGGGAGTGATCCGTGTCACCAGAAACAGATTAATCAGTACAGTATCGAATACATGGTAGGCCAGTTGTAGAACATCCCCTTCAGTCACAATTTTTTAATTTAATTTTGAGACACTTTAAAACTGTTTGTGTGAACTCTGGCATTTGAGAAGTTGCTCTGTGAAAACTTTGAAAAAAAATATGAATTATGAAATAGATACATAGATAGGACACATGAACATGGTACAATGATACATGCAGTCACTGAAGGGGATACAAGAAAAAAAAAAAACATACCTGGGAAGGTGATCTTGGCATCAGATCTCTGTTGTAGCAACAGTTTATCTTCATTATTAAACAGGAAGACACTGAAAGCTCGATGCAACAAACCTAAAGAAAACACATTTAAAATCACTTCCAAGTTATCTGAAGAGCGTTATTAACAGTGGCTATGTGGGAAATAAAGCGGGCAATGAAGAATTGGTTTCGAATTTAGGATTAGGGTTGATTCGTGAAGACCGGGGTTGACTGACTTGTCAATGGGATTTTTTTGATGTCCTCAGAATAGACAGGACCTTGGTTTGACACCTCATTGAAAGGAATCCCTTTTACTAACACCCAATCCAAGTAATAACCAAAAACAACCTTGACGAGTTTACAAGATATAACTCCAAGGTGATATGGCTTCAGTTCCTAAGTCATAACCAATGCCACTGATAAACACCAGTAAATCATTGTACCTTCATCAATGTTTGAGTTTAAGTGGCAGTTTTTCTTTGTATCAGCTCCAATCTTCCCATCATTTTCATCAATAAGGATGCACATTTCAGAAAGAAGCTGGACCTGCTTCTCATCCAGGCTATCTGTGTTTACTTCTGGCATTGTCAACAAGCTTCTTGAGTTTCCAAAATATCTACAAAAAAATGTAAAATGTATTACAATGATGCAAACAAGACTTATTTCATAGTAGTTTCACCCATTCCAGGTTTTACTATGAGCTTGATTAACCAGAGTGTATAGGCAACAAGCTCAGGTTTGTCTTATTAAACTCACAGTAAAACCAGGAATGGATCAAACTGCTATGCAATGGGAGTCTTGCTGCATTTCCATCCCTGTGCTATAGGAGTTTGCGTGCCTTACTTTCATTAGGTCACTTCACCTGGAGAATGAAACTCTCTGAACCGCTTTATCTGTCATTAATTATCCAGCCAGTGACACACGTTGCCCTCAGACACTTCTGAGGCGAAACGAGCAGCACGGTGTTAAGTGTAAAATAGCAAGCATGTATTATATCTAGGGCTTCTGATTTTCGGTTTTAACCGGTAAAACCCGATAAAACACCCGATACTAAAAAAATGAAATCGGTGGACAGCCAATAAACACTGGAAAACACCGGGGAAACTGTGGAAATGGTAAATCAATTCACGTTGACTTTACCCTTTTCCCATTAAAAAATAAAACCTACTACAAAAATAATAATAAATACATTTCCCAGTGCTGCTGTGCAATGTCCCGACTTCCTGGCTTGAATCTATCATTGATTAGTTCTCAATACTTTAAACCCGCCCAACTACTGAGTGACAGCACATTCCTACATTTCTATTGGAGACTCCGCTTGCGAGATTTAATTACAAGAACACAATCAGGATGGAGGCTTGTTAGGGAGATTTCAAACTGTATTTACAGTTAAGCTATGGAAGAGTTAAAGCAGAATTGTGACGAAATGTACAAAAATGCCTACACACAAAAACCCCAGAAGAATGTGCCCGTGACCACGGGGATTTCGTTGTGGAAGACAGCAATGGAAAGAAGGTACTTAAGTGTGCAAGTACTGTCGAGTTACTACTATATGTTGACAGAAAAAAACAAACAAACCAACAAACAAAAAAACGCTCAAGGACTTTGTTAAGTAACCGAAAACACTATATCAAAAACGAAAGCCCCGGAAAAACAAAACAAAAAAACGATCTACATAAAACTCGAAAATCGCTAAAAATAAGCACCGAAAAATACAATTAATAAAATCCCCAAAAAACCATGACATCTGAATTGTGTGGGTGGTTTATGTATTATTATTATTATTATTATTATTATTATTATTATTATTATTATTATTATTATACCAGTGTTTTATTATTTGCAAACATAAGTTTTCGAAGCTTATTATGTAACAGGTGGCTCATCGCTTAAATATTTCGCGGAAATCGTGAAATTGAAGGGTCACCGCGAAATTCACCTCTTAGGGGCCAATGCATACAAACAAGTACAGAGAGGGGGGGGGGGGGGGGGGGGGGGGGGGGTAAGAAAACGTGTTTAAATGAACTACTGCACAACGCAAGTGACGCAAACTACGTATCTTCCTTCTGTAGATAGCCCTTTTTTATTCCTTCGCCGTCCCGTGTGCATTGCACTTAAGCAAAAAACAAACAAACAAAAAATGTCCACAAGTAGTAACATTTACAAAAAAAATTCTCCAAAGCAGTTAACGTTCTTATTTACTATTCAAATGACAAAGTTTTCAGGATTGTTTAGGTTGCTAAAATCTAGTTTTCAGCATTGGAGGTAAAATAGTAGATATGGACGACAAAAAAACAAAGTATATTCGGGTGATGATCGTTTTAAGATATTTCACAAAGAAACTACATGCAGACTGAGGTAATTGTTTTCCACATCTTAATGTGTATTTGGCCAAAATACGATCGCTCGCTATTTAGCTCCAGATTCACGCATTAAACAAAACAAGGCTACCACAGAGGCTGCTGAACAGAATGTAAAATAAACAGCAGCTTTCAGAAACCAAACTGGGAAGTCAGCGCAGACAAGAAGTATTCCTGTCTGCAAGTTAAATCAGTACTAAGACGATCCAGCACAGCCACCTCGCTTCAACCTGCTGCTTAAGTTACAGTTTGAATTTTAGACCCGAATAGCCACGTCTTCTTTGTTTTGACTCGGTACTAATAAAATAAATTATTGGATGGGACAAATAACATGACAAGGAACGTGCTGCATACATTGCCTTTATTAAAGTATCCCAGATGCCCTTGTGTAACCGATTTCCACATCTGTATAACTTGGCAAAGCTTTGCCTTAACTTCCAACCAATTCAGTGGATGCAGACGTGCAGTCTCGATGTATGGGCAAGTCAACTGCAGAGGGATGCTGCATACTCGCCTTTAACAAATGACAGCACTCTGTTTTAGAAATGAAGCAAGTACCACTATTTTTAGGCTTTATAGTGTTCTGTAATACTGTCTACTTAGGTTTATTTAATGTTTAAACATGTCCGCGAAATCCTAATTTTATTCCGCAACATACCCGTGAAAAATACCTAAATTTACCGCGATTTAAGTAGACCCCTAATTATGACCGAAGTGAAAGTGCTCAGTGGTATCTGTTGTAATCAAAACGACAATGGGTATTCTGACTTGTACGAAAACTATTGTTTATCGGTAGTTACATGTTCAAACCCCAGCAGCAGCATAAATAAATGAATACATACATAAATAAAAAGTACAGCTGGAAGGTAACCTGAAACTATAAACATTAAACTACATCATGTCACTTGTGCACATTTGCTGTCTGGGCAATATTAAACCCCAAGGATACAACACAACCCCCGTATATTATTCTACATCATGCTTCTACCGCAGAACGTAATACTATACTATCTGTATAATGTGAAATAATGTACAATGTGATATCTTGTAGCAAATTGTAAGTCGCCCTGGATAAGGGCGTCTGCTAAGAAATAAATTAATACTAATAATAATAATAATAATAATAATAATAATAATAATAATAATAATAATAATAATAATAATAATATACAGCACTCCTTGGAAAAATAACACACATTTTTACAAACATTCTCGTGGAATGTGCTATAGCTAAGACAAGTAAACCAAGAGAAAAAGAAGAAACAGAAACGTATAGCTTACCTGGCCCGTGTGTTAAAAGAAGCAGCACTCACTTTTACTGCCCCAAACAGCAAAGAGCTTGATTTAGTCGTAGTAAGTCCCTCACAGGACACCGTCCTTAGCGCCGCCCACAAGCAGCGCAGCATCGCCAGACCCGACAAGCACACCAATCACACAGAATGCCCTTATAGACACGCGATCGAACCACAACCACTTGGAACTGAAGTCCCAACGAAAGCGCCGCTTCGTGTGCAGTAAAATGTTACAAAACAGTGTCTTATTTAGGCATTTCTCCCCTTTGTATTGTTAAGAAGTACATGTACGAAGAAAGCTCAGAATTGAACTATTAGATTGAAGCGCTCGCAGGAAATAGATAGTTGTCAGCTGATAGTATACTAAAGACCGCCCGTCTTCTCTACGCAGATGGTTTTGATACAAAGAACACGCCCTAAGAAATCGTGCTTGTATTTTTTTTAGATACACTTCACTGACTCTGTCCCTTTTAAGCCCTCTGGTGGCGCATATTGGCAATACGCCTCTAGCAGAGGCCTTTTCACATGATTCGTTTGGACGTTGTATTTGAGAGTCCTTCAGGTTAAACCAAATGAACTAAGAGCACCTCAGTGAGCGATTAGAGTTCGTTTAGTACATTACCAACCTGGTTCAAATGGTTTGCTTAAGTGCAATGTGAAAGCAAAACGGCCCCAGTGTTTCATTTTGTAAGGATAAAGAATAAACCAACAGCCCAAACAGGAAATTATCAATGAGGAAAAAAAAAAAAAAAAAAAACTTGATCACTCAAAACATGAACCAAGTGCAGCTGTTCGTGTTCTATGCCAAACAATATACATTTTAACCCTTTGCTATCCAGTGTCTTATATATCTGACATTGAGAAATTGTCATTACTAGTGTGGTAACATACCCAGGCAGGGGTGCAAAACGTTTAGAAAATTGGTGCTAAACTTTTTTTTAAAGTTTAGCACCAGAGAGACGACTACTTGTGCTAAATTATAAAACCCCGTCCTAAACAAGCCACCCCAATCTACATTACTCTCTAACTCACAGGGCTAACGTAAACATTTAACGATTATTCGCTGACGAGGTCGACTCAAACTTTTACAACAAAATCGAACGCAAACTGAAAACTAGAGCGAGACAAAATTCAAATTAAATTCCATAACCGTCTATAGAACGCCCCTGGCTTGTGACTTTTCATTAATTAATTTTTTTTACAGCACCCTATTTGTTGTTAATTTATTTCAAACGGGAAGGAGTAACTTCAAAACGACACACACACATGGTTGCGAGGAAGCAACATTATCATCGCGATGACAGTTTTCCCACATGTATTGCTTATGCTGTCGTTATTTTGTTTCCTAGGAGATTTTTCTGGTAAAAATAGTTTCGCCACTGCTACAGCATTAGCCTGCCCACCATCCCCATGCTCGTGTTTTCGCAACATTCTTTCCTGCATTTCAGAAGATAAGGGATTAAAGCTGAAAAACATCCCCACACTAGACTCTGCTGTAGACTTCACTGTCCTGTAAGTAACCGTTGTTATGATTATAAAACAATGCGTGTATTTTATGGATTAGTCATTGAAGAAATAACAAAATAAATAAATAAATACATTATAAATGCCAAAGTCACTAAGTTACTTAGCATGCATGGTATGTCCCATGCGTTTTTTTATTTTTTATTTTTATGGTGTTACAATACAATTTTTACATGTGTACTTACACATAATTACAGTGTTATTATCCATAGTTATATGTAAGTACACAATTGCATCAGAAAAGAGTTAGGGTTATGGGGTTAGGTCAGGCTAGAGTTAGTGATAGGGTTAGGGTTATATATGGTGCAAATAAAATTACACATTAAGCACTGTACATTGTAACTATGCATAATAACATTGACACTACTGACACTACTTGGTCTATTATGGTAAGTACAAAGGGAAAGTAAAAACATTTTGCTGTAAAAAAAAATGTTTAAGTAGCTAAAAAATATCAAATCAATAGCTATAAAGAGCTGGACTTGAACCTTTGCTACAGGACAGACAACAATGGTTTATGCTTGTACCATGAATGCACAGTAATTCTGTATGTTAAATCTGTTTTCTGTTTTCTTTAAGAGATTTCCGTGGTAACAGCATTTCCAAATTAAAAGGAGCGATATGGGCTCAGTATCAGAATGCAGTATACCTGTAAGTAAGAGGTGCCAGAATATTTTAAACATAGGCTTTGTTGAAAAGTATTGTACTGTATGTCATTTTAAATAACACTCTTCTTTTTTTATAGCAATTTGAAACATAACAATCTGACGGAAGTAAACAAACTCTCCTTTGCTGGACTGTTCAAATTAAAATATCTGTAAGTTTCATTTAATATTAAAAACTGTGTTTCTACTCATGTTATATATCTTGGTGAAATTGGTCATGCTTTATCATTCAAGGAACTGTTTCACCCTGGAAACTAGGAAACAGTCATTCTCCCCATTGTAGAATTTGGGAACATTATTATAGAACAGCTTAAAAAATGAACAGGAAATCATTAGACTGCCTATATGATTCAGTAGGACGCGTAGATATGTTTTACAATGCCCTTTATGGCTTGAGATTGGTTTTAGACCACTGAGTGGCACACCAGGGGAGACTTGGGGGTTTGATACAGCAAAGCTGACTCAAACTAGGTCTCCCAGTCTCCTAGAACCAGGTTTCAAAACACTGTTGCTGAAGAAGTGGCTTTGTGTTCCCTCTGCTTAAGCAACCATCAATACTAAAATTGAAAACATATTAGTGTTTGTTGTATTACAGAAACCTGTTTGGTAAAGTTGGGATGAAATACATTATAGAAGCTAAGGGGTTCACCTTCATTATAGATGCAGTTTTTACTTTGCAACAAGATAGATTTAAACAATATTGAAGTTTGAGGGAAATAAATCTATTGAAAAGTGGTAATTTGACCAGATAACCAGTGTAAGGATTAAATCATACCCTCTGCAACTGTTTCATTGATACACATATCATTGGTTGGTGTTGCACAAAGTTGTGGTCCAGCATGTTAGTGTTAGTTCCTTGATCATTTCCCCTGTGTTTGCAGGGGAATTAATACATGTTTGGACTTGTTGTTTGGAGTGTTGTTGTGTTGTGTTATCACTGAACTCAGAGATCTTCAGCAGCAACATGTTAGAGAAAGTGCACAGATTTCAGTGTCTGCCTGCATATCTTCACCTTCCAAAGATAATCTCAGATGGGATTCTGCCTCTTGCAGACCAAACTAGGTTGACGAGTATGTTTTCCCAAGCACAAGTATTTTCCCAATACTTCTCAAGTATTCATTTAATGTATTAGAAGGAGATGGGGAAGCTATAAGAAAAAAGACTGATAACACTCTACTAGAACTTGCCTGTGTTGATACATTCAGTAATGCACTGCTGTTAAATTCCAGTTCAGTCTTTTCTATTTCAGTAGCTGTTTCTGCTGGTGCCAAATTACATTTCTGATTTGGAACGGCAAGAAACAAATACAGAAATGTGTCGTGTGGCTTATTATTGACAGTCTGACTGGATGGGCACATCCCTTTATTTTATTTATGTAATTATTTTGTTATCAGTTTTACTCCTCATCATGGTGTTGAAAACATGTTATGTATTTTCCTGCAGGTTTTTATCTGACAATCAAATAATGTTCATGACAAGTTATGCCTTTGAGCCATTGTTACATATCCAACTAATGTAAGTTAAACACAATACAGTCTAAAATTCATCATTCTCAGTTCGTTTCATTTTATTTTTATGTTTTTAACAGTTTTGTTCTCTTACAGTGATCTCAGTAACAACCAACTCATTGGTATTCAGGATGATCTTTTCAAGTCAAACTCCGGATTCCCTTACTTGAAAGTATTGTAAGTCACACAGTGCACATTGGTGTTATCAAGTGTGTGTGAAATGTGGGAATATGTTAAAACAAAAGTAAAATAATCAGTTAACAAAGATCCCTGGTTATGTGGGTGAGTAGACTCAGCCACACGGTCACCACCCTGGGGGATTAATTAACAAGAAGAAGAATATGAATTCCCAAAACACACACTGAATGTACGTAGGGGTATTAACAAAACATTGCATATGCGTGGTCCTTGTCAAAAAACAGCACACATACAGTAGCCCATTGTCCAAAAAGAAAAGCCAATTCCATAATCATAATCATATGCAACTCATGGAGTGCACCTCTGTCCTGCGTGACAAAGTTCATTTAAATAAAAGTTTGGGCAGAAACACTTCATCTACTTACAGGAACCCCCACTTTGTCAGGTGAAACAGTTAATTTGCACACCCACTTTTTCAGCAGCTTGACTGAGTTAATACAGAAGTAAACCTGGCCCATACCTTCAGTTGGCCCTTTGTTAATGCCGACTGGCAGTGTGTGAGTACCTTACCTGGGATTTAATACAGGACATGACGTCAAATCAGAGTTCAGTTGCTTTTACTTCAGGGCATAAGGATGGGCTAGGCTTCAATTACCCGGTTTCTCCATGTAAAATATATAGAGAGAAAGAAGTTTAAAAATGGCAATCTCTGATATCATCACGCTTAAAATGTTGCTTGTATATAGTTTTTCTATTTGAATTCTTTTCACTTTTCTAACAGGTTCTTGGTTATGTGAAACTTTTTCCCATAATGATCCAGACAGTGGTTGGTCTAAATACTGGCACTCCTTATATCTGTATCAACCCTGTTGGTGTTTCTATCAGGGACTATTTATTTATTGCTTATAAACATTATAAATATATTAACAATACAATGAAAAAAGGTCCAACAGTTTATAACAAGGAATGTTTCAATGTTTAATACTGCAACTAGAAATTAAATACTACAGAATAATCACATATATATATATATATATATATATATATATATATATATATATATATATATAATTTATTTATTTATTTATTTGTTTGGAAACAGAGATCTGAGCAACAACCGCATCGTAACTATTGGCTGCGATGCTTTCGGAATGCTTTCCCAATTGAGTTTCTTGTAAGTAAATATATTTATAAAACTATGCTACTCTGCTGTGTAACATAATATGCCACATTGAAAACACTGTGAAATAAAGAACAGCATTCCAAATCCAGTTGTATCAGAACTAGACATTTGTGACCAATATTTTACAAAGAGAAGGAGATGTGATGTGCCAACCACAGACTTGACCCTTAAGTTCCCAGTTTCTGCACTAAGAATTTAAATTGTATACAAGTTTAAATACTGTTTAATTTTAAAAAAAATCCTGTAGGAATATGAGTGGCAACGATCTGGACTTCATAGGCGATCGTGCTTTTGAAAATATGACATCATTAACATATTTGTGAGTATCTCTGTAATGTATTACCTATAACTTTTGTGTTATTTATTGATATGTACAGTATTTGGAAAAGTCAGTATAACATACAACATGACGTGGAATCTGCCATTCTCTTTTATTGGGATTGACTCATTCTGTTGAAGTCAGACTCAGTTGGAAGGGTTAGGGTTAGGGTTAGGGTTATAACTAACTTTTAAAACATTTGAAATCAGGACCTTCAGAAAATCTTCAGCACATGTCAGAAAATAGCAATAACTAGAGCATGCATCCATTGTACTTAGAGACATCAGTAATACCATGACTGCCTTGGCTTATAGCCACTCAGATGCCTGTACAAGAAACTCATTACTTTACCATTGCTGTATCCAGTATTGTCTGTATCGCAGTGTTATATATTTGCCCTGGTATATTCAGAAAAGAAGTGATTTTTCTCCTGGTGAACACTCAAGAGTAATTGTTGAGAAATGTATTCCCCTGTTGATTTATGACCCATGGTGTGTAATAACAAATTGTAAAAGAGTGTAATATATTGAAAAATATAACACTGCGTTCCGGACAACATGGGGCACAGCAAAGGTAACACTGCAGGGTGTCCTGTAACACTTTCATTATCACACTGTTCATCGATTGCTTGCATGACCTATCCAGAGGTATTATGCAAATGTTGATTATCTGCTACTGGTTTGTAATGACACAAGACCTGTTTGATATTTGTCCTTGAGTTCAAAGAAAGGATAAAATAGGTATGCTACACCACATTTTTTAAATTGTTACTTATTAAAGTATCAGCAACTGATTAATGATTAAAAATGTATGTTTTCTATTCTTTTTAGGGATATCCACACAAGCCAAATCTCAATAAAAACACTTGGCGTTATACTGCATAAGAAAAAAAGTGTTATAAACCTGTAGGTATTATTATTATTATTATTATTATTATTATTATTATTATTATTATTAATAATAATAATTTTGGACACCACAGGCATGTGTTTCAAATGACAGGATTGATATTTTGTACCATACATAT
Organism: Acipenser ruthenus; assembly: GCF_902713425.1. Taxonomy (NCBI): domain Eukaryota; kingdom Metazoa; phylum Chordata; class Actinopteri; order Acipenseriformes; family Acipenseridae; genus Acipenser; species Acipenser ruthenus. Next base: position 96,430,797 of record NC_081191.1, read on the forward strand.
AGCTTAGTTACTGTAAATGACTCTCACACACATTTATATTTTCAATTCAGATAAAGTAAATACCAAAGAATAGGAAACTGGATTGTAATTTGAATTTGTGATATTTTTATTTGTGTTCATGTAAGTGTTGTTTACTATAATGTATTAACCAAGCCCTCAGAGAATTGTCAGTGGTACCCTGAACTGCCTCATGCACGTCTGGTAAGGGATACCAGAGCACACATCTACACACCTTCCTATGAAGTGTAATTAGGCATGTATGACGTTCAAGATCCCTCAGTAGTAGTTTTCTTGTTTTGCTCAATCTCTTGAGTGCTGCAGATGGATTCAGAATTTTGCACCCTGCTTGGTGAATCTCAGGGACTGCACTGCTGCGCTTGTGTCTATGAAATTAAATGACACAAAACAAAAGGGCACAAGGGCCAAAATAAACACAAACACAATACACAAAACAAGTACCTTTCAAATAATACACCAGTAGCATTCATTTGTCTTTTCTTCTCCAAACTCTCCAACACTTGTACTCTCCAAGAGGATTTCTCCTGGCTTTTATAGTATGTGGCTGGATCCTAATTAATCAGTAATTAACAATTACCTAATTAAGGCTCCAGCCACATTCTCACATGTATTTCTTGCCGAGCCAAAACACACAGTAGCAAAATCATAATCATAAAAGGAACAAATCCATATATATATATATATATATATATATATATATATATATATATACAGACGTGCTCAAATTTGTTGGTACCCCTCCACAAAAAACGAAGAATGCACAATTTTCTCTGAAATAACTTGAAACTGACAAAAATAATTGGCATCCACCATTGTTTATTCCATATTTAATAGAAATCAGACTTTGCTTTTGATTTTTTATTCAACATAATATTGTAAATAATAAAACAAATGAAAATGGCATGGACAAAAATGATGGGACCGCTAACCTAATATTTTGTTGCACAACCTTTAGAGGCAGTCACTGCAATCAAACGTTTTCTGTAGCTCTCAATGAGACTTCTGCACCTGTTAACAGGTAGTTTGGCCCACTCTTCCTGAGCAAACTGCTCCAGCTGTCTCAGGTTTGATGGGTGCCTTCTCCAGACTGCAAGTTTCAGCTCTTTCCATAGATGTTCGATAGGATTCAGATCAGGACTCATAGAAGGCCACTTCAGAATAGTCCAATGTTTTGTTCTTATCCATTCTTGGGGGCTTTTAGCTGTGTGTTTTGGGTCATTATCCTGTTGGAGGACCCATGACCTGCGACTGAGACAGAGCTTTCTGACACTGGGCAGTACGTTTCGCTCCAGAATGCCTTGATAGTCTTGAGATTTCATTGTGCCCTGCACAGATTCAAGGCACCCTGTGCCAGGCGCAGCAAAGCAGCCCCAAAACATAACCGAGCCTCCTCCATGTTTCACTGTAGGTATGGTGTTCTTTTCTTTGAAAGCTTCATTTTTTCGTCTGTGAACATAGAGCTGATGTGACTTGCCAAAAAGCTCCAGTTTTGACTCATCTGTCCAAAGGACATTCTCCCAGAAGGATTGTGGCTTGTCAATATGCATTTTAGCAAATTCCAGTCTGGCTTTTTTATGTTTTTCTTTCAAAAGTGGAGTCCTCCTGGGTCTTCTTCCATGGAGCCCACTTTCGCTCAAAAAGCGACGGATGGTGCGATCAGAAACTGACGTACCTTCACCTTGGAGTTCAGCTTGTATCTCTTTGGCAGTTATCCTTGGTTCTTTTTCTACCATTCGCACTATCCTTCTGTTCAATCTGGGGTCAATTTTCCTCTTGCGGCCGCGCCCAGGGAGGTTGGCTACAGTTCCATGGACCTTAAACTTCTTAATAATAGTTGCAACTGTTGTCACAGGAACATCAAGCTGGTTGGAGATGGTCTTGTAGCCTTTACCTTTACCATGCTTGTCTATTATTTTCTTTCTGATCTCCTCAGACAACTCTCTCCTTTGCTACTAATGATACTAATTAAAGAAACAAATTAGTTTGAAATATCACTATACTGCAATTATTTATTATCTTTTCTAAGGGGTACCAACAAATGTGTCCAGGCCATTTTAGAATATCTTTGTAGAATAAGCAATAATTCATCTCTTTTCACAGCTTCTTTGCTTTATTCTATGACATACCAAAGGCATGCAAGTATACATGATAAAATAGCTTTTAATTTCATCACTTTTCAGGAGGAATGAAGCATTATTTCAATGAGCTGTAAGGGTACCAACAAATTTGAGCACGTCTGTATATATATATATATATATATGTATATATATTGTAACAGCAGCGGGGATATGTAAGACAGCAGGGAGGGGGTTAAAGCCTCCCTGCAGAAAAAATAGGTGCGGAATGCACATTTGTTTTTGCTTTATTGTTTAATTTATTTTGTTAATTTTAATTGTTTTGTTAATTATTTGAGAAACGCCGCCGCTCAAAAAGAGCAGATGGAGAGATGGGAGAGAGAGCTGGGGTTGGCCCCGCTGAAGAGACGGGTGTGGGAGCCGACCGAATTGGAGCTGTTGCTCCAAAAGTGGGAGCAGGCAAGGGTAGCTCCGCAGTCTCCCTAGCCAGAGGGGGAGGAGCTGCCGCCGCCAGAGCCAGAAGGGGAGGAGCCGCCGCTTCCGGAGCCCAGAGGGGAGGAGCCGTCGCTTCTGGAGCCCAAAGGGGAGGAGCCGCCACTTCCGGAGCCCAGAGGGGAGGAGCCGCCGCTTCCAGAGTCCAGAGTGGAGGAGCCGCCGCTTCCGGAGCCCAGAGGGAAGAAGGTGAAGAGCCCGCCAACACCACAGCCCCGACCACCACCCCTGCGGTCCAGTCCGGCGCTGCTGATTGCGGTCCCTCGCCCCTCGCTCCTGGACACCCGGCCGGTTTGCTTGGACCTCCCTACACTAGACCTGGAGCCCAGGAGTCTGCAGAACCGGTCACAGTTTTCCACCTGGTTCCCTGCTCCGCTCCTCCCGAGCACCAAGACATCGCTGCGCTTCTCCCAGACGTCGCTTACGCTCCCCCTGGGTGATTGGACGTCGCTGCACTGGGTCCCAGCTACAGACCACTACCCGCTGCTGCAGCCTCCAGTGCCCCGGTATCGTTCCGGTCGCCCCTGACAAACCGGTGGGGTCCCTCATCGCCGGTGCGCGGTCCCTACCTGGCTGGGCAGGGACGTGGACCGATCCACCCTCAAGTCCGCCCGTGAAAGAGGGCGAATAGGGACATTGGTGGACTCGAGGCTGGGTGGTTGTGTTTTAGGGGAGGAGGTGGCCTTGGAATGGCCGTTAGTGTTGCACACTTGGGGGGGAGGATGTGTAACAGCAGCGGGGATATGTAAGACACCAGGGAGGGGGTTAAAGCCTCCCTGCAGAGAAAATAGGTGCAGAATGCACATTTGTTTGTTTTTGCTTTATTGTTTAATTTATTTTGTTAATTGTTTAATTGTTTTGTTAATTATTTGAGTGTTAATTATCACCTGCACCTGGTGGTAATTATAAATTAGAACCAGGTGCAGGGTATTTAAGAGAGGCAGCTAGTCTGCTTATGGCTGCTGAGTAGAAGGAGGTGGAAAAGGTGCTCTGTTTCCGAGTAGCCATAAAAATAGTAAGTGCTGTGTTAAGCCTGTGTGTGTTTTGTGCTGAGGTGCCAGGTAAATGGCTTAGCCATCGTGCGAGTTAGTCAGGGACTTACCTGTATATTCAGCGCCCCAAAACAGAGTTAGGTTTTTGTTTTGTTTATTTTGTGTTTTGTTTTTGTGTTTATTAAAAACTTAGCGCGTCAGCGCGTTAAAAAAATCCATTCCGTGTGTGTTGGGTCGTATTTTTAAAGGGGCACGAACCCAAGTGGCAGCGGTTTTTCCACAATATATATATATATATATATATAAAAATATAATCTCTTGTCTTTATTACTTCAAAACGACTAAACAATTGACTTTAGTGAGTATTTACTCGTTATGCATAGATGTATAGTGTTGAAGCAGTGTTTTGAAATTTTCCTGATCTTGTGTCTCATTAAGCATTTCTCCAATCATAAACCATTCAAGCTGTCAACATCATATTTACAGTTTTTTGAAAACCCTTTAGGCAAAATCAAACTACAACTTTTACTTTAACCTGGGACCTAAGATTGCTGTCATACTGGGGTCATGTAACTTTTTTGTTTCTGGATGATAAGGACCTAATGATTGGAGATATTTAACTCGGTACACACATTCTGTGATTCTCTAGGACAAGTTTGAATGTTATTTGCAAAACTGCCCCCGCCACAGTGTCAAATCCTCATATCTCCAAAACCATTTGAGGTAGTGACTTTATATTTACAGGGTTATGAAAACCCTGTAAAGACATTGACCTCTGACCTAATGTGGCTGCCATATTGAGGCCATACGACTTTTGAAGTTACAGCTGCAAAGGAACCATACACTTTGAGTTATTGTCTTTATTATTATTTTATTATTATTTATTTCTTAGCAGACACCCTTATCCAGGGCGACTTACAATTGTTGCAAGACATCACATTATTTTTACATACAATTACATTATTTTTACATACATTTACCCATTTATACAGTTGGGTTTTTACTGGAGCAATCTAGGTAAAGTACCTTGCTCAAGGGTACAGCAGCAGTGTCCCCCACCAGGGATTGAACACACAATATTGCATGCACACAGTTTGAAAGAAGAAAGCATAACCTTACCTTTTTTACCATTCAGCGTCTAAGGCTGAGTATCTTGCTCATCAGATCCTCTCAGAAGCATTTTTCTCCTCTTTGTTTACTCAGCCCATTGTTGAATTTAAGTTGTATTCAGTAAGATATGAAGAAAAATACAACCATAACCTAAACTCAAATACAGTGCCTCTTAATACATGTACATGTGACTTGACGCTCTAATTGCGTGTGATGTCTGTTGCGCGGCTCGGACTCTGTAGTGGAAACACAAACAGGCTCCTAAGCTGCGCTGGGCTGGCTCAGTGCGGCTTGGTTGTACAGTGGAAAACAGTTAATAGAATCTTAGTTGGTACATAGCTGGTACACTGTGGTATTTTGTGAATCATTCCATTACAGGTGGTATACAGTAGAAATTAATGTTGTTGACCTTCATGATACAGATCCTTTCACATTTCCATATTATTTCATGTACACAAACCATTCATTCTTATATGACTAAACCCCTAAGATTATGCTACCAGGCATACTTTCTTTTTGTTTACATTATATTCAGTTTACGTTGAAATCACTATTCTGCAGTACTTCTGCAAGATCTTTGATCTTAGGAATTTATGCAATCCATCTCTATCTGTTCCCTCTCTAGGTATCTGTCCCATGCCACTAAATGCTGTTTGTGCATGTTCCCAAGTCACACTCGCTTCTATCTTAGCAGAACTTTGGAACTGGATTGCAAAGATTTGAAATGTGAAATAACTTTGAAAAAATGCTGTAAGTAATAGTATTAAAAAAAGCTTACTTAAAATGTGGCAGTATTATTGGGTTTACATCAAACCTCTAAGTGACTGTCCACAACAACTTTGTAAGATTTTGGAATAATAGTAACACCCAAGTGGCTTTGAAACATTCCTTTTGTCATCCTAGCTTTTTTCCTCCCTGAGAATGGTTAGCTACATATGTCATTATTTGATAAATGGTTCCATTAAGATTTTAAGACATTAAAAACGATTTGTTAATATTGTGTGCTAAATGGAAGTCTATGCACTATACCTAAGAAGTATAATGTACTTTTGACAACTGTATGTGTTGTGTTGCACTGCATTGTACTGCTACTACTTCAATAATATTAATAATAATGATTCTGATTTTTATTGTTATTTAACAACATGTCATTTGCTATTATTACTTTACCCTTATATTATTTTAATTTTGGATTAACATGAAAACTTTACACAAACAGTGAAATTTACTAAAGTTTTGAAAGCCATCATTAATATGGTACATTCTGTTGTTTTTGCAGATCCAAATGAAGAAAATTCCCTGCAGTCTGTAAGACCCAGCTGTAATCCAACAATTCCAGAGAAAATTAATGAATGAATGGATCCAAGAATTTATTTAGGAGTAACGACTTTAACTCTCTTACATCTGATATGAACAGTACTACTACTGCTGTGCCCATAAACAACACATACAAACGAGTGTACATTAACCAAACAGTCATAGTAATACCAGTTTCAAAAAGATCATTCAGACTTCGAGTTAAACCTCGCACAAACAGTAGTGAACTTAGTATCAAGGCTGCCTTATATTTTAAACCAATTAGCTGCACTGAATGAAAAAACAGGAAAAACTTTGCCAATTTCCAAAAAAAAAAGATTGAAGCCAAATTGTGAAAATCTTTTCAAAGGACCCATTACAGGTAGCAGATTTAAACAATAAATAATTCTAAAGCAATTCACACCAGCTTATAGATCTAAAGCAAGCATTAGACTATATTTATAAATTGTTTGTTGGAAAAAATAAAAATTGATTTAAATATATTACTTTTATATTGTGTCGTGTGGTTTAATAATGCACCCTTTCGACAGCAACTGACAACATCTGTCATAAATGTAGTAAAGAAGAAAGGTTAAGATTATGAACATATTGTCGACAGGATAACAAATGTTCACAACAAGCTGGCCATCTCTCACCACTGTGTATTTCATATAGCTGTGAATTGATACATTTACAGTTTTCTGAACAGGAAGTGTAAATAAAAATAACAAGTATTGTTTTTAAAAGATTAACGCCTTACAAAATGTATTGTCTGAGATCATTTGTGATGCATGGGATGTTGCAACTAAGTGTTTGAGGGGAGGGTTTAGGTTGGCCAAGGTGTCCTCAGCTCACCCCTGTAGTCTGGTCAGGTGCCTGCGGGCTTGCCTGTAAGCTGCCCAGAGCTGCATTGTCCTCCAATGCTGTAGTTCCAAGGTGGCTGCAGTATGAAAAGAAGCAGTCAGCTGACAGCACACGCTTCGGAGGACAGCGTGTGTTCATCTTCGCCACTTCCGAGTCAGCGCAGCCGAGCTTAAATAATAATTGGATATTCTAAATTGGGAGAAAATAATAAAATAAAATAACATAAAAAATACCCAATACCCCTCCACCCAACAAAGGATTTCTCCTTCCTTATATATACTGAGCATTAAAAGAAACTTATGACTTATATTTGAGCATCAAAAGAAACGTATCACTTATATTTGAGCATCAAAAGAAACGTATAACTTATATTTGGATAAAATTCACTAGAAGTGATTGAAAAATGACAAACTCTGTTTTAGAGAAGGTGCAGTGACTTTTTATTGTGCTGATTAACAATTGACATCACGAAGATGCTGCAAAATGATCTGTCGATCTTGGGCAGGTGTTGTGACTCTTGGTCTCCCAGTTGGTGGCCTGTCATTGACAGAGTGTGTCTGGTTATACCATCTCGCCAGGTTTGAAATTGCTGGCTGTGAGCACCCAAGACTGCGAGCCACAGTACGCTGCCCTAGTCCAGCCTCCAATATACTGATTGCACGAAGGTGCTGTCTCTTGACAGACGTGGCATTTTTTTTCTGTGATTTTCTTTATTGCTTTTATTCAAGCTTGCAATTCAACAGCTGAAATCACTCCATATCCAGTGTCCAATCAACTGTCTCACTAATTAGGTGATTAAGTGCATCTGCTTCAGTCATAGTCACTCAAGCATATCACGGTCAAGGATGAATGATCGAGTGATTAAAAAGAAACCAAAAATATTTAGTCAATGTCCATCATTTATATACCTTATTTTTTTTTCGAAAATAAATGTGTTTTAGCGATAAGTTTCTTTTGATGCTTGTTATATATGTGGCTACTCCCTAGTTAGCATCAATTACCTAATTGTGGAATGGCCACACCTGTGATTGCTGGCAGGGATAGATTTAACCCCATCCCTGCCAACCTTACATTCCCACACACAAATTACTTACCAGGGCAGGGCTGCTTTACTGCCACACCCCTATAAACTTAGAATAATGTATAACTCCATACTCTTTTGTAGCACCACACTAGTCCATGCAAGAAAACGATAGTTGACAAAAAATGATACATTTTGTGCTTTCCCTTTCCCTTCAGAGGCAATAGGTTGATTCTGGACCAGTGTGAAATGGGATCTACAAGGGCAGCTACAATCATACAATTCCTGGTATGAGCCATTTGTAGAATGGTACCACATTGGTACAATGTTCATTTTGCAATATTGCACTGGTATGTACCAGTACACACTGGTAATCTTTTTTTAATACTATATGGCACTGAATGGCTATTGAAGATGATTTGTAATCACCCTGTGTAGTTTTTGTCCAACATTTGTTTGAAAGTCCCACAGACGGAACTGTAACTGAATACCGTTACACACAAAAGCAATGCAAATGGTTCATTTCCATACATGTATTTAGAGCACTTTTTTATTTGATTTTTTTTGGTGCTATTTATAGCATACAACCTATTACAAATGTGGTCAGGCTTTAAAGGGCTGCACGTGTGTTTGAACTCTAATATCCTGAAACTTTCGGTTTCAGGATATAAAGACCTCATTTTGCATATTTGCAGGATTATGTAAACATTTAATGTTACATGTGTTGATGACTGCCGTGGGTCTCTGACACAATATTTTTGCCATAATACACATTTTTAGCCAACACCCTGCCCAGGTCCCAAGTTTCATCAACTGGAGTGGTTGAAGAAAAGGGCTTGTAACCAGGAGGTCCCCGATTCAAGTCCCACCTCAGCCACTGACTCATTGTGTGACCCTGAGCAAGTCACTTAACCTCCTTGTGCTCCGTCTTTCGGGTGAGACGTAATTGTAAGTGACTCTGCAGCTGATGCATAGTTCACACACCCTAGTCTTTGTAAGTCGCCTTGGATAAAGGCGTCTGCTAAATAAACAAATAATAATAATACCGTTATGTTTTGTTAGTTGGTATTGTAGCATTCTTACAGGAGGCAGAAAACAGTAGAAAGACGCTTCTTTTCTGTAATGGTTTTTATTCATCAGTCCACAGCTCTGTCAGCTGCTCACGTTCCACTCACACAAAATGCCGGGTCCAGCCTGTTCTTATACGTTTAGCCCCGCCCTTTATGCAAATAGGGTACCAGCGCTTACACACATCTCACTGGTCTTCCGCTGCACATTAAGACCAATGGGAACAGACAAACAACAGCCAATCTTGGGGGTCTATCCATCTTTCACTAGACTTTACCCAATGCCAAGTCCATATACCGCCACGAATTGGGCAAGAATGGCAGATGTAAGGTGACTTTTAATTGGATAATTTATTACACATACTATTTTCTTTGAATGTATTGGTTCTCATTTCATTTTCAGTGATCTGATTGACCAAATTAGTATGTGTAATAATTAGAATTACAACATGTACTAAAGTCAAATTAGAATGTGTACTAAATATTTGAAACACGTATTGAATACCGTATTTTTTTTAACCAGATGGCCTTCTACAGTTTTGCTTGTCACATCGAGTCCGGTGTGTAGAGGCCTTTAAATGTAAAAAATATATAGGTTCCGTCTAATCTACTGGGATTAGTAAAATAAACTGTAGCAAGGTAGTATTGTCGGGCTGTCAAACGGGGGGGGGGGGGGGGGGGGGGTGTACTTCACAGTCTTGCACCAGGGCCCAGTAAATCCTAGCACCGGTATTCTGAAAATCTGTGCTACCTAGAGATCCGTGTTTAATTTCTTTTGTTTTTGTGACTCCTACAAAAATGTGAGCTAGCATTTTCGGCATAAGCTTCATTTTGCGTAAATTGATTAACTTATACTTTATTATGTACATTTGGTTTTAGTGACCAAAACCTAATTATATGTTATTTAGATTTGTTGTGCCTTTGACTGCAGATGCTGTTTAGAATATAGCATTTTGAGATGTTGGTGTTAACATTAAGTTAATTTGAGTGCCTTTACTAAGTTATATATAGCTGCTTTTTTTTGTTATATATGGTTTGTATAAATATGTATTTTGTTTACAGGGTAGCCCATTTTGAGCTGTCATTGCTGCCTCTAGAAATGAGCTCCCTGGGATTTAATGGGTTGAAACCTGTACATTTAGTCAAAACATAGGGTAACCCATTTTGAGGGAAGCTCTATTTTTCAGATCAGTCTATTAATCTGTTCTACCGGGAAGCCCATTTTGAAGGGGAGGCGCAGATTTTCAGAACACTGGCACTGCTATGAGCTATTCAGGAGAACAAGGTAAATATAATGTAGTTAAATATCTAGACTTGGTTTATGTAAATGCTACTAGCTTTCTTTATTAGTAAACATGTACATATGTATATAGTACAGCATCCATTTGTTCATTTTATTGATTTAAACGTGACAGGTCTTTTCTACATTAACCAAGCTGGGCCTAGCACCTGCTTATTACACCCTGCTGCATCTCTGTAGGCGGTCGCGCTGCAAAGCAACGCCCACATCGGTTGCCAGGAGCGCTGTCCTTTAACCCCAGCTATTGTCGGTGCCCGGATGTACTGAGGGTATGTCTGGTTGACAGCAAAGAGGGAAGCGTATATACAGTAATAAACGGACATAGAAACCTGGTTTCTGGAAGATGGTCACTCAAAAGGCCGTGCAATATCTTTCAGGCTTTCAGATGAAATAACCGAGAAGCGCCTTTCTGCATACTATGTCTATGTGAGTACGGAAACATTGAGTTTGTGTTTATATTTCATCACAGTAAGTACAGCGAGCTTGATTCGGGAAGTTGCAGAATAAATATGGCCTGCAGTGGTGGTACAGAGTTGTTGGTTGTAATATTTGTAACATAACACGGGTTTCGGTGTCTTATTTTCTGTTTATTGATATTAAACGTTGTTCGCTAAAAGCAAGAATAGCCGATGCACGTATGACGAAACGAAATTAATTAAGATGACAACAATGACAGATCTTTTCAGTTAGTATACATTTTCAATTGAGTTTAACACAGAAAGAAAAATAGTTAAACCGCTACGTCATCGTAGTAGCATAATGTTCTACTGTCTTATCTATCTATCTACTGAATTGAAATCCTAGTGTCAGATCCATCGCTTTTTATTAAATAGGCCCAGTGGTATTATTTTGAAATATGTACCAGGAGACATCAGATCAGTGAGTGTTTATACTACTGTACTCGACTGATTTTAATGTTAAGTATATATGCTATGTTGCTGCTTCTTAATGCGTTAATTAACTTGTAAAAACATTGATCACATTACCCTTTTAAACCTTACCAAGGGCACACATTGAAAATGCACAGTGGTTTTACAGCCATCTCATTTGTGGTGATTTTGTATTTTGAAAACATTTAGCCTAGAGAAGAATACAATATTTACCATGTAGCGTTCCATCACTGACTTACTGTAGCTCTTAATGCGTTTTGTGGTACTGTGCACATAATCGGTTACACATCTTTCCTCACAAAAGTATAGTCTCTTTGCTGGTGCTACCAGTGTTTATTAAATGCAGTTTAACCACTCCTAGCCTCAAGCAGCATTCCATGAAGGGCAGTGTTGAGTCAAGTAGCGTCATGCCCACCCATCTGAAATGCTGTGAAACAACCACTGTAGGGCTCGGTCTAAATTGGCAACAAAAAGAGCAATGCCAAAATGGCCTTCACTTCAATAAAGCTGTAGAGGCACCAAGGCCACTGTGTAGGATGCTGTGTAATTTTGCTTAGGATTCATATAGAAAGCAAATTATTGGCCACAGAAAGAAACAACACAGGTTAACTTAATACGTTTTTTTTTTGTCAACCAGCAGCCTAGACTGGGATCCAGACTAACTTTTTTTTTTTTAGGAGCCCTAAGCCAAAAAAAGTTGGTCGCCAAATCGTAACATTTGTTTTTGTTTAATTATTGACCTTCTGCTGCGTTTCAGACCATGATTTAGTGCTGGGACAAACATCCGAATATTCAAACGAATTTTATTTGACATGTATTCGGATACAAAAATCAGATGTTTGTATTCGCTACAAATGACAAAAATACCTTGTACATATCACAGTATATTGCTTGTACTGTGATACTGTGTACTGTGATACTTGAAATGCAGCATTGTATGAACTTAATTCTATCTACTTAGTTTCAGATTGGAGACTTGGTGAAGACGTCACTAGGGAGTAATGCCTGTTGAAAGTGGAACTAGTTCAGCTGCTCGTCAAGCAAAACAGAAGCGCAAGTCCCACAGCCTTTCCATCCGCAGGACCAACAGCACAGAACAAGACAGAACAGCAATGCAGAGGGACATGTTGGAAGGACAAGTAAGTCTATGTCTCATCAATTTATTATTATTATTATTATTATTATTATTATTATTATTATTATTATTATTGTGTACAAACCAAAGCAGAAAAGGCCAATTTTTATAAAATCAAATCAACCACTGTAACATTCATGTAGATATCTTGAATACGTTAAAACCCTGGCCACTATATACTGTACACACGTGATAGGGTTAACTTGTGTGTGTAGTACGAAAGTGCAAAGAACTTAAGTTTGTTGAATGTAGCTAAAATACTGCTTTATTTATAATCCTTCAAAACAGACTTTACATTTGTACTTACCCTTTCCTAAATTATGTACATACCTTGTTAAATATATTGTTTACTCAGTTAACAAAGTGAACTACTATATTCAAGAAGCTGCTTCATCTGAGCAACGCACATAGGGTTGTTCATATTACAATGGCAGTTGGTTATGTTATAACCCCTGAACTGTCTACTCTAAGACTTCACAATGTAATATATGTGTGCTGTGTACGGTAAAATAATATGTCTGTTAATATTATTGTGTTATATTGCTGTGCTGTTCCAATAGCCACATATAGGTTGTAAATCGAAGGTGAAACACCATGCATATATAAATTCAAACAAGGGATTCAAAATAGCCTTTTAATCCATGCTGTCTGGAATGCAAAACACATTTCTGCCAGTGCCAGCTAAAATAAAACTTGACATTGGGCAGTACTGTACGCCTTATCCACAATAGATGCCAATACTAGCTTATTCTGAAGGGGTGGAATGAAGCAGGATCATGTTATGTTGCCAGTGTTTCAAATGTATCTGAATAGTCAGGTAACTGTTTATGTGCCAAATCACTTGTGTATTGCTGTGGGTTTTGTTTTTTCTCCCACATTGATATTGTAACACTTGCTACACATGGCCGCATAAGAAGCTTGCTGCCTCCTGTACTTAATTGGGTGGCAGATGCCTGGCTGGTCAATTGTATTGTTCTTATTAATTTGTTGAATAGGCAGTGGCGTTCTTTGAAAATAAAGTAAAGTGTGCTAAATTAGATTATCACGGTAAATTAATCAAGTGCATCAATAAGCTCTGTTTATTTTCCTGTATACATGTTATTGGTATCTCTGCATTGGCTCTCTATGGTTGCTAGTTAAATATTGTCATTGACCCTAACGTTATACTCTTAAGTGATTCGTGTAAATTGGGAACGGGTTTTGTCTGATAACTTTTTCATTTTTCACTGTTATCTAAGGCCCTGGCCACACCAGTGGCGTGCCGTCAGGACCTTCAAGGTATTTACTGCTGACCAGACAGTGCCAAGTAAACCGTCAGTCAAATGACATTACGTTACTTCACTCACTTGCGTACAGTGTGCTTGCTTATACTATGAAACATACTACTCTAAGTATTATTTTTTAATTTGTCTGACGCCTAGGGTTTACTAGAGGTTTTTTAAGAGTCTAGGGGTTTCCTGAAGGAGGAGTGATCAGCCAGTAAGAGATCTGCATTTCCCCTGCATAAGTCTAAAGCAACGACCAGACGGTAGGAAAAAAAACAAAAAACAGTTGAGGGTATTCTCCGTTTCAGTTGAAGGTGACTCTGCTACCCCAGTCCATTTTGTCACAGCACGCCACTGGTCCACACTATGCCTTTAAAACGTATTAGTTGCCTTTAAACCAGCTTAAGTGCTAAATACGGTTTGCATCTACACTACGCAGCGTTTAATACCGTACTTGAGAATCAGACTCGAGATCACCTCAGGGGGTAGTCTCGAGTCCGGTTCTAAATTGGATCGGATCAGGTAGTGCGGTTTATCAGAATGTGGACTCTGTAATACCAAACTACATTTTTTGTGTATCCTCCAATATCCCAAAATGCTTTGTGATATGTTCGATGAAATACTCGAAGGACTTGCAATCCAGTCAGTGTACACAATGCATTCATTTTTATGCTTAAAAAAAAAATAAAAAATCCTCTTATGATGTTAAACTAGTAAAGAAAATAACAAAAGCACAACGTTAAATTTGGCGACTGCAAAAATAAAATGCGAGTTAAAAGTAGGATTGGGATGAACAATTCACGTCATTTGTCAGCTCTGTTAAAATATAATTAAAGGGACCAGAATTAGGCGCAGGCAAGATACGAAGGTAAAAAAAAAAATTATTTTGTAATTAACAGCTTTTTTCTGAGTTTAATTATGAAAACAGAATAAGTTAAATTAGTCTAAGGCAGGGCTCTCCATCCCTGGTCCTGGAGAGCCCCTATCCAGCCGGTTTTATAGATGTCTTTACATCATCAGTGGCTAAAGATCTGGAACACCTGTTCATTTTGACTAATTAAGCCAATAATTAGTTAAATTAAGTAACTAGAGATTGGTTAAAAGGAAAACCAGCAGCCACAGTAGATTTCCAGGACCAGGGTTGGAGACGCCTGGCTAAGGGATGTCACCTGATTAAAAATAAAACCCCAAAACTTCAAGCCCTACTTGTGTGTGTTAATGTTTACTTTTTCCAAAATACTTGTTTTATTTCCTTTTAGCAATATGCACCTCTATTAATATGAAGCATAACACATTATTTTACAGTTAAATACAGCACATGGTGAGATAGTATCACATTCATTTCCACAGTTCATTGCGCTGCTTGGAACTGTAACCAAACTATTCTAATAGTGTGTGGATGCCCGACTAAACATGAAACAGTACTTTAGTGTGGACGCTTTGAGCTGGATTAATTAGAAAGATTTTGAGTACGGTTCTTGAGATCGGTTATGTAGTGTGGACATGGCCTAAATGGGTGTTAAGCCATATCTCGTTAAGGGGAGGCAAATTCTCTTTAAATTCTTCCTGTTTGTGGTGGGGGGGTGGTTCTTCCTGTTAACTGGTTTGTTAGAATGGTGTGTATTTTTAATCTGTTTGAAGCTGACCTCCTACAAGAATAATAGAATGTGTCACGCCTCTCACCCAGAAGACATGAACAGTTGAGTTTGTACTGAGAAGTAAAACGGAGCATGGCAGCATTCATGAGGCACTCGGTGCTACCACTATGGCATCCAGAAGGATAGCATTATATTTTTGGATTCCTAAGTATATTAGTGTTCTTTTTATGTAATTCTTGACTTTAATGTTCTATTTGTGGTGTAAAGAGCCAGCAGTAAACTGTACCCCCAAGCATCGTCTGACCATGTAGAATCTCTTGCCATTGGAAATCTTTCCAAGGATGGGTAGCTTTCATATTTAGCCTGAAGAACAAGCCACCACTGAATAATGCGTTTTGCAAATGACAAAATGGTGAACTAGTTTTCACCGTCTAAGTCGGTACAATTTTGGTATAAGTTTAATATAAGTTCATATATTTTTTGTATGTATTGTTACACAGTCTGCACTCACATGTCCGACCCTATAAAATTTTGACTTCAGTGACGGTTAAACGTGTGTGACGCATATCTGATTATTTCATTTTGTCCCGTTCGAACCCATGTTCATTTTTCAGGGAACACAGAAAAAGATACAATATCAAAAATACATACCTGAAAGGACTGTGTTTTAAAATAAGTAGGCTTCCATTTAGATGTACTGTATTGGTTTTGTTGGTACAGTACTATATTTTCAACAGAAGCATTTTTATTCGATATGATTCTGAAAGTATCATTTTCCAAAAGAAAACACATGGACTGTAATACAGTGCATACTTTTGCAGTGTGGAGTAGTGGTTAGGGCTCTGGACTCTTGACCAGAGGGTTGTGGGTTGAATCCCAGGTGGGGGACACTGCTGCTGTACCCTTGAGCAAGGTACTTCACCTAGATTAGATTGCTCCAGTAAAAACCCAACTGTATAAATGGGTAATTGTATGTAAAAATAATGTGTAAAAAATAATGTGATATCTTGTAACAATTGTAAGTCGCCCTGGATAAGGGCGTCTGCTAAGAAATAAATAAATAAATAAATAAATAAATAATAATAATAATAATACTTTTAAATCCGGTACGTATTGTAGCAGTATGTAAAAAATTCCTTGTTACCCATGTGCAGAACTGTGTATAAAGTAAAAGGTAATGCCATTTAGCAAAAGATTAAAATAAAAACCAACAACACAGTTTCTAGAATTAAAACAGTATCCAAAATCATTATTTGCAGTATAGTGCTCAATAAGGCCCTAATGTCACAGTTCACTTGCAAATGAAAATACAGTTAAAGATCACAGTTGTGTAGAATGTGGGCCATGCAGTTCGCTTTAATGATGCCAGGATTCTTATCTTTTTTTGCATTTTCGTTTCATTTGTTTAAAACTAATCACTAGTGCTATACCAACTGTTTGAACTGACTATACTCGCGCTTAATTTTCAAATATCTAGAGCACCAGCGGAAGCGGAATGGCGTAGGCGTCTGCTAAATAAACAAATAATAACATAGTATCAGGTGGGCGTGACAAGGCAAAGAGCGATTCCTATCAATGGGACATGGAATGGAATTGACATGGAATGATCCACAGGTTTTCACTAATGACAGCTGAATTGTCACCTCAAATACAGAGAATGGTGCTCCATTATGTTTTGACAGCTGATACTGTAGACACTGTATTTATTAGACACTTTTGTACTTGTGTGAGCAGTAGTGACAGTGTACCACGGTATACTGAGTGGGACTTTCCTGGTTAAATATTTCTGTTATGTATTGTAATGTTCATAGTGTGCAGGGTATTGAATTTATCCAATACTCTCTCCCTTCATTATTATTTTATGGCTGCACATTATTCTGTTTGTTAAGTTGCTTTATTGAATTCAGTGAAGTAGTACCTGTTCTCATATTGTTTGATAGGGCCCCTACTGTAAGCCAACAGAAGAGATTAGACTGCAGTGCCTTTTGCCTGCTGAATGCTATCATTATGTCTGGTAACCAAGGAGACCTTTACTTTTAGGCACATGATTGAACAGCTTTGGAAGCATAAGAGACCAACTGTTTGCTAATTGCCTGTTTCAATATGTGTTTGCATGTGCCGTTGACAGAACGGAGAATGGTTAACCTCGGTTTGACGTAGACTGGTCTATGAATGCTGCAGCTCTCCTAAAGGATATCTATTTGGCCGCCTTTACAATGTCTAAAAACATGAGAGTTGAACTAATTTAAGCAAGCTGAGTTTCTAAAATGATTGTTTATTCTTGGGTGGATTTTCTATGAATTTCTCGACTGAGTACACTGGGAATATCATTTAAAGGAGTATGGAAGTAAGTTCTGTTTTAACTTTTAACTTGTGTACACATCTGAAGCACATACACACTGGAGTTCTGTTGTATAGTAAAGTGTTGTATTTTTTAGGATCTGAAAAATTTCAACAAAGATCCAGCCTCAAAAGATAGCTGCAAACAAAGAAGTTATAAGTGGGAACCAATAATTAATGAAATTATTTTGAAATCAAATATAGCCATGATTTGATAACTAATGTGAACAACTAATATGTTGTTCATTTTTTATTTATTAAAAAAAAACAAAAAAATGTCCCTTGTGATCACTGATTACATAGGCTGTTGTTACTGCATAAAGCAATCACAAGCCATATAAGACCTAATACCTAATTAGCATATAATTAACCTCTGTTTTACCTATGAACAAACACAAGGGTAAGATCCATCACAAAATGCAAAAAAGTGCAGTCAAGGTGCTGTATAGCTAATCTTGGGCACTTATGTAATGTTTTGTGAATTTCTGTGTATTTCAACAAAGCAGTTTACAATTGAAGTTTATGTGGAAAAAAAAATACTGTAATAGACTGAGGTACTTTGAACAAGCAGCCACAAATGTTTGTTCCCTTGATGGCAGGTTTATTCCGGTTCTACTGTATATACAATTGAAAACCTAATAATAATTTATTAATCCTTACCGATTTTTCCATTTAGGATTCAAAACTGCCTTCAGCTGTACGACACAATCTACATGAGCTCTTTGGGCAGGTTGAGCGCGAGTTTGAGAATTTGTATATTGAAAATGTGGAGTGTAAGTACAATTTAATTCTTCTGTTCAGCAGTATACACAAAGAACTAATTACTAAATTGGAGCCGTTTTAGACAAAACTATATAAAGTGTGAAGTTTTGGGGGAATTTGAGAAAATGTTTTTTCAATCATTGTTATTGATTAGTATGACATTATGTATTTATACAAAGCTGTCAGCACCTTGCATTTCCAGTAAGGCAGGTATAAGAAACATAATTGTTGCAAAATGAAATCCAGTAAAAATGAGTAGTCTATTCAAATACGTTGTGTAATTGCTGCAGCACTTGGAAAAGATCTGTGATTTTGCTATGAGCTTTAAGAGTTTTTAGGCGGCAGTATTTGGATTTGCCATTGTTAGATTAAAATAGACAGCATTCTTGTAGCACCTTTGCTACTCAATCCTTAAAAACTTTAATATAAAAGTTTTAAGACACATAGTAAGGATGTTATATCTAGAAAATTATGAAATTAACTAACAGTAGACCAATCATGGCAACATCGGTAATTGCTTTTGGAGAAAAGCCCATTACAGTTTTCATTGTTTTTTTGTCAGCTTGACCTGCTCTAACAGAATATTATCTCTCTTATTTCTGGAGGACATCTTTAAATCTCAAGTTATTCCCATAAAAGCAAAGGTTGCCTGCCTAGTAAGCTTACACAGTGCAGTCCAGCTCTGCAGAAAAAAGGCTGCAGACAAGCTTTAAATGATTATTTATTACGACTGGCATATTGCTAACTATCAGGCATTTTTAAAAGGCCTCCTTGACAATCATCTTTTACTTCATCATAGCACAGGTAGACTCCGGCTATGTTAAGTGTCTTTTACTAACCGTCATGGGTAACAGCACTCCTTTCCATATCCACAGTGCGTCGAGAAATTGATACACTTAATGAGCGCCTGGCAGCTGAAGGACAAACCGTTGATGGAGGAGACCTGAGCAGGGGACCTTTGAAAGCAAAAGGTGAGCATAGACTTTTACTGTACAAATATGAACTTGCTTTCTTCAGTATTAAAAAAAAAAATATGAGCTACAATAGGACTAGCCACTGCTAGGAGCGGTGCCTTGAGACTCCTGACCTGCTCCGTTCCCACTGCCATTCAGAGACTAATGTCATAATGTTGTGGTAAGGGCTATTAAATGAGTGTGTGCATGTATATCGCGACAGACAGTGTTTTCACTTTTCCTATTACTGATGCATTGCTTTGATTCTCATGCATTTTTTTGTACCACAGCCAGCCACAGTACCAGTCAACTGTCTCAAAAACTGAAGACAACTTACAAGGCGTCAACCAGCAAGGTATAAATACGTTTATATATATATATATATAAAAATATATATAAAAACGGGCAGCTGGCTCTTTGAGCTTATATATATATATATATATATATATATAATTTCTTTAATACAGCTAATTTAAATACAAAAATGTGTTTATATACTGTTAATTATTTGTATGAGTCCTAACAAATTTAATACAATTCCAGTATCATTTGAAAATTAACCGTACATACTATGACTCCAGTCTTTGATTGCTTATTCAAGCAATAACAGACTATTGTGATCTGTTATATATGTGAAGAAAACAAATCAATACAAACAGTGTTCATTTGCCCACTACAATTCCATGATAATGTTTGTGAGGAAGATGAAAACTTTATCAAGAGAATCAATCACAAATTAAAATGCCCAGTGGTATAAAAAGTGAATAAATAGTTTTTGGTAATTTTTATTTTAATGTAATTATTGGGATGATTATATTTCTAAAGATATAGTAAATGCAGTTACTTGTCTATTGGTTCTTAAAACAAACCAGCAATGTGTTTTTTTGCGTAAGTACTGTACGTATATCACTTTTTAAACAGGAATTATATACAATAAAATCTTAAAATCCGTCATTAGCTTGTGTTATACCATGGTTGAGAAATTCCACTGTAAAAAAAGAAATAAACGTTGCAGATTTTTTGGTATTGCTTGAAAAATCGTCTGTTTCATCAAGTTAAATTTCCAGTGAACTGCTAGGCTGTGAGACATCGTCCGGTTCTGAAACTCCCTCAATTCTAACAGTCCTTGAACAGTATTAACAGGTAGACAGCATACCACATAGTACAGCCCTGCAGCGGGACTGGTATCCTCCATAATAGCGGGAGCGGGTCAAATGTACTTTGTTGCGGGCGGGATTGAGTGGACAAAAAAAACAGACTGCGGTAATTTGCGGGAAAACACATCTCTAGTCAGTTTACCAAAAGTAGCCTGTTCTGGAAATTGCTAATTATTTTGTTTGAGCTTCTCTTTCCTATACGTGTTTGTTTCCCTCGCTCCGAATCCGGTGTAGCACATCGCAGCCGGCTCAAGTCAGGTCAGAGAATCGCACTCACAGGTTTTGATGTTATGTGACGTCACATTCGCTGCTGTTTTCTGGTTAATGGATGCTTGTTACAGCACTGAACCCATAGATATACATTGAATGTAGGGGAAGGCTGTTTCCTGTAAGAACTACACATACGGGCATCCCTTACATCAATGGAAAGCGCAAATCATGTGCTTTTATGTTACGTTAAAAGCGGAGCGCCATCTTTTGAAGTGACCGAGTAATAGGCAAGAAACGAAACCTAGGGATCTGACTTATGTTGCATGACAAGCATAAGTTTTGGTTTGCTGTAGTTTCGCTTTGGAACGTCTGATACATCATTGGAAAGCTCTAAATCTGTACTTTTAGGCAAGTAAAAGTATTATGGTGCCTGAGATTCACGCGAGGTCGGGCCCGCCGGCTGGCCCAGTGCAATATATAACATTGCACTGTGAATGTCTGAATTCTGTTTTTATATATAATATATTAACCAACGGTTTTTTTTTTTTGTAGCATAGGGGAATCTGTCTCTCTTGCGGGATCTAAGGTTTTTGCCGGTAGGAGCAGGATAGAAATGCAAGAAACAAATGCAGGAGCGAGTGGGAGGGGGTGTTGCGGGGCGGGACAGGAGCGGGATTCAAAAAATAGTCCTGCGCAGGGCTTTACCACTTAGACTGTTTATGAATAATACAGAAAGCAACATAATACTACTTCAGAATTCAGTTTGACTGCATACTATACTGTCTTACACGCATTCTTATCTGTGGTGACAGTGCCACAGTGCCTCTTATCTCCACAAGTATGACTGGATCGTTTTACATCCAATTCGTTTCTCTCCGCTGCTGGCATGCTGCTTTTTACTGTACAGCAAAACAATCCATTGCTAGATACTCTGTATATATCCGCTCCTTCTGCGTAGAAAGACAGACCGGTGAAGTTAATCTTATGAATAACAAATGTAAAGTTAGAAAACTATGTTTTAAATCTTACAGAAATTTCTCAACCTTGGTATAAAATATAAAAATGTTATGTAGTGACTCTTTATTGTGTACAGAGAGTTATCCCACACATGGTCCAGAGGTCTTAAACTACACCTCTGACGCTATGCATCTCGGAGTTTATTAGCCCTCCAGCTCATACGTGGGATAATTCTCAGTACACAATGTAAATTCAATACATCATCTCAATTTACACTTCACATTTTTCCCATTTTTGATGGGCTGCTTCCAAAAGACCACTGACCAGCTGTGTGACTAATGTGATGACGTTTCCTCAACAAAAAAACCAGTGACCAAGACACTCTCAACCAAATTACTAGTTTCCAAACTGAAACAATAGATTGTGCAATAAGATTTGCATGTGCTGAAGGGGGCTATTCAAACCCTAAGGTATTAAAATCTTTCTTTTTTTCAATTGCTATATAGCGCTCACATTCTTTCCATGGCAAATTAGGTGGACCTCGCAACTTCAATATGGGAAACTGGGAGTTATGGGGTGGAGACTCATGGGTAACTGCTTTACTTTCCAGTGTGCCAGTATGCATGCACAAGCTAGCAATGGGGTTGGTGTTCATATATGGATGGTTGATAAGAGATGAAATACTAATACCTGGAATTCACTAACTATTTGTTCTGCTATGCAACACAAGTGTCTCTACCAGCTGAAGTGCAAGAAACCAAAATATGGATTTCTTTACTGGATAGACTGACCCTAGTTGCTGTGCCATGCTGATTTGTGTACAGACTTATATACATTACGAAAGTGACTGTAAATATTGAGACTTTGCAGGGCAAAAAAATAAACTGCTAATGGTTAAATCAAACTGACAGTGGAAGTCAATGAGACATGCATGATCTGTACTTTTAATGTAGGTTTACAGAAGTTTCATATGTATGTCTGTAACTGGAGCAATGTAACTCACTGCAAATCTCACACTTCAAAATGACAAGGGTGGCCTCTGTAATATTTTGGTCTGTGAAGCCACGTTTCCACAGGCTTGATTCAGCAGATGAGCCACATGTGTGACCTGCCGTCGTTTGATGGAGTTTTCTTCCTACACATTTTGCACTCTGGCAAGGTGTAATAAAGAAACCATCAGATCCCAGTTATTGAACTGACGCTGTAACTGTTTGAAAGTATGCTTTTTCTATTCCCTTTAAACATTTTCTGCATTAAAAACAGACCTGATTGATAGTTGTAAAACCGAACACCCAGAACATCATGGCCAGACTACTCCTCAGGGTCTGGCCTTGTTTTCAAAACAACAGGGCGGTCCGTATAGAACTAGGCAGGCTCTGGACAATAGAAAGCAGGGGCCGCATATACGAGTGGAAACGCAGCTTTAAAGATCTGAATACAGTGCTGGCTGCGGTTATTAGTTACTCCCTGTCTCAAATGTAGGTTTTTAAAAATATATATTTAAAGGCTGTGAATTACAAATGGAACAGTAGAGTTTTGCTTACAGTTCCTAACATGTTTGACCTAACAAGTGGTGTTGTTATTTAATGTAGCATGTGAAATTAAAAACGGCTTTTGAGATTTTCTGGTTTTCCCCAGAAGTTAAAGAAAGGGTATTGCTTGCTTGGTTCTAATTTCAGTGTCTGGAACAGCATACAGTTTCAGACAGGAATTTATTATACATGAAGTGGATGTCTATTTTAATTAAGCGTCTGGTTGAGGTTTGAGCTGTTGATATAAACATGTTGTTTTCTCATGTAAAGATAAATAAACTGCCTAATGTATTTGCTATACAATAGTTTTAATAAAGCAAACACAGTACTTTAGAGAGATTGGTGTAAGCTATATTTTTCATGGCTTCTCCTTACAGATTGTGTCCAGCTTCAAAACCACAACATCAAGAGCAGTCTGCCAGCTGGTTAAGGAGTATGTTGGACACAGAGATGGAATTTGGGATGTTAGGGTCACACGGACACAACCCATTGTCTTGGGCACCGCATCAGCAGGTTAATTGGATTTGTATGCATTTTACTATTTAGAATGATGTGTTTTTTTTTTGTTTTTTTTTTATCCAAGAGTTAAAAATAATTAATTTTAATACCATCAGATACGGAACAACAATCCCATAATAGTTTTGTTAAAAATTGGAAAATCAAAAGTCAATTAATAGAATGCTAAGTTAATCACATGCCCAAAACTGAGTGTCAGAACTATTGCCCTGATTGTGTAAATAGTAAAAACAACCTTGCTAGATCTACTGTAGTAGTTCCAATGTGAATGGACCCTAAGTAGTACAGCAATGTTACTGTGTAAATAATTTGCTACCAATCGACAATTTACCTGCAAATGTTCCATACCTATTGTGACGCACCTTCACCCTGCAAAAAGTGTGTTTGTTATTTTCCTGTAATTAAAGATCCAGTGTCACAGTTTAACCTTCATAGTGTTGTACATGCATTCTTTTTCAATTAGAAACAATTTTAACTTTCCTGAAAAGCCATTTAGTACTGTGCTGTTATCTCGTACTGTAAACAATTAGTTAATTTTAAAATGACAATTTAACGTTGTCTAAAAATACAAAAATAAAACGTGTCTGAAACTGTTCATTGAGTTCATTCATCACAAATAACACTGCTGCATGTGACAGCAGGCAGTCTGTATCCTGTCAGTTTGAGCATCATCTATTAGATGTAGCTTGGGGGAGCAATTGAATAAGAATAAGTAGGTGCATGGACTTTTATCGTGGTGCACCAGGTTATTATCTGACTGGAACACTAATTCCGGGACTGCAGCCAAAAGTATAAACATACCACCAAGCGTCGGGATACACCGGAGTTGTCCGAAGCAGTTCATAATGCTGAAAAAGTACTGAAAGTTATTTCAAGTCATCCAGGAAGAGAGGGAACAGCACAGTTAGGTATATTACCTTACAAGTATTGTTATAACTTTCATGGAACAGATACTGGCTCTTTAAAACAAAAGTAAATTCAGACTATTTCACTTTCTCAGCTTTATGCTTTTTTATACAGACCACACTGCCATGCTGTGGAGCATTGAAACGGGAAAATGCCTTCTTAAATATGTGGGTCATGCTGGGTCAGGTAAGAGGTTTATATAACAACTTCAGTTTTTTTTATTTTTTTTTATAAATATGTTCTAAATGTCAGTATCCAATATTGGTTAATTCCTATCTGGGGTTGTGTAGCATTTCAATACCTTTGCCTTTATCTGCCTTTCATGCACTACAATTACATGTTTTAATTAACTGCAACATATTGTTGACCATCTATAAATGACTTGCAGTGAAATGGTATTAAGCAAAGCATCAATGTTGTACATTATTGAACGTGCACAGCAGAAAGGAAAGGAAATGTATGAAGGTGACATTGAAAAGCAGATGGCAGGGATGGAAGTTACAGGTAGAAGAAAGGAAGGTAGATTTGTAAACAGGATACATGATTAGATCAGATACATTAATTGACTCTTGGACAACCATTATTTAATAAGAGCATTTTGTAACAGTCCTGCATTACAATCTCTGAAGTGACTGTGTTATAACTTTATGAAAGCGACTGGAATGCAAACGGTATCTGTTTCCCTTGTTGTTGGAAGCTATTTTCTGACTTCAAAAGCCTTCTGATTGACAGGTACAGCAGCAACTGGAAAGTGCTCATGGGCTAGCCTAGAGCATCTTCTGTAACTGGAAAGTGCTCATGGGCTAGCCTAGAGCATCTTCTGTAACTGGAAAGTGCTCATGGGATAGCCTAGAGCATCTTCTGTAACTGGAAAGTGCTCATGGGCTAGCCTAGAGCATCTTCTGTAACTGGAAAGTGCTCATGGGCTAGCCTAGAGCATCTTCTGTAACTGGAAAGTGCTCATGGGCTAGCCTAGAGCATCTTCTGTAACTGGTTTCTAAATCTTTAATAATGCTGGGCTTGCTGTTCAGTTAAAGGTTTATTATAGCTGACAGGAAAAATGGAAAGCAGATTAGTTTCAGGCTATGAGTTATATCTTGAAAGACTGGTAGGAGAACTCAGTAGCTCCAGGTGTGAAGAACTGCTAAGATCCTGGTTCATATGTTTGTGTTTTTTCTTGCTGCGGGCAATGGCTGGTCTGCTTGGTGTTCATGAAATAAATAAAGGAACTGCAACTTTTTACTCTGTTCATTTAAAAATAATAATAATAATCATTTATCTTATGTTTTTGTTTTCAGTTAATTCAATTAAATTTCATCCAACGGAGCAAGTAGCTCTCACAGGTAATGACCTTCAATACCTTTTAAAGCATGTGTCAATGGAAAATGTGAGAGCACATCGTATTTGAACAGCTTTGATAAGAACTTACAGCATGAATAAGATTGGGATTTGATGATGTTGGATTCCTGAAGAACTTAGTGCAGTTCAGATTTTCTACTTCCAATGACAGATAAACTCTATGTTGTGATGGTTCAGTTTTCTATTTGAAAACTACAGCAGTGTTAAACCACCATTTGTGAGATTATATATCATATGTAGCAGTGATAATCTCTTGAAAAAAGACTGGTACATTTACACAGTTCAACAGTTATTTTATTCAGTGTGGCGCATTCTTATCACTTGCTTAGTTGTATTATGCCACCTAATTAAAGCTCAGTTTTCTCACTCGAGGCATGAATCTGTATCATTTACATTTGCTTTAATTAATTTTCATGATGGTTTTGTGAAATGGTTGTTAGCACTATATATCGCCACATTTATTATCTTGTAACAAGCCGAAAATGTGTGTACCTAATTAAAAATGTGAAATGTTTTGATGAGTAAACATTCATTTGTTAGGTAAACTCAATTTGTTAGCCCATCTGCATTTATACCAACAGCATCTGGAGACCAGACGGCTCACATCTGGAGGTTTATGGTGCAACTGCCCACCCCACAGCCAACAGCAGAAACCAGTGTAAGTCAAGACAAGCTGTGCACTTTAACAGTAAACTGTGGTTAGTACATTGTAAGCCTTGGTTTAGATATAGCAATTTTACAAGTTTTAGATTACTAGTATTAAGATCTCCCGCTGTTTAGGTATTACATTGACTGTGGCATTTCTTTGAATTATCTTGGCATAAAGTAAATAGAATAAACAAACAACCAAATTTACCCAGTTTTACATCAGTTCCAGAAGGAAAACAGGGGTGAAAAAGACTTACAAGTAAGTCCCATGCTTGCCATGGAAAAATAATTACAATTTAACAAAACAGATAAAAGCATAGTTTGTTTTGTTTTTACAGCAGGTGTCTGGAGATGACGAAATCGACTTTTCTGATAAAGATGAAGCTGATTGTGATGGGGATGGCTCCAGCGAGTGTCCGACTAGCAGAGTTCCTTCGACTACGCTGAAGAGTCACCAGGGCGTGGTCATAGCCGCTGATTGGCTGGTCGGAGGAAAGCAGGTGGTCACAGCTTCGTGGGACAGGGCAGCTAATCTGTATGATGTGGAAACATCCGAGCTTGTCCATTCACTTACAGGTATGGTCAAAAGAGTCAACAACAGTTCTGATGGTTACTAGTATATCTTAAGTTTTGTTTACACCAAGTTTTTGTTTTCTATGTGACAATGAATCTCGCCATGATGTGTGGTTTTGAGAATTGTAAAAAAAATCTATTAATTCATGAACCAGCTTTTTTTTTTTTTGTTTTATCTTGGATTTGAATTGGTTAATATGCAGTATCTCAGACACAATCCAAGTTGAAGAGATTTAAGAGTATATTAAAGGGTACTTGTACCCAAAAATAACAAAGATCTCTGTGCTCTGCACATCCAATAAATGCTTCTTGCTGCACCGATTTGGTCAACATGTCATGCATTTAGCAATGTTTTCAATTTCTTTGTCCACTTTCTTGGTCAAGTAACACTTGAGGGAGCTGACATATTGGAGCCTTTCAGGCAGCGACGTGACATCAAGTTGTTGATTTCCCTAATAGGCCAAAAATTGCGCGCATGGGTGTATGGGATACAGCGATAGAAACCCATAGCGTGCGACATGGCGGATTGCAAAGCTTTTCAGGATAATAAACCTTATAATCTTACTAGGTAGCCTACATAAGGCTGTAAACTCTGGCCCTATGTATAGGGCTGTAAATGGCTACTACTGATGATGATGATGATAACAATAACAATAATAACTGTGTCTCGACCAATTAGAGTACAGAGTGCTTTGTTCTGTGTAGGCTATGTACCTTGAAGTACAAATCTAGAGTGATTTTACTTTAAATGTACATGGTGTGGAGGTTTTGTATAAAAATAATTGAGACATAGACAAAAATTATTGCAGCAGTGTTTCCATAAAACACATTTACTACAAGTGCACCAAGTATTGGGAGCCTTCTTGATTCGGTTTTCTCGGATTAGGCTGGTTGCAGCCTCGTCCTCTTATCCTCGTCTGAATATTCACTATCGCTGCCTGACAAAGTTAACCTGGAGCAGTCGGACCTCAACGGTTGATATAAGTATCTTTCTATTTGACTTCATCCATAATAAACTATAAGAACATAAGAACATAAGAACATAAGAAAGTTTACAAACGAGAGGAGGCCATTCAGATCATCTTGCTCGTTTGGTTGTTAGTAGCTTATTGATCCCAGAATCTCATCAAGCAGCTTCTTGAAAGATCCCAGGGTGTCGGCTTCAACTACATTACTGGGGAGTTGGTTCCAGACCCTCACAAATTCTCTGTGTAAAAAAGTACCTCCTATTTTCTGTTCTGAATGCCCCTTTATCTAATCTCCATTTGTGAACCCTGGTCCTCCTTGTTTCTTTTTTCAGGTCAAAAAAGTCCCCTGGGTCGACATTGTCTATACAGCGTAGTCTTCTTTGTTCAAGACTGAATAGATTCAATTATTTTAGCCTGTCTGCATATGACATGCATTTTAAACCAGGAATAATTCTGGTTTATCTTTTGCATCTTTCTAGAGCTATCAGTGTTCAGAAATAGGGAAATCAGCGACCCGATGCTGTATTCACTACCCCTACAGAGTTACAAAATCCCTGCAATCTTTGAGAAACACATTACTTTACCTTTGCTGTGTCCTATGTTGTCTGTGTCACAACAGTATATGTTTTCAACATATTCATGCTTGTTTTGATTTTTTATTTACACACCACGGCTCATAAATCTGCTGGAAATGCATTTCTCAACTTTTACTTGGGAGCGTTCAGAGGATTTGTCTTCGGAGTGTCCGAGTTTATCCAGGTCATGCTCCCTCCTGCAACGCTGCTCTGGTTCTGTTCCCACAAGAGCCATTAATTCAATCCGAGCATCAGCATTGCTGCCAGAGGTATGGTAATATCTCTGGAGGGTTACAGAATGAGTCTTAATGAGCATCATATGAATAATTACTGTAGGCACAGAAATAGAGCAGCATTCCAGGGGGTAGCATTGTCTGAATACACTATGAGTCTGATATGGCAAATTGTTTAAGGAATTACAGTACAGTTCCATTATCTCAAATAAATGTAACTAACACATACATTGTGTGCTGATGGAGTGGTCAAGAGGCAATCATGCAATTTACAAACAAACCAGTAGATGGCATTAGACACTTTTAAGAGGGGAGTAACAAATGTGTCGTTATTCTTGTTTTTTTAGGTCACGATCAGGAGTTAACCCATTGCTGTACTCATCCCACACAGCGTCTTGTGGTCACTTCATCTCGTGACACCACCTTCCGTCTCTGGGATTTTAGAGACCCTTCCATACACTCTGTGAATGTCTTTCAGGGTCACACTGAGTAAGTGATTGGTATTTACTGTGTAGTTATAGTTGTATCTTTTTTTTTTTAAATCTAGATGGCTTTTCAAGCAAGAATGCCAAAAGTAATTACCTTTCCCCACTGCCAGAAACGTGCTTGTTGTTTGCCGAGCTGTTAGTGAATACTGAGGATAAAAATATTAGATTTGTCACACTCCCCCTCCCCCTCCCCCCCCCCCCCATTTTTTTACATATAGGTGTATCTGGAGATGCTTATCCAATTGAAATGAAACTCCAATTTTGTATTTACACCTGGGTTGGGGGTAATTTTTGTGTGTTTTTTAGGTAATATTTGGTAACAAGCAAGATTTGTTTGTGTGCAGTATATAGTGTTTTAATAGGTTATTAAATAAAATAAGGTGCTACATGTACGCATTTGAAGCCCTGTCACTGAACTCAACATTTCCCTTAACACTAGAACCACTGGATTTTCGAACTAGAACCGCCATGTGGGTCACTGTGACCCATACATTTTTAAACTGCTTTGTTATGAAAATTAAAGACATGCTATCAGATACAACTGAAAGGTTTTATTCATGAACATCATATCTAACATTAGCATCGCAGAAACACAGTATTTAAATGGAAAATTAAACATAAAGGCTTTATTTTTAAAATGAGCGCATATACAGCACGACTCCAAACTGAAAAAATATAATAAAATATACATTTCAAAAGAAACGGGTATGTACATATACCTGTCTACAGGTGTAAACGGGTACATGTACACACGAAACTATAAAACCAAAATTATTGTTTCTAATACTACATAAATAGAAAATATAACACTACTTCCGGTATGACGGTTGCATTGTACTCTATGGAGGAGCGTACGCGTCTGCCAGCTGACTGTGCCTGCATCCAGGAGCTGTGTTGTAAACACAGACGCAGTTCCATTGAACACTGTTGTGTAAACACGTGTAAACTGGTACATACAAACCTGTAAAACCAAATGTTTTTTTACTAATAGTAATATAAAAAAATGATTTCTAACATACTTTTCATATTAGGCACATAAGTTGTTATCCTACCTGTCATTTCAGTTTGCTGTGTGTATCTGAGTGCAGCTTGCCGTATTCCAATCAAAATGACTACTTTCAAGATTAAATATTTCCTTCTGATATATTCGCAGTTGCATTTGTGGAACAAAATGAAGGATTGTTGTCTCCAGGTACATTGAAAAATAAGCAACTAGGCTTTCATTGAGTTTGCATGTTGACAAATCCACAATCATAGCAATCTTTGTCTCGTAGTCAGTCTACCAACAAAGAAAGGCTTGAAATAAAAAAAACAAACAAACAATAAAACCTGAATATCTTATGTTGTATAAAAAAAAAGACATGTATTGTAATGCATGGGTCACATTGACCCACGTGGTGGTTCTAGGTAGAACTGTTTATAACTTTATAATTGTTGATATTCTGGCTAGCAAACGCCATCTGAATATTTAATTCATATATTTAGTAAAAGTCAAAAACGGACATACACATCCGATTTACAACGGAAGAGTAATTAACATTTTAAATGGAAAATGGGCCAAATTGACCCACATGGCGGTTCTAGTGTTAAAGTACAGAATTATTTTTTTGTGTTTCAATACTGTAATATAAATACCATCTTATGTAAACTAAATAATAAAGTTCTGTGTCTTTTGCAGAAAAGAAATTAAATACAAATGGGAATATGTTATGAATATTTTGTGTACATGCATTTGGTTAGCCTACTGTCAAGTGTGTAAAGCAGTCTTTCTTTACTGTACGTCTTCACTGTTGAAAGTTAAGTTCCTTCCCATTTGACACAGACATACACACACAACAATGACTTAATTGTATAATGAATTAGAAAACTGTTTGAACACTTGCTTTCTACCTGCAATCAATGTTGAAATTCTGAACAGAGATCGTATGTTGCTGTAAACTCCCGCTTGTGATCTTCATGTACACACAGAGCTTGCTTCTGCACACTTACATTTTATTTCTTGAAACTTTTTTTTTCACACAATGCAGTGTACCCAAGTAGTCTGTTGAAAACAAATACTCACTTTCTCAAAAACTAAATATTGCTAAACAAAATACTTCAGACTGCTGTTAAACCTCTTTTTTTTATTTCCTGCAAACTAGATAAATGAGAGGTTTATCTGTTTTCTAGTATTTTCTTCTGAGCTTTCTGATCCCCTGTTTCTTGGACACACACACACACACACATATTTACGCTGGACAGGCACAGAGAAATAGGAACAAAGTCTATTCCAGACGCGTCTGATTTACGCGACATGGCCGATGTGAACGCCTCTGTACAGTATTCTATAAACAGTGTTACGCAGGATGCTGACGGTTTGACATGACGTGCTTGGTGTGATAGATACGAGTCAGGTAGGAGGGACATTTCCCAGCTGCACTGGGAAAGGTAGTATGTTTTTTTTTTTTTTTTTTTTATCGGAATCAGAAGCACTACGTATATAGAATTCTAAATGTGCACCGTCAATTGATACTAGTTTATCTTTTTATTATTGTTCCTTTCTCTCTCTGCTACATTGTGAATCACAATGTTCCAGTATATACACAGCTGTACCACAAGATGGCAGTGCAGTCCTTTACTTTCTTGAAAACCATGCTCCTGATTCGACAGCATGACTTGCACATGTTCTCCTCGTGAATGACAGTATCATACATCTCTTTGGAAAGTAGGGCTCTTAGCAGCACAATATATTTGTTACAATGTTATTATTTATTACTGCCTTCCGTATTTACTGCTTAATATTCATGTAGCTTCTTCATTTTTCATCCTGTGTTTAGAACATTAATCCCTTGGTCATTTCTAATTCTTGCTCATTGCTAATTCTGCTTTTTTTTTTTTTATCTCTGGGTATTTTGCTGTGGCACAAACAGGCAGACAGCATTTCAGAAAGTGTATTGTTCTGTAACAGCAAAAGTTTTTACACTCAGGAATCCATTGTGGGTTTTAATTACATTACAAACCTCTTTTAGCGCATGGAATTGAGCACTGAAATCTTCCGATTGTAAGCACCTGTCAAGTTTGTTGCATATTCCTTGCAGACAGTTCTCCATGTATTTCTTGCGACTCTACACAGCCACATGCTATCACTCTGTAATATGCAGAACATTGCTCCCACATATGAGCACGGGTTCTAACCTGGCTGATCACCACACTGGTCAGCATTGTATGACTGTCAAATAGAGATGGAAAAAACATGAATGCTGCTATACTGCCTGTATTTTACTGTATTTAATAGAGCAAAGTTCCTAGGACACAGTGGATTCATCTTTTTAAAATAATTACAGTTTTAGTGATTGTCTGTTGAAAAGCATGCAGACTGATAAACCATGTATTTTTCTGAGGACTAAGTGATCTCCTATCATAGCAGGAAAATAAAAAACACTTTTAAACATTAGAAGGCTCATTCTATACATTAGTACAAAAAAAGACAACAAACAATATCTGAGCTGCTTAATGAATATCCACAGGAGGGCAAGTAATTTTCTAAGGTGATTATTCAGTGGGTTTATAGAACATATTTCAGTATATATATTCATAGATAGACTGGTAACAATGATCATAATTGCTTTAATAAGTGATTAGCAGGGATCCTAGTTTTCCTCAATAAAAAAAAAAAAAATATCCAATTAAAAAAAAAAAAAAATCTGCGTTGTCACAATTAAAATAAAAGGCTAAAATTGACAGTACTATGGAATAACCGTTCACACAAGAAGTATTTATTGGTAGACTTTTAAATTCTAAGGAAGTTACAAGCTCACCAGTGCCGTCAATCAGTAATATAAACAAACTTACCATTTTACTTTAAACATTACAAATACTTCGGTGTTGCAGTGGCGTGCCGTCAGGACCTTCAAGGTATTCTCTTCTGACCAGACAGTGCCAAGTAAATCGTCAGTCAAATGACATGACATTGCCTCACTCACTTGCGTACATTGTGCTTGCTTATACTTTGAAACATACAACTCTAAATATTATTTTTTAATTTTGTCTGACGCCTTTATCCAAGATGACTTACAGGGTTTACTAGAGGTTTATTAAGAGTCTAGGGGTTTTCTGAAGGGGATGTGATCAGCCAATAAGAGATCTGCATTTCCCCCTCATAAGTCTAAAACAACGACCAGATGCAAGAAAAAAAAACAGTTGAGGGTATTCTCCTTTTCAGTTGAAGGGTTTGAGTGAGTTTAACCAATAGGCGAGTCGAAGAATGTCCTTTTTTTTTTTTTTTTTTTTTTTTTTTTAGACAGACGACCAATCAGGAGTGAGCAGAGGCGGGCCATAAATCTCCCAGGGTATTCTGTGCCTCACTTGAAGGGCCTGGTTTAGCAACCAATGGGAAAGTCAAAGCTCTGACAGCTGACCAATCATTAGTGAGCAACCCCAAAACATGAATATTCCTTGGTTAGTACTGCAGTTAGGAGGATAGTTGGATTTGCAAGATATTGCTTATAAATATACATTGATAAATACAAATACCTTTACAACATCTAATCATTTCGAATTTTATTTTACACTAAAATAAAAAAAAAATGTGAGAAAACAGTCGATTTGGTTACGAATCCTTTTTCAAGGAGAACTTTCTCTGAAAAATTGGAGATTGTTAAAAAAGGGAGATATACACCACAGATCCCCGAGCTGACACGGGAAGGGAAAGGATATACTCGACACTTTCAGAATTAAAATTATGAAAGGTATCTGTCGCTTACAGGTACAGTGCCTTGCGAAAGTATTCGGCCCCCTTGAACTTTGCGACCTTTTGCCACATTTCAGGCTTCAAACATAAAGATATGAAACTGTAATTTTTTGTGAAGAATCAACAACAAGTGGGACACAATCATGAAGTGGAACGAAATTTATTGGATATTTCAAACTTTTTTAACAAATAAAAAACTGAAAAATTGGGCGTGCAAAATTATTCAGCCCCCTTAAGTTAATACTTTGTAGCGCCACCTTTTGCTGCGATTACAGCTGTAAGTCGCTTGGGGTATGTCTATCAGTTTTGCACATCGAGAGACTGACATTTTTGCCCATTCCTCCTTGCAAAACAGCTCGAGCTCAGTGAGGTTGGATGGAGAGCATTTGTGAACAGCAGTTTTCAGTTCTTTCCACAGATTCTCGATTGGATTCAGGTCTGGACTTTGACTTGGCCATTCTAACACCTGGATATGTTTATTTGTGAACCATTCCATTGTAGATTTTGCTTTATGTTTTGGATCATTGTCTTGTTGGAAGACAAATCTCCGTCCCAGTCTCAGGTCTTTTGCAGACTCCATCAGGTTTTCTTCCAGAATGGTCCTGTATTTGGCTCCATCCATCTTCCCATCAATTTTAACCATCTTCCCTGTCCCTGCTGAAGAAAAGCAGGCCCAAACCATGATGCTGCCACCACCATGTTTGACAGTGGGGATGGTGTGTTCAGGGTGATGAGCTGTGTTGCTTTTACGCCAAACATAACGTTTTGCATTGTTGCCAAAAAGTTTGATTTTGGTTTCATCTGACCAGAGCACCTTCTTCCACATGTTTGGTGTGTCTCCCAGGTGGCTTGTGGCAAACTGTAAACGACACTTTTTATGGATATCTTTAAGAAATGGCTTTCTTCTTGCCACTCTTCCATAAAGGCCAGATGTGTGCAGTATACGACTGATTGTTGTCCTATGGACAGAGTCTCCCACCTCAGCTGTAGATCTCTGCAGTTCATCCAGAGTGATCATGGGCCTCTTGGCTGCATCTCTGATCAGTCTTCTCCTTGTATGAGCTGAATGTTTAGAGGGACGGCCAGGTCTTGGTAGATTTGCAGTGGTCTGATACTCCTTCCATTTCAATATTATCGCTTGCACAGTGCTCCTTGGGATGTTTAAAGCTTGGGAAATCTTTTTGTATCCAAATCCGGCTTTAAACTTATCCACAACAGTATCTCGGACCTGCCTGGTGTGTTCCTTGTTCTTCATGATGCTCTCTGCGCTTTAAACGGACCTCTGAGACTATCACAGTGCAGGTGCATTTATACGGAGACTTGATTACACACAGGTGGATTCTATTTATCATCATTAGTCATTTAGGTCAACATTGGATCATTCAGAGATCCTCACTGAACTTCTGGAGAGAGTTTGCTGCACTGGAAGTAAAGGGGCAGAATAATTTTGCACGCCCAATTTTTCAGTTTTTTATTTGTTAAAAAAGTTTGAAATATCCAATAAATTTCGTTCCACTTCATGATTGTGTCCCACTTGTTGTTGATTCTTCACAAAAAATTACAGTTTCATATCTTTATGTTTGAAGCCTGAAATGTGGCAAAAGGTCGCAAAGTTCAAGGGGGCCGAATACTTTCGCAAGGCACTGTAGCTGCCACTTTAAAAAAAGGAGAGGGGGTTGGCGGCAGCGGTGGGGGTGGGGTTGCGAAGACTCTGCTGTCCCGGCCCATTTTGTCACGGCACGTCACTGCTGTGTAGTAATAATACAAACCAAAAAATACTATTCATATTAGTTTATCTCCGAGTTAGTCTTTGTGATTTGGCTGGCTATTATCAAACTCATAAACCGGATCTTTAGGGGTGACTTTTATCGATTTCGGCATTTTGAAACAGCTTGTTCAATAGTAACAATGCACTGGATACGGAAGTGAACTGCAGCTACGTTTCAGCATGAGAGTGACAGTGCGCCTCGTTCAGCCTTGACCTCTATACACCAGAAGCAGTTTTATTGAACAAGTATGTTTATGTAAATTTAAAGCAAATTTGCCTGTGTTGAAGATTATATATGACAAGTGTATTGATTTGGTTATCAAACAAACAAAAAAGTATCCCTAGTGATCTGTTTTTTTTTTTTAAATAAGATTTCTAGCCATACTCCCCTTTCTTTAATTTTTGTTGTTGTTCAAAACCCACATTGTTTCCTCTCTTTTCTGTTGCTATTTTCAAATAAAGAATAACTTCCATAGTCACCACAAAACATACTATTATGACGTGTAGATGTCATTTATCATGTTTTGAAGTTTTCGATTTTAGGTTTATAGTTATGAATTATATTACATACATTATATATCAATAATAATAATAATAATAATAATAATAATAATAATAATAATAATAATAATAATTAATAATAATAATTAATAATAAAAAAGAAAAGATAATTAAACAGTTTTGTTGAAGACTATATCTACCTCAGTTAGCTGTCATGCTAGTAATCATAAATGTTTCCACTGTTTCAGAAAAATGGTGCCGGTAATGTCACAGCATCTTTGTAGTCTGAGCCTTTTCACTGATGTAAAAACAGTGTAGTTGGAGACATTTAGTAAAAAAGCTTCAGCTTTTATTTTGCTTGTAATTCTATTTTGTAGCTAGAATTGGCATTGCTGTCTCCTACTGTAGAATTTACCAGACAGCTTCTTAATAATTGTGAAGTATTTACATTTTACTCAAAGGAAAATGTAGCCTTTTTCAAAATAAACCTGATTTACTGGTGCAATAAACACATGTATTCTGTTTAATAGTTTCATCTGAAGTTGGGGAGTGTTAGTCACAGTTCTGTGTCACTTTCCATGCTGATGGAGATAGTGGTTACCCTCTAGAATTAGAAGCTGGTGTCACTTTCCATGCTGATGGAGATAGTGGTTACCCTCTAGAATTAGAAGCTGGTGTCACTTTCCATGCTGATGGAGATAGTGGTTACCCTCTAGATTTGGAAGCTGGTGTCACTTTCCATGCTGATGGAGATAGTGGTTACCCTCTAGATTTGGAAGCTGGTGTCACTTTCCATGCTGATGGAGATAGTGGTTACCCTCTAGAATTAGAAGCTGGTGTCACTGTCCATGCTGATGGAGATAGTGCTTACCCTCTAGAATTAGAAGCTGGTGTCACTGTCCATGCTGATTTGAGATAGTGCTTACCCTCTAGATTTGGAAGCTGGTGTCACTTTCCATGCTGATGGAGGTAGTGGTTACCTCTAGATTTGGAAGCTGGTGTCACTGTCCATGCTGATGGAGATAGTGGTTACCCTCTAGAATTAAGAGCTGGTGTCACTTTCCATGCTGATGGAGATAGTGCTTACCCTCTAGAATTAGAAGCTGGTGTCACTGTCCATGCTGATGGAGATAGTGGTTACCCTCTAGAATTAAGAGCAGGTGTCACTGTCCATGCTGATGGAGATAGTGCTTACCCTCTAGAATTAGAAGCTGGTGTCACTGTCCATGCTGATGGAGATAGTGGTTACCCTCTAGATTTGGAAGCTGGTATCACTTTCCATGCTGATGGAGATAGTGGTTACCCTTTGGAACAAGAGAAAAAGAAAGCAATTTCCACAGCGTCTTTACTGCCAGTTATGAAGCTGGCCGAGTGCTTGGATACCTGTTCATGGAAGCTTGCAGCAAACTCTCCAACAGCTTTTCACCAAAGTACTTTTAATGTTAGAAAATATATGTATTACTTTCATCAAGCCTTCTTTGAGGAAAAAAAGTTTATGCAGAGAAACAAAAGCCAATAAACTCACGCTGTAAATATCGTGTTAGAATATTGATATGTTTAAAATGATCCAGTTAAACACAACATGTAGAACACAGTACATTTCTTTGATAGAGCGTGTGTAAGTGCACAATCATTGAAGTAAGTTTTTTTTATTATATGGTATGAGAATTTAACATGCAACATCAGCTTCACAAGCTTGCAATGTTTTCCACATTGTAAATGGGGGGACATTTCAGCTTTTTTTAATTCTTTTGTTAGCAATTTTTATTTTGTTTTATGCAAACCAGTTTTGTGTCTCTGATGAGCTACGGAGCCAGCTGTTAGTTCGAACGAGCAGTGCTAGCATTCGAGTATTTCTGTTGATTGAGACCCTTGGAGGGAGCAGAGTGTTCCCGATCAGCCAGTGGTGTGTGGTAAGAACGTACCGTGCTGTCAGCTTGAAGTGTTTGCTTGGCTGCTCTGTACGACAAGATAAATGAGTGCTGCTGGGGTTTGGCAGATACTGAAGTCTTTCTTGGGAATAGTGGTATTGCACCATACCTCCCTCTTGAGATCTCTACTATTACACCCATGCTGAATACCTTTTTCCAGTGCTATGTTAAGTTTGTCACTTTGTGAGCTGTTTGACGTATGATGAGTTATAGGGCCAGTGCTTTTCGGAAATAGAAGTAGTCAAATTAAGCATTTTGAAAAAAAAGGAAAATGCATAACTTGGAAGATTTAAGCGAAGATCAGACACAGTATGTAGATCAATTTCTTAAAGATGAATTTAGGAAACGCACTGTGTTGGCTTCCTATGCATCCTTCCTGGTTTGGACAGTTCTGCAGCACATATGTGCAAAACCAGGTCCCTGCAATTACAGAGCACATGCCTTTTAAGTGTGTGTGTACAGTATATGTGGTGCAGAATAAAAGGAAAAAAGCATTAAGGTCGTGTAGCTATAGAAGACCATAAGATTCCTGGTTTGCGGACTGCCGTAACTTCCTTTTCTACTACAGACAAGCCAATTAACACAGAGCAAGGCTTTGATCTGTATTACTGTACACTACCCAAACCTTTACCTCCCTGGAAGCTACAGTGCCTATAGTAAGTATTCACTCCCCTTGGATGTTTTCACAGTTTGTTGTGTTACAACCTGAAATCTTGATGCATTTAAATGGGATTTTTTTTCCTTTGATTTACACAACCTACTCAACACTTTCAGTGGGTGAAAAAATGGGGGGGGGGGTGGGGGAACAAATCAATTAAAAATAAAAACCTTAAAAGTCTTCAATTAGATAAGTATTTACCCCCTTTGCTATGACACTCCTCAATAAGCTCAGGTGCAACTAATTGCCTTCAGAATTCACACAGTAAGTTAAATGGAGTCCATCTGTGTGCAATAAAAGTGGTTCACATGATTTCAGATTAAATACACCTGTCTCTGTAAGGTCCTACAGTTGGGTAGTGCATTCAAAGCAAAGATACTACCATGAAGACCAAGGAACTTTCAAAACAACTCTGGGATAAAGTTGTGGAAAGGCACAGATCAGGGGAGGGGTATAAAAAGATTTCAAAGGCATTGAATATCCCTTGGAGCACAGTGAAGTTGATCATTAAGAAGTGGAAGCTATATGGCACCACCCAGAATCTGCTTAGACAGGCCGTCCTCTCAAACTGAGCAGCCGGGAAAGAAGGGCATTGGTCAGAGAAGCCAGCAAGAGGCCAATGACAACTCTGAAAGACAGCGTTCCATGGCTGAGATGGAAGAAACTGTCCATGTATCAACAATAGCTCAGGTACTCCACAAATCTGGCCTGTATGGAAGAGTGGCCAGAAGGAAGACATTTCTGAAAAAAGCCCATGTAAAATCCTGCTTGGAATTTGCAAAAAGGCATGTGGGAAACTCTGAAAAGATGTGATTCTGGTGTCCGATGAAACAAAAATTGAACTATTTGGCCTAAATGCAAAGCGTTATGTCTGGCGCAGACCCAACACAGCACATCACCCAGGTAACATCATCCCTACTGTGAAGCATGGTGGTGGCAGCATCATGCTATGGGGATGCTTTTCATCGGCAGGGACTGGGAAGCTTGTCAGGGTAGAGGGCAAAATGGATGGAGCTAAATACAGGCAAATCCTTGAGGAAAACCTGCTTCAGTCTGCAAAAGACCTAAGACTGGGACAGAGATTCACCTTCCAGCAGGACAATGACCCCAAGCATACAGCCAAAGCGACACTGGAGTGGTTTAAAAACAAGAAAGTGAATGTCCTAGAGTGGCCCAGTCAAAGCCCGGACTTGAATCCGATTGAGAATCTGTGGCAAGACTTGAAGATTGCTGTCCACCAACGATCCCCATCCAACTTGACAGAGTTTGAACTATTTTGCCAAGAAGAATGGGTGAATATTACACAATCCAGATGTGCAAACCTGGTAGAGACTTACCCCAAAAGACTCACAGCTGTAATTGCTGCCAAAGGTGGTTCTACCAAGTATTGACTCAGGGGGGGTGGATACTTATCTAACCAAGACATTTCAGTTTTTTTATTTTTCATTAACTGTTGTTTGACATTAAAAATTATCTTGCCTCTTCAAAGTGTTGAGTAGGTTGTGTAAATCAAAGGAAAAAACATCCCATTTAAATGCATCAAGATTTCAGGTTGTAACACAACAAACTGAAACGTCCAAGGGGGGGTGAATACTTACTATAGGCACTGTATGTCTATTTCCATGTTAACTGCTTATACATGAATGAACACAACAAATCCCCTTGATAAACGTCCTGCTAACTCTCATCTTGAGGGGCTTTTGTAAATCACACAGCACTTTGCAGATTTCCTCTCCACTGAATATGAAAGATAAGCCAGCTGTGTCAGAACTTGACTGTTCTCAATTAGTCTTTAAATTATTGAGATAGGAATTCTTGTAATTTTTTTTTTTTTTTTTAAGCCTGCACATTGCCTCAGCAAAGCGCTACCTACTGATTGTGCTAAGTGATGTGCTTTGGAAAAGCAGTGGCAAGTACATTACTTTCAATGCATCATTTCAGCTGTCTAATGGCACAAGACTCAAATGTGTTTTGTCTTTGCTTTATTTTGATCATGGAGATATGATTAGCAAACATATTAAACCTAGAGGGAAAACTGGGAAATTACTCATACAAAATGCAAGTACAATTAAGGCTATGCATTACCTGATACAAAACAACCTTTTTGAAGTTTATCTTGTTACATGAGCATGTTGTACCACTTATCAGGCTTCATTTGGTACCGATTGGGCGGCTCAAAATAAAACCATTCTTGTAATACTTAGAGATATATATCTATCTTTAACACATCAGTTCAGCGGTTGATTCAAATCATCTTTAGAGCAAGTGGCACAATGTGCTGACTTCAAGCAGGATACACTGAATGGGGTGTGTGTTTGTGTGGATGGGATTCTGGCATTCTGAACAGCAGCTGTGTAGACTCACTCCCTACCACACTGGCTCTGCTTTACTTTCTGTATTTCTTGTACTTTGAGTAGTTTTATGTATTGCAGCATGTTATTTATGCAAGTTTAATTACACAAGGAAAATAAGTAACCCAATACATTTTATTCTGCTTGTCCTTTTGTTTTGTTTTTTTAGTAACACCTCCCCCCCCCTTACCTATTTCACTATTCAAGCTCTTCCATTGCCCCTCACTGGTGTTCAAGTGTATGTATACCCTCAGAACAGCACTAGGATATCGGTGAGAGGCCTGTGCCATGTGTGGTCAGCCACACTATTTCTTGCAGTTGAAGGGTTTGAATAAGGCGACTGTTATCTTTTAGATGCCTACCTGGGGACCGCTGATGTGACAAAACAGACATATATTTTTCTTTTCTCCTGAAACCTGACCTCATGCCCTCTTATACTGCCATATAGTGTAAACCAGTGTGAAATAATTAAAGGAAAAACAATTTAGACCAAGGTAATACTAAATGGGCAGTACCTGTCAGCTCAGGACATTTAGAGTGGAGCTGCTGATGCAGTTTTATTACACTTCGGAGACCAGCTCCCCTTGCCCTAATGAGCTTCGACCTTGCTTGTCAGTGGCCTCCGGGGAATAGAACATTTAAAAATATCTTCCAACTTATAATGGGTCAGATTTTTAATCAAGCTTTTGATCTAATAGCTTTCCTTGTGTTCCCTGGTGGCGACCTACAATGTCAAAAAATGATTTCACGGTGATGCATTAGATCTCAAACCGTGCAACTTGGCTTCGCTGTGATATGAAGCACAGTAAGCATGCCTGCTCCAGTAACGCAGTGGAGTTTAGCCCTAATTAAACCTTAATATAATGTCAATTTGAATTAAGAGGGCTAGCATGAAGAGGCCCTGTTGGCCTGGATGGTGCTAATCTTAATCAGCAGCCTGAACAGAACATGAAATCAAATTCTTTTTTAGTAGCACAAAAATGACAGGAACGAGTGACATTATAAATTAGAAATATTTAACTCCATTAAATGAATACCCGTGACCTCAGCTATCTTGAAGTACTGTGAAGAAATGCGGCTCGTGTTTGAGACGGGGGGCTGGGGGCTAATAAGTGGCTGTCTGCCTGACTACATATTTATGTAAATCACGATTTATATATTGCTCATCTAGAGAACTGTTTTTCAAATTAAGATAAGCCTTTTAAACAATGTATGTGATTATATATATATATATATATATATATACAGTATACAGTGTATATATATCTATATCTATATATAATTCTATCCATCCATCCATCCAGGACTGTAACATGTTTTTCTGTTTTTGCTTGCTATAGCACTGTTACATCGGCTGTTTTCACTGTGGGGGATAATGTGGTTTCTGGCAGCGATGATCGTACTGTAAAGGTTTGGGATTTGAAGAACATGAGATCTCCAATAGCAACCATCCGTACCGACTCCGCGGTGAACAGGTACATTGCCATGTTTATAGCTGAGCTGAGCACCTCCTTGACTCGGATCATTATTGTTATTATTAACTTAAAGTTCCAGTAACAAATGGAAATGTTGTCTTTTTGTTTACCAAAAAGAATTTACAGTGCGTGTATTAGATTTGGTGAAGGCTGTTGTAACTTGTCAAAGGGCTAATATTTTATATACTTAACGCAGTAAATATTTTCTCTTCAACACAGGATTAGTGTATCTGTGAGCCAAAGAATAATTGCACTTCCACATGACAATCGTCAGGTCAGGCTGTTTGATATGTCAGGAGTCCGGTTAGCTCGCCTTCCTCGCAGCAACAGACAGGTAAGACATCTGCCAGGAGTGCATGACACCAAAAAGGAAAATTCAGACGAGTCTCAAAATATTTTTGGAATTATGGTCTGTAGGTTTTAGCTGTTATGCCTGCATCCTCTAGGGTCTCTTAATTTTTCCTAAGTAGCATCCTCAGAAAAAGCAGATAGATAAAATCTAGTTTAGACACTTGATATTCCAATTCTTGGAGCATTATAAAAGATGAATGAAAAAAAAAAAGAATTCCCTCGACAGAAAATGATATATTTCCATTTATATTTTGTTTTTCTTTTTGACGGTTTTGTTATAAATGTCAATTTTGAGACGTACAAAATAAGACTTGCCACTAAAAGCCTTTTCCAGATTCCAGAAAATGGGTTTTAAATAGTTTATTGAAAAGCAATTGAAAACAGGACCAGCAATAATGTGTCATTACAGTCACCACTTTGTTTGAATTAGGATTTGCAAATGCTTTATACTCTGAATCACTAAAGAAAGTGAAAATACGCAGTATGTGCAGATCACTGTACTGGTAATACAGTTAACTAGATGAAAAAAAGTTAAATATTTACATTTAGCATGTAGAGATTAACATTTTTATTACAATTATCTGTGTCTATTTTGAAGTAGTGCAATAGAGGCAGACCGGGATAGAATAATTGAACTGTATAACACAAGCAAGAAACTACTTAGAAAATGTACTTGTCAAATATAATCACTTGGGGGAATTTAACAAATAAAGTTATAGCTTTGTTTAATTTGTGCCAAACTACTTCAGAAATTCAGTCATTGGGATGAGTACACTGTAGTTGTCCAGTTTGGTTTAGCTGGTCCAGTGAGAAATGTATACCTGCTGTTTACATAAACACATGCGAGTACAATGAGCACATCTTTATCCCCTCGAAGGGTCACCGCCGAATGGTGTGCTGTTCAGCCTGGAGTGAAGACAATCCCATCTGCAACTTGTTCACCTGCGGGTTCGACCGGCAAGCCATTGGATGGAATATCAACATCCCTGCCCTGCTGCAGGACAAATAAGTCATGAACTGTTACCCACTGAAGTGTTTGTGCTGAGCTCGGATCAATGTGAAACTTTCTCCAGGGAGAAAGTCTTGTATATGTGTTGTATTTGCACCTTTGTGCACCCTGCATGGAATGTATATAAAACGTGGGAGTGTTTTGGTTTTAAATTACCTACCTTATATGCCAATATTTCAGTATATGAGCTCTTAAGTATTTTTCTATTTTGTTTTGGTCATTAGAAAAACTTTAGTCTGGTAAATGTTACATTGCACATAAGTTATTACAAAAGCTTCAGCAGAAAAAGAAACAAAAAAGTAACAGCCTTCTGACACTCTTATGGTTCAGATGTGAAATGCATTAGTCGTCGTAAAGATTGGAGT
Organism: Acipenser ruthenus; assembly: GCF_902713425.1. Classification (NCBI taxonomy): domain Eukaryota; kingdom Metazoa; phylum Chordata; class Actinopteri; order Acipenseriformes; family Acipenseridae; genus Acipenser; species Acipenser ruthenus. Next base: position 96,475,235 of record NC_081191.1, read on the forward strand.
CAGTTTTTTTTTACCCACACGTTACACATCTGCTTTATTCTTCTTGCCTTGTATATTTAAAGATATAAACCATACAGGGCTGGATGTTGACATATTAATGTAAACTTCACAAGTGTACAATTCCACTGTGTACTGTTTGGGATTGGCATACAGTAGTGTAATGCAGGTGACATGTTGTCATCTAGGCTTGTGAACAGCTGTATGTAAAGGATCTTAAGACAGAGAGTTACTGATGAACTTTTTATTTTTAACTGCAATTGTACAGAATTTTACAGGACCTTGTTTTAACCCTATTTTGTAGATCTGTGCCACCATCATTGTATGAACTTGGAGGGGGAGGGGAAGGGGGGTAGTTTGTTTTAGCTGCAGGAATGAAGTGACAGTTTTCAGAATTTGGAGAAATAAATGAGAAGTATTTAAGGGTTAAATAGCCCAATACCTTGTAACCTGTTGTACTTTTCTGTGTGTAGATTATGAGTGCAGATGGTTGAACACAGTAACTGTTTATACACTAACTAGTGTGATTATTGTATAACACTAGTATATAGCACATTTTGGGCACAATTTAAGTACCTTAATAAAAACATTTTTGGCTTACTGCCTCACTTTAAGTATTAAACATTTACAAATGTTTGAAACCTAAAAATAGAGCCATACCTAGGAGACACAGGTTAGGATCTTAAAACATCGATTTTTAAATGCTGTAAACTCTGAACATCTTGCTGGTAGTTTGAGACACATCACTATTTGCCCTTGAATGTAATAGATACAAATCAACCAGGCCCTTCTGTGCATGTTATTTGTTAAAGCAGTGCTTGCTGATTTGATCAGTTGTTGTTTGACAAGAGATCCAGAAATGTGGTTGCTTCTTACAAGCTGAGATCATCTACTTGTCAGTGTGTTTGTCAGTATTTTACAAAATGTTCAGTTGTTGTTTTTTTTTTTTTTTTTTCCTTTCTACTCTAAATATCATAACTGTATCCAAATTTAATTAAAATGTAGGGGATTTGTCTTTTTCTAAATCTTTGTATTGTTCATTGTTTTTTACATTACTGTCTTTTTCATTTCTCAGACTTGAAAACTGTGCTTGCAAACCAAGCAACTAACTGGTAGTAAAGGTGACCCTTTTATTTATTGTTTTGCAGATTTAAATTAACGCTACAAAGTAACATACCCTGTTTCATCACTAAGTGACACAAAGATACTTGACATTTTATTTCAAAATTCAATGAAAAAGCTTTCTAAACTTGTTTCAGCATGGAACTTGCATTTTCTTTTCTTTTTGCCTCTTAACCCAGCCTAAAGGAGAAGCTGTTACAAAGCATTAGAACACATGTTTAAAGGTCAATGCAGAGTCAGCTGATCATTTTGTTCTCCATGTAACTCCTGCGACACAAGCTCAGTATAATTGATGGGTATTAAAACTAGAGAACTGCCAATTTTGCAGATAGAAAACGGAGAACCTGGTGCAGGTGGAAATTGCACAGACAATAGCTGAGTACTTTCAAATAAACCTTGTCGTTTGATCTGCAATACAAACAGTAATTTAGCTTGACAGTGATAATAGTAGTGTATGAAGAACATGGGCTTGTAAATCCTAATAAAATATGGTGATTTTGTTTAATTCATTCAGTTGTCTTGTCTTCGTCTGGTGTACACAACTGTAAAACTGTCAATCAGTATGTAGGTGTTGCGATGAACTCCACAACCCCATATTAACAAAATGAAAAGCATACTGATTTCGTAGCAACACAGATATCTTTTTAAAAATATCCAACACATGTTTAAAAAACAAACAAAACTATAAAAATGTATGTTTTATTTGGACCAGGTACAGTCGCACACAAATGTATTGGCACCCTACGCTTATACCATAATTCAAGGTAACAGAGCAAAGCAAAATGCACAATTTCTAGTAATTGAATTTATCAAAAGTTCATTTCAAGTATTTATTCATGACAAAAGTATTGTTTTCTTTCAGATCAGTCCAAAGCATTTCTATTGGATTGAGATCTGCCGATTGCGAAGGCCATTCCAGAACTTTTATCTTTGTTTTCTTCAAGAATTCCAGAGCACTTGGCAGTATGCTTTGGGTCGTTGTCATGTTGTAGATAAACTGTCTACCAATCAGTCTGTGAGCAGATGGTATCATTGTACTTGGTAGAATGTTTTGATACATGCCTGCATTCATTCAATCTTCAATTACGTGAATGTCTCATCTCTGAACTGCAAAAAAAAAGAACAACATAAAATGATTGCGCCACCTCCACGTTTAACTGTAGGTAGTAGGTACAAGGTTTTCTTCATTGAAGGCTTTCCTTTTTTTTCTCTAAACATACCGTGGTCTATTTTAGTCTCATTGGTCCAGACAGTTTTGTTGAAGAATGCTTCAGATTCCTGAATTTTCTTTAAAAGTGGTTTGCAGCAAGGTCTACATGCATACACCTCTTTTGTGTTCAGGTGCCTTTGTACAGTTCTTTCTAAATCTCTTAAGTCCTTGGCTGTTACATGGATTTCTGTTAGCTGTTGGGGCGATTTTCTTTGGGAGTCCACTTCTTTCAAGCGTTTCAGTTGAATTATGTTCTGTGTTATTTCTTGATTATTGCTCTGATTGTGGATTTTGGTATCCCATATGTCTGATGCTGTTCTGTAGCCATTGTCTTTGTTGTAGTTTGCTGTGAATGCTATTATCAAATGTAAATCCAACTCCTTTGTCTTGACTGTCATCTGTTGCCAAAATGCTCTTCTTCAACAGATGTTGGGAATAATTACCTATTTTTCTGGCTATTGACTTTTTAATGCAGCTTAATTACTGTGCAATAATTTTCAATCAATTCGTATAATTTTTAATTAGTTATATTAAATGTTTACGGACTTTTAATGAAAGGTGCCAATACATTCGTCAGTAACAAATATTTGTAATTGCTTTAGTGCTTTAAAAAAACAAAACAAAAGGTTTTGTTAAACTACCAGAAATGGTGTATTTTGGTCTTTGTCATATTAATTAGTGGCTAATTTTCACTAAATGCTTGTATTTAACATGTTCTTAAATTGTTTTATATTAAGTGTAGGGTGCCAATATTTTTGTCTGCGACTGTACTGTAAGTGTCTGAATAATTGATAGACCTGAACACTCTTTAGTTTAGTTTTTGTGCTATTACTGATATCCATACCATTCAATTATTATGCTTAGTCTCATTTCACCTTGAGTGTGACATTCCTATTCTAAATAAGTGTAAAACCAAAACTACACTGATAGTCTTAATTCAGGCTGGTTGCACTGATATATGAACATGCAGTCATGTTCCATGTACACCTCACCCATCGAAGCTCTTACTTCCTCATTTAACTTCCCCCATCATTGCTGACGACACCCAGATTTTCTTTTCTTTCTCCTCCTTTACACTTGATCTTGCCGCCCGTATATCAGCTTGCTTGGTTGCTATCTAATCTTGGATGGTGCGCCGATACCTCCTCATAAACCTATAAAAAACTGAAATCGTTTTCTTCCCCTCTTTGCCCCACCATCTCATTCCCTCCCTTGTCCCTCATTCCAACCCTCTCTGCTCGTAACCTCGGCGTCATCTTCGACCTCTCTGATCATATCTCGACCATAACACGCACCTGCTGTTTCCACCTATTCAACATCCCTGAAATATGCCCCTCCATTTCCTTTTCTGCTACTAAACTCCTGATCCACCCTCTCATTTTCACCCGCCTCGACTACTGTAACTCCCTCCTACGCCTTTACACACTTACAACAAATTCAAAACGCCTCTGCCCGTATCATATTCAACCTCCCCCGCTGCTTCCACACCTCCCCTCTCCTACTCCAGCTACACTGGCTCCCTGTCTATTATTGTTGCCTGTTCAAATTCCTTACCCTTGTGTACAAATCTCTCCATGGTCTTGCCCCACCTTATCTGGCTGCACTGATCCCCCACGTCCCTTACATTCCCAATCCCTATTGTCGCTCTCGGTCCCACCCTCGCCTTGTGCCCAATCCCATTTCCGCTCCTTTTCCCTACTTGCTCCCCTTCATTGGAATAGACTCCCATTTATCATAAAACAGTCACCCACACTACGTAGTTTCCGCACCTCCGGGATCAATAAGCTACTAACAACCAAACGAGCAAGATGGGCTGAATGGCCTCCTCTCGTTTGTAAACTTTCTTATGTTCTTATGTTCTTAAAACGTATCTCTTCTCCCTCTCCCCTGACCTCCTGTTATGACCCTGCTTGCCTGATCCTGACCTAGCCTCTGGCCCTCTGCTTTCATATTAGCAACTAATTTGTATCTCCCCACCCTAGCCCAATAAACTTAAATACTTTCTTCACCCATTTTTCCTTGATTGTACCATTTTGTTTAAATTTGTAAAGCACCTTGGTTAAAGGTGCTGTAAAAATGTAAGTAAGTAAATAAATAAATAAATAATGACAAATTGTGTAAAGTAAGTATATTTAAATATAATGAAGAAAAAAAAAAGCTTAAGACAAGTTTCTGGGAGATGTGTTTAATTCTTTATGCCTGAGACTCTAATCCCAGGACATTTGATCTAATAATTACTGGTACAGATTAACAGTAAGTAGGCAATGATGCTCACAGTTTATCAGTCACGTTTTTAACTCCTTTGTGGCCAATTTATATCTAAAAATACAGGATAATTGATCCCAGTGAGCCGCACCAAAGGGCTTGTGGGTGAAGTCTGATTCATGAGTGTCACTACATCAGTGCAATCATTACGACAGTCTGAAACCTCAAGACAAATGAGCCATTCCCTGCTGATGTCAGTTAGTTTGAAAAGTGTCCCTGCTTGGAGCACAACAAGATACTGTACACAATAGACTAATATGGGATTGTCCTTTTGATTTCTATATTGGTATCAAAAATCAAGAAATCTGAGCAAATATTTTTATGTCCGGTTCATGCAGTGCTACAACCTTCATTTTATTAAGATGGATATTCAAACCACAGGAGTTTATTCATCAACCGCCTGGAGAGTGAAATAGTCAGCACCCCTTCAAGAGCTTCTTTCCTGTCATTAACCAACCAGCTGCGTCCCTTATTGACTGACATGCTTTCAGCCAGTAACATGCTTTGACCCAGAAGACACTGCTGAGGTGAAATGACCCAAGAAGTGTAACTGATTCTGAGAAACTGAAAAAAAAAACATTTTCAACCTAAAGTAGTACCAGATAATATATGCTTGCTATGCCATTTAAAACCGTGTTTCTTTCTGTGTACATTGGAGTTGTTATTGTTTAGTAATTATTCCTTAGTTGCATGTTCATGACACTGTATTGCTATGTTTACACTCTCTATTGTATTAATTTGTATTATTATTATTTACTTGAAGACATTGACAATGACAGTATTTATAACAAGGGCCACGGAAAATTCACTGTACTTTTTCAAGAAATTCACGATGGCAAAAAAAAAAAAAAAAAAAATACATTTCACGGATTGTCACAGAAGTGCCATTTTATTAAAAAAAAAGTTTCTATTGTAAGTTGCCTAAAATTAATAGCGCATCAAAGAAAATCACTGAGGTTTAAACATTTAATGGTATCTACTGAGTCGCTACAGAAATGTGAATTGTTGTATATCCAGGTAAACTGTTCAGTACCCATATACCCAGCATAGCCTCTGTGAAACTGCCTGCAAATGAAACGGGCTGAGACTGCCAGGCTGAAAATGATGCTTTCTTATGGTTTAGTTAATCTGTGGGCTCTGGTTGACATCTGCACCAGGAGCTGGAAGATAACAACTTCCAAATGGATTTCCTTGGGGAGGGGGGAGGGGATAAATCTAGTTTCTAGTGTACTGCAGCCTCCTTCATCTGGAACATCAGTCACATGTTGCAAATCTTCATTTTCCAGCACAGTTAAAAGGATCCATTTGAGGTCAGTGCCAAACAGTTGTGTGAGATAATGTCATTCCCCCCCTCCCCCTGCTCTTCGTATGTGCTTTATCAGTTCATGATCAAATTTAATTACACTTATTCATGCGCTGGAATGGATTTCATTTTCTTTTTTCTCTTCTGATGAACTTTGAACACTTCCTCACTATAATTGTAGGGAATAACTGAAAGAGACAATTTATAAGAGCACATTTGAAATATGTTTTGGTAGCTATTTTCATCTTCCTAGCTTTCTCAACTTCAAGACTGTAAGAAGCTCTGGAGTTTCTGTAGGCTTTGTTGTGGCATTTGCAGTTTGCAATTTGCAGCTTTCTGCTTACACCAATTTTATTATGATGGTGTCCTCACACTCTATCTTCTTCATCAGTGTTGCGTAGCTATTCATTAAAAACCCAGGATACTTTCTTAAGTAGTAAAAGGCATTTCATTTTTTAAGTGTAGAAGGAAACCTGTAATTAAAAATGTAACCTGAAACAGTACAAAAATAAATAAAATCTTCTTACTATAGGGCAAGACTGGCAATTACTTAATGTGTTTCTCTTTCCATGTCACACACTTACACACTAAGGTTATATCCTTTTCCCTGTAGGCACATGCATACTGGGCAACAGAGCTGTGAATGAAAGTTATCTGCTCTCTCACTAGATGATTCCTGACACAACAATAATTTTTTTTTAAAGTATTTAATGACCTGCTCACTGTATTTGTATTGTATGTAGCAATGTTATTAATTGGGTCTGTAATCCAGTCCTGGGGAAAACTCCAGCTGGATTAATAAACTGAAGTAAAGAGCAGCCACTGTTTAGACCGTTGAAAAAAGAAAAAGGCTGGAACAAGAATAAACAAGTTCCATTGTGCTGCACATTCTGCCTGAAGATTTTGCGTCACTGCGGTCGGAACATGCAGATCCCCCTGTATATCCTCTGTTCCTTGATTACTCTGGAAGGCTGAATGAATACTGGAATTGCAGATCAAGTGTTACAGGGTGGAGGCTGGGTGTGAACTGGGCTTGTCTGCTTTCATGGTTTTAGATCTTTTTTTTATCTCATCTCACCACTAGGACAGGACAGAATCCGCAATGGCAGTATATCACACAACACTGTCCGTCACACAAGCACACCCAAAAATGCTGCAGATAGCTACTTTCAAGACGATAATGCATCCTTCCTCTGAATGGTTTGAATAGCATGACAGAAATGCTTCAGGCATTTTGCATGGCCACTACAATCAAATTGAGCATTGCAGATGAACTTGAATAACACGTCTGTCATCAAAATCCAGTGCCTACCCCTCTGCACTGAACCTGAGACTGAACCTTGTTGAGATCTGTCATCAGGATCCTGTGCCTACCCCTCTGCACTGAACCTTGTTGAGATCTGTCATCACGATCCTGTGCCTACCCCTCTGTACTGAACCTGAGACTGAACCTTGTTGAGATCTGTCATCAGGATCCTGTGCTTACACCTCTGTACTGAACCTGAGACTGAACCTTGTTGAGATCTGTCATCACGATCCTGTGCTTACACCTGCACTGAACCTGAGACTGAACCTTGTTGAGATCTGTCATCAGGATCCTGTGCTTACACCTGCACTGAACCTGAACCTTGTTGAGATCTGTCATCAGGATCCTGTGCTTACACCTGCACTGAACCTGAGACTGAACCTTGTTGAGATCTCTCATCACGATCCTGTGCTTACACCTGCACTGAACCTGAGACTGAACCTTGTTGAGATTTGTCATCAGGATCCAGTGCCTACCCCTCTGCACTGAACCTGAGACTGAACCTTGTTGAGATCTGTCATCAGAATCCAGTGCCTACCCCTCTGCACTGAACCTGAGAATGAACCTTGTTGAGATCTCTCATCACGATCCGGTGCTTACCTCTCTGCACTGAACCTGAAACTGAAACTTGCTGAAACTTGCAGGGTAATTGGGTTACTGTTCGACAGGAAGATGCAGTATATCAGCAGCTTTTGTGACAGAAAGTTGACTAAATCAGTTGTAGTATTGTCTTTTTTTATTCACTTAAACAGAAACATTCACTTATAAGGTATCACTGAAGTGCAATTTACAGACCTTAGCAGCAAATTTATATATTTCAATTCACAATTTTTTTTTTTTTACAAATATTACAAATGTACATCCATTATTACAATATTGCCATTCAATCATGCCTCATATGCATTTCTCTCATTATTCAGTTTTCTCATTATTGAAATGTGAACAATTAAAATGTAAAATGACATAAAAAACACAAGATAAACGAGAAATTCATGAATCTTACAAAAAAAAAATAATCCTAACATAACTAGAAAATATATATATATATATATATATAGCACTTAAGATTTACGATACATTTATGCAGAGGGTTAAACTAACCATTATCTCTATAGTGTATCATATCATATATCAAGAACTACAATAAATCTATATGAAAAAGGAAAACCAAAAACCTGTACAACAGCAGAAATAATACATGGAAACTAAAAAGTATGTTTTCTTACCCTGAACTAGATTCTATACTGATAGAAACTGTTCAGACAAGTCTATGATATACCTGCAAAACCTAATTCTTCATTCACAGCTAATTTACATTGTTCTAAATGAATTCCAAGAAGCAGTCTCCTTGTGTACCGAGCCCTGCTATACAACCCTTTATAAAAGAATACTGAAGGGGTTTCATTTTTAAATTGTAACTATTTCATGCCAGGTGAGTAATTCAGAACTTTCCAGACTGTGTTCCACATTTATAAAAAAAAAAAACAGCTTAAGCGTAACAGTATAGGCCACCCTGGTTGTTTAAAAGGTATGCTTTAAAATGTGTTAACCTGGGATGTACAAAAAGTAACGCTGTTAACTCTTTAGGTCAAAATATTTGAGCTGTGCACCACCTGCCAATTTAGATCTTTGTGTGGTCCAAATGAACATGACTATATTTGCATTTGTGTACTACTGTACTGATCCCTGGAATTAACAGTGTCTTGTTTGGGGGATTTTTAGAAACAAACAGCAATTAAGACAACTGTTTAGCTACCTAGCAGGAACATACTCTACAAGGGAATCTGTTGTATTCACTTTTATCAGTGCTTCAACCTTCAAGATCACTGTAAAGGGTAAACGAATGCTGAGAGACAGGGAAAGGTAATCTCCTGGGATTACATCTGGCTGACCACTAGGTGTCGGCGATGTTCAATTTAAGAGTCATATTTAAAATGTGTTGCTATGGTTTAAAAAATATCCAGACAAAAGACAAGCAGGTCAGGTTTTTCAGACTCGTATTACCCTGTTTTTTGTTTCATGGTGAGGTGGCTGTGCTCCCAATAAACCCATGGGTTTGTATTATTTGTAATGAAATAAACACGCACCAAAATATATACAAAGCAAGTTGAATTGTACATTCTTTACAAAAGAACATGCAAAAAATAAAATGAACTACTGTAAATGTGTACTAAGCTGTCTTGGGAGTAACAAGGGCTATACAACTAGTGGCAAGATGTTACATTTATTGTGTTTAGCTAGATTGCATTTATAACTCAGTCAGTCACTTCAGGTCAGGGTTGGGCCTGGTCAGTATCTTCAAAAGAAAGTGTGTTTGAAAACAAACATTGGAGGTATTTATAGACTTTGATGCCATGGTAACCACACATTTATTTCTCTTTAAATCTAATGTCTTTGTGATGCCATTCACTATAAAGCTAATGATGTAATTATCTACTGTTTCTTTCTATTTAAACCTTCAGGCACCATGGTATCTAGTGTATTTATCCATTTATTTTCTTTTATTCTTCTACTGTACATTATCTAATTTTATTGTTTAAAAAATCACAAACTTTAGTTCATCCATGGTGTGCCTGTTCCTTGTAAAGTGCTGAACTTGTCTTTTCCACAGTGACTTCATAATAGTAATGTTCCAAAATTTCCAGTAGTGTGAAAAATCTTCAATAGGAGACCTTCAGACCCTATCTTTTGAATGAGGACTTTAAATTAAGGAAGATTGCCTTCAGTTCTCTGACCTCCAAAAAAGATACAGGCTAAACAAGGTGAAATACTGTAGCTGTAAAATGAAAGGCATGGCTTTTAGTTATTTAAAGATACTCTTAAAAGCAAATCAGTGTCGCAACACCATTCTGGCTGCAATTAAGGTAAAAGGAGGAATGATTACTATTTATTTCTTACTTTGTGCAGATAAAATGCTGAATTGGGTTGGAGAGCTGAAATTTATTCACAGCTTAATAATGCAATTGCAGCTGTTATCTTAAAATGTTGGTCTGATTAGGGCACTTCTGTAAAAGCGTCCTGGAGTAGGGTTTGTAAGTGTGAACATGTGGGTGGTTTGTGCACGGCGCACAATATGTGTGAGGCAATGGGAATGGCTTATCAGTAACCTGTGCTTGTGGTGTGTTGTTTTGGTAACACTTTACATTAAGGGTCTCTGTGTATGTACCGAGTAGTTACTTAGTAAATCCATGTGGACTTGCACATCATTACAATCTGATCATGCATATTTATAATGTACTTCATGTGTAAATCTTTTTGCACAGTATGTGTAAGTACGCAATTGTACATACAAATCAGAAAAGGGTTAGGGTTAGCAGGGTTAGGGTTAGGGTCAGGGTTAGGGTTAGATATAGGGTTAGGGGGTCCCTGAGTGGCTCATCCAGTTAAAAGCGCTTTGCTGGGGACTTCGAAGGGGCTGTCACATTGGCTCTGACACTCCCGAGTGGGGGATGGGAAAAGAGCAGGGATTGCTTCTCCTCATCGCGCAACAGTGAACCCTACTGGCCAGACAACGAGCACATTCAGAGTGGATAAAAAGCAGGGCTGATCTTTGCTCAGGAATCGGTAGCCTGCCCACCTCTGCTGTGGATTGCTCTGCGTAAAAGCGATTCTGACTTTAGGCTTGTGAGATCGGAGGACGCTCACACACCCTCAGAACATCTGTGCTGTGTGGGGACTTGATGCGGTGAGGAGAAAAAACATAATTGGACATTCCAAATGGGAAAGAAAAGATATAGGGTTAGGGTTAGGGTCAGGGTTATATGATGCACAAAGATGTACACATTAAGTACACTGTAACTATGCATAATAACATTGTAATATACAGTAATTAGAGTCACTTAACCCATTAAGTACCAAATCCTTTTTATTAAAAACAATTAGAACACAGCTGTATTTATGTAGTTTGATAAATTACATTTGGACTTAACTTTTGCAGTTAACACAATTAGAGTAAGTTACATAACAATATAATTAAATAACAAGAACAGAAAATTAAAACAATAGGTAAATGCCAGTTAAAAATGCTTAAAAAATTACAAAGTAGTCTGTCCTCAAATGAGGACAGTGGTGCTTAATGGGTTAATGTAAAGTGTTACCATGTTTTATTTTTTCCCTGTGTCTTCTTTGTGAGGCCTGCCCATCCTATGGAGGGGAGAGTTGGCCGGAGAGCCTGAGTTTAACAGAGCACTCCAGTAAGCTTTCTAGTGGGGTGCTGACATGTTGTTTATACAGGCAGTAGAAAGTGATCCTGCTCTGGTGGCTTCTTTATCCAGGTGCCCAGTCCGGCTTCCTGCAGCGATTTAAACAACTGCTCCTTCACAGTTTGGTATGTTCCAGCAGCCAGCTTGGCCTCGCAGTACATCACTGGCGTTTCCCCATGGCGCGGCACTTGCATGCTCAGCTGTGGGAAAAAAGGAGCAAAACAAAACGAATGAGCCGGCACAAACTGGAAACTTCAACAGCTGTGTAATCTTCCCATTTAAATTTCACAAGCAATTTAACATTCTCTTTGCTTTTGTGAATTTTCTTTGTTTCAACAAAAGTTGGGGGTGGGGACAGTGGATATGAAACAGTGTGGCTTTTGAGATTACTGCACCAATTGGTTATGATATAGATTATTAGAGATTTTCTTAAATCTGTACAAATAACTTCTAAATATGAAAATAAAAATATGCCATTTCCATTTTTAAAGTGACTGAATTTTATTTATTTATTTATTTATTTATTTATTTTAAATCCTCTAAAGCATTGTATCATCCCCTTCGGATTTCTATTTTCAATTTTTGGAAATTTTAAAACAGTTTGTATGGAGTTCGAGAAGTTGCCCTGCCAAAACTTTGAAAAAACATATATATATATATATATATATATATATATATATATATATATATATATATATATATATATTATAAAATAGATACATAGATAGGAAACGTAATGTGCTACAATTATACACACAGTGACTGAGGGGGATATATTTATAACTTATTAATAGCACTTGCATAAAAAGAATACACTTAATTGATTATAAAGAAGAAAAAAACGTCCTTGTCTTCCCAGACTTATTTTAAAGCAGAAGATAATGTATCAGTGTCTTGTTTTAGGTTTCCCTTATTTTTCAAGGTATTTGTGATAACTGAATTGAAGAATTGATAGAGTTTATTAACTGTTATATGTAAACATTAACATCTTAGACCTTATTTTTATTTTATTTTTTTCCAGTGCAATAGTGAAATATAACCAGCCTCGTTAGTTTCTTGATGTATGTGAAGGGTTAATTGTATGTTTGAAATGAGGGTTATGAAAATTCACAATAAGAAGCCACTGGTCTGGGGTTTGTACGTAGCAGTGAACAGAACAAATGTTGAAGTACACAGCGTAATAGAGATGACTTGGCATAATATGGAGGCTGTGTGGTCCAGTGGTTAAAGAAAAGGGCTTATAACCAGGAGGTCCCCGGTTCAAATCCCACCTCAGCCACTGACTCATTGTGTGACCCTGAGCAAGTCACTTAACCTCCTTGTGCTCCGTCTTTCGGGTGAGACGTAATTGTAAGTGACTGCAGCTGATGCATAGTTCACACACCCTAGTCTCTGTAAGTCGCCTTGGATAAAGGCGTCTACTAAATAAACAAATAATAATAATAAATAATAATATCTGATAGCTAGAGCATACAAATACATTGTTACCTGGACATATTTATTGGGCTATTTGGGAGATTCAACATGACATCATCCACTCCTGCCCTGAAAGAATGGCCTCCAGTTCAGGTAGATATCGTGCACCTGTTCTGTTTCTAAAACTAGTTGACCATTATATCGCGCCTAGAAGTATAATTGCAATAATCTATATTACTAATAATCTTTGAATGTTATAGTTGAATAATGTAAGCTTAATACATATGTTTGATTGACTTTACTCACTGTTAATAACATGGACTACTTAAAAGAAAATGAAAAATGTTTGCTTCCACATCCTTACATATGTTTCATCTGTACACTCGTCTCAGGGCTGAAAATATTCCCTTTAACTGCCTTGAACCCCGAATCCTACCTTGTCACAAAGCTTTGCCCAGCGAGTGAAGAGAGTGAGCTTGCAGAGGCGGGATGAGCTCCCCGAGTCCTTCTTCTTGCCAGTCGTGGTGTTGATGACCTCCAGTCCCGTGTCTCCCGCAGTCCAGTTCACACTGAAGCAGGGGGACTTTCCTGACTGCCGGCTCTCAGTGCTGCTTAACCCTAAAGAGAATCACATGGACCAGACCGTTACAAACCAGCAGCTGCTTAATAGTAAGTAACAAGTGTATACAGGCTGATACAAACATGGACATGGACAATACTATTAGAAAAAAAGATACAAAGATAACCTTCACCTGTTACCTCCTACCACACGTACACTGACTGTAGGTGCTCTTTGATTTTGCAGGTTGGGATATAGTTGCTTTGACTAGTCAGGCACTATTATGCCCCTTTCAAGCACCGATAACAGATTTCTTCAAGCCACTTTACGACCATCTGGCAGCTAACTGCTCCAGGCCTTATAAACAGCACAGTCGGTCACTTGGCACATCACATAGTTGTGACCCTTTGCATAACACTTCCTCACAGTTTCCTAATATTTACCAAAGTAGCCACTTCCTTTACATTGTAAACATGGCTTGTGTCATCCCAAGACCACAGATAATAAATCATAGTTTCTTTGGTAGAAATAATTGAAGTAAATACATAAATACAGATATATAACCTGTGGGGAAAAAAAAACACAATGTACATTGTGTACTTCAGCATTTCATTCGTTTGTTTTTTAAAGTGAGTGTATGTTATTTAGAAAGTCCCTTGGTGTACTAATTAAAGCCAGCACCATAATATGCCTATTAAACATGCCGGTCATGAGGAATTCATTAGAGGGAGTGTGTCTGTGTGCGTAATGGGAACATTTTAAACACATTATCTTGTTGGTAAATAGTCTACATATGCTTGTTTTCATCACAATTAGTCTGTGGGACAGTTCTTTAATATTACTTCCACAAGAGGGGTCATTCTTACCTTCAATATCGTACAATACAGTTGTGTATTGAATGTGAAGACAATAAAAAAAACACATGTATCTGAAACATTCGCTTGCAGGTGTGAAGAATAGTGTAACATTTTGTCTGAGGAGAATGGCTTGTGAAATACAAGCTGACGGTGTAGCTGGCAGCACCAGATTTGTAAAAAACCATGATTGTAAATAAATCATACATGCTTTTCTTTCTTTCATATGATCTTTAATTAGAGCGCAGTGAGACAGACGGCCACAGTGCTGCAGGCCTGCAGTCTGGTGAGGTGGATGCTATGGTAATTGGATTTTTAAATGCCATGCAGCAAATGTTTTATTGATTTCTACGGTGTCTGTTGTTCTTTTTTATAGTCAAAACAAAAGTAATTTATAACAAGTTTGTTGAAAATAAACTAGTAATACAAGAAGCAAACTTCCCAATGGATGCCTTCATCAGCATGATTGCAGAATTTATGAATTGTGTCTTTAAAGTTATGACTGATGTAAACTATACACCAGGGAGGAGCCACATACGTTACTGGCAATGCAAATACTACAGTATCGAGGGGATTAAAATGTACATTGATGAATACTAGTAACTTTACAGTATTTACATAAAGTTAAAAATGTTAACAAAAACAGTGAGCGACTTCAGACAGATGAGAACAGCATGCTGTTAGTTTATTTCAGCATTGCATTCTTTTAACTGAGTGTATGTGTAACAGGCAGTGCTGTATGATACACTGCCGTTACGGATTCTGTCCCCTGTCGGTGAGATGAGATGAGGTTAAAAGCCTGGCTCTTTGCATTGTGGTTAAGATGTTGCTTGCTGTGCGCAAGGTTGGTGGGGTGTGCCCTGCCTCCTCCCTGTTACATACTGTATGCTATTACACTCTTTAAAGGGGTGTACTCAGCCTCCTCCCTGTTACATACTGTATGCTATTACACTCTTTAAAGGGGTGTACTCAGCCTCCTCCCTGTTACATACTGTATGCTATTACACTCTTTAAAGGGGTGTGCCCAGCCTCCTCCCTGTTACATACTGTATGCTATTACACTCTTTAAAGGGGTGTACCCAGCCTCCTCCCTGTTACATACTGTATGCTATTACACTCTTTAAAGGGGTGTACCCAGCCTCCTCCCTGGTACATACTGTATGCTATTACGCTCTTTAAAGGGGTGTGCCCTGCCTCCTCCCTGTTACATACTGTATGCTATTACACTCTTTAAAGGGGTGTACTCAGCCTCCTCCCTGTTACATACTGTATGCTATTACACTCTTTAAAGGGGTGTACCCAGCCTCCTCCCTGTTACATATGCTATTACACTCTTTAAAGGGGTGTACCCAGCCTCCTCCCTGTTACATACTGTATGCTATTACACTCTTTAAAGGGGTGTACCCAGGCTCCTCCCTGTTACATACTGTATGCTATTACACTCTTTAAAGGGGTGTACCCAGGCTCCTCCCTGTTACATACTGTATGCTATTACACTCTTTAAAGGGGTGTGCCCAGGCTCCTCCCTGTTACATACTGTATGCTATTACACTCTTTAAAGGGGTGTGCCCAGCCTCCTCCCTGTTACATACTGTATGCTATTACACTCTTTAAAGGGGTGTGCCCAGCCTCCGCCCTGTTACATACTGTATGCTATTACACTCTTTAAAGGGGTGTGCCCTGCCTCCTCCCTGTTACATATGCTATTACACTCTTTAAAGGGGTGTACCCAACCTCCTCCCTGTTACATACTGTATGCTATTACACTCTTTAAAGTGGTGTACCCAGCCTCTTCCCTGTTACATACTGTATGCTATTACACTCTTTAAAGGGGTGTACCCAGCCTCCTCCCTGTTACATACTGTATGCTATTACACTCTTTAAAGGGGTGTACCCAGCCTCCTCCCTGTTACATACTGTATGCTATTACACTCTTTAAAGGGGTGTACACAGCCTCCTCCCTGTTACATACTGTATGCTATTACACTCTAAAGGGGTGTACCCAGCCTCCTCCCTGTTACATATGCTATTGCACTCTTTAAAGTCACCAGTCGTAGATATAGATGATGTGAAGATCAGTTCTACATCCCTGTAAGTAGTCAGGGTTGTCTGTTAACAGCAGGTGGGTGCACCATTGATGTGCTTGAATAAACCAGTAAATCCATTCATAACAGATTGAATGAAGATTAATGGACCAGCTGGACAACCCCCCTCCTTAAAACCCTGCACACTGTACATTTATTACATTGTTTAAAACACCCTTTTTCTCAGATATTTCACAGTGGTCTGAGACTGTGAGACTACGGTCCAAAATTAAACATGGGACTTCACCACATCAGTTGGAATGAGCTCCTTCAACCAATATGGGTTCCTTTTGGAAGGGCTACTCAGTCCTTTTGTCACCAAGGGTGCTAAAAAACCCGGAATCTTAATGTATTTGACTCACAGCAGCTCCATAAACATCTGGTGTACAGACTAGATGTGATCATCGGACTGTGTAGGCTCAGATTGCATACTGTCATTGGAATTTATTAACCAGGGTAGAACCCTTGAGGTATACATCTCATTTCAAGGGGGATCTAGCAGGAAAAGATCAAGGACAGATACAGTTAACCCAAGACATGACTTCAAATTTAGCACAGGGAGAAGAAAAAGAGGGCATGCATGGGAGTGGAGTAAAAGGAAGTTTAGAACAGAAGATAGGAAGCAGATTTTTACAGTTATAAATGCATGGAATAGCCTACCAGGTGACTTAGTAGGATCTAAAACACAGGGACATTGTAAAAAAGACTAGATTCTGTGCTTTTAAATTAGACCCCCCCCCCCCCCCCAGTAGGGGAGATTGGTGTGCTTACAAGGGAGAAGCCTTGAAGGGGTGAATAGCCTTTTCTCATTCTCAGACTTTTCTTATATTCTTATGCTCTAAGTATTTAGACAGCCAGCACAAGAAAAATGAGGTGAGGTCAACAGAAGACAATGGAGATAGCAAGCAAGGATTATATTCATGTTCAAATCCAGTTACACACAGTAACCCCCCAGGAGCACGTGTTTCTACATATGAAACACATACTTTATGATCAAGAAAAAATCAATAGAAACTTCAGGCTCTGTGCTCAGGCCATTTAACATCAGGGGTTTCCACTGACCTACTGAACGGTTCATTAGTAACTATGGGCATGGTTCATTTCCCAATGGACTAACCATGTATGACAATGATTTGTCTACGTTCATTAGTCCGGGCAGTCCTGAGCATAACTGCCAGAAAACAGTTGTCAGCAAAACGAATGGCTGGAGAGCCCAGACTGCTGATGTCTGAGATCAGCCAATTATGCATATCAAATGTCACTTGTGGCAATTGCATTGCAGTGTATTGATATTTCCACAAGGAGTCTTAGTATCCCTTTGTACTCCGAAAATAAAGGTAAACTGAGAAACCTTTTCTTAACAGGTTTTATGACATTTAACTGAATGTGTTTACACTCAAACTTTTAATTTAGTGCCTGCTTACTTACATGCACAGAAATATGGCTTTTGCTACTAGTTAATGCAAATATAGCCATAATGATGGTGCTACTTTGTACAAAGCATGATACTCTAGTTCATTAAGGTAACTCATGCAATAAGATTATTTATTAAAGCTTAGACTAGACAACACTATGGCATTATACATATTTTTAAACTACATTCTTTGGCCTTTGGCCTCACCTTTCAAGGTACCCCTGCAGGATAGCTGCCCTCCCCTTTCGACAAAGCCAAAAAGCAGGTGAAGGCTGGGGAGGAGGAGGCAAGGGATGTAATGGATTGAGATATAAATCCCGTCCTTGCCGATCACTGAACATATTGTTTATCGAAGGACAAATAAGATACTAGCTATTCGACTGATGATTTGTTCCAGTATTGGAAGGACCTAAAATATGCTTGATATTTACGTGATTTGATCTAAGGTTAAAGTGAGTTCCTTACCAGAATCACCGCTTTGCTTAAAGTGTCTGTGCTTTGAGATGCATGATAATATGCATCATCTCATTTCATGATGAAGGGCTTAATGACTTACCACTCAGAAGAGGCTGATTCTGCTTGTATGACGCTGGCAGCTGACCAATGTGCTGTACCCGATGGCTCACTGTCCTTGAGAAGTGACCGGTGTGATGAAGGCTCCCCACAATGAAGCTGTGCAGGTAGATAGGCTCGATAAAGTAGCTGAGGAGCGATCCCTGGATACCAAGAACATTCCATCTAAAAGACAAACACATGAAGGGATCAATACGGTGTCAGCAGAGATCTGTTTATTTAAGTATATTAAAGGTCATGCAGTCATACCTATAAGCGTATGTTTATTTGCATTCCCCATTTCCAGAACAGTGTGGTCTATTCTATTGATCAAAACTGTGGTGGCTATAAAAACAGCGCTGTGTCAGTCATTAAAATATCCACTTTTACCTGTACAGACAGACTGCACTAGAGACTTAAATCCCCCCGTTTTCATAACCTCGATACTGATCTTCATGTTATCAATAGTTGTGTAGATTCACTTCTATTTAGATCATGAAAGACCCCTGTGTCCTGCATCTGTAATGTAACCCTTTCCCCGTCTTATGTAACCTATGAACTCCCAGATTGAAGCATACAATTATACATTGTAGTGACCTTGAAAGCAGGTGTGCTTTCTGGAGGCTCCAGCTGTGCCCAACACCAGCTTCTTCTCGGGGGTCCAGCTGCTGTTCCACAAGGAAACGCTTTTTATAAGCTGTGGTAGTTTCTGAAGGGTGTCCACATGACCTCTATTCATTGAACCTGGTGGCTGTTTCCATTCTCTACCATGGCTCTCATGCAAGGTGACCCGACGCATGCCTTGACAAACTGCTGAGTCAGCCTGAGGGGGCTAGATTTTTATTTTTTTTGTACTGTCTCAATGGATTTTCATTTTGAAAAATGTGTTACTGGATTTATGGCTGTTTGAAAATATGTATCGTGAAGTTCAGAAATGTGTTCATATTCATTAAAGAATATTAAAATAATGATATTTACAGTTCCACAAGCACAGGCACAATAATGTAGAAAACACTAGCTGTGTCACCTTCCAGTTTATAAATCAAATAAGTGCAGCAGCAATGTGGTCTGGGCAGCAAAATTAGCACAAGCCAGGCTGGGGATTCTCTATCTGGGGGCAAAGCGAAACCCGAAGAAAAAAGGGAGATCCAGCTTCAAGAGTTTGAATCCCTCTGGACTTGAGGAAGGTATTCATGAGTTCTGATGGAGGAAGTGCTCACTGAAGAAGATAACCAAGATGATTGTTGTGTGTACTGTATTAATAAAGGTGACCAAAACCTCCACATTTCCACAGCTTCTTTTCATGTGCAACAATCTCATGACTCTTTACACAACAAAATGTTCCTTCTTAAGCTTTAAACATGTTGCTAATTTCCAATACTTTATTTGCCATTTTTAAAACTCATTTATTTATATGAATATACAATACAATAGAAATCTAATATATTTTTATATAGCGGCCTTCATGCTGTGGCCTCCCAGAGCGCTTTACGAAATTAAAAACAAAACAAGAGAGCTTATACACACCAGCTACAACCAATTATATACAAGCACATTAAAAAACAAGTATTGAATTTAGACTTAAAAGAACCGAATGTTACATTTTGAATTGGGCTGGGAGACCATTAGGGTCTTCCAAATGTCATCTAATGATTTTCAGAACTCGTTTTGGTTATGTCTGCAGTGGTGCTGGCGCAAGCTACAGTAACATTACTAATATTTGCAGGACATGCCAGATAATAAGAACAGTTACTGAGCCCCTGTGCTTTAGTACCAGCTTAGTGCCAACATAAGAACTATCCAAACATTGCAGCATTTTTTTTTTTTTTTTACTATTAGACAAAAATGTTACTGAAATAAAAACACAAAACTATGTGGTTTGCACGCCAAACAGCTCAGCAGCCTAATGAGCTTGGAAATGCACAATCAGCAGCAAACATTATGTAGGCTAATTTTCACATCACTGTTCTTTTTTGTTAATTAATGTCTCTAAATCATTACCGCAATTATTGAGCTTGCCTCTTCCCTTAGCATCTCCTTTATGATTGATAAGGAGTCATTATATTTGTTGCTTCCTTGAGCAGCCAATTACCACACAGAGCAGCCCGCTCTACCTGGAGAATGATCTATTCGAGGAATCTGCGATACCTATTGTATGGAAAAAGGATTTGGGTTTCATTTTTTTTCTCTCCCTAAAACACAACCGATTTAGCCTGCAATATTAATTTGCCTGTGAAGCAGCGCTGTGAATTAGAAACATCTTTTAATCTCATGCAAGAAAAGACAGCCATCTGGCTGAGTTTAAGGGGGAGTCCCTCTCTACTTCTCCCTATCTCTTTTCCTCAACCTCTCCTGCTGTAAATGCAGTCCATTAAAGTAATGTGTTCATCGCCATAAAACTCAAATGGAATATAAAGGATAATATTCATACAGAAGCCTTCAATTAAAACAGTCATTGCCTTAATTAAACATCTACTCTGGTCCCTTCATTTTACTTAGAAAAATATATTTGTATTGCATTTCATAATCATAAAACCGCTCCATCTACCAAAAACAAAAAAGGACTGTCAGTTTTGCATGCAAAATTACCAACGCACCCTCTGGAGCAATAACCTGAGAACACCACAAACTGCATTGATCACATCATTCTTCACTGCAGATCAACAGAACGTCAAGGCAGCTGGATAACAATTCGACTTGCTGCTCTTGACAGTGCCCTTGGTAAGCTACCCTGGTGACCTGAGCTCTTCTGTGGAAGTATAAATTACAGGGATATAAAATGAGTGTGGGAATGCGGAGGATGGTCTAAACCTCCTTATTCTATTTTTGTGTAAAGTAATTGCGTTGACCCCCGTAGTGGCCTGGCCAGATCTAATCAAGCCATTCCCAGCCCCTGTGAAGTGAATCAAATAGGTCACATTAACACCAACAGAGGTGGAACAGCAACAGTGATTGGCTGACACTGGCCCAACCATCCCAGCCTTTGAATCCTCCAGTGATTGAAGCATGGATTACCGGCCACTGCTAGGATTAAAACTTCTGATTGCCTTCTCTGTTAATTCAGTATCTCTAGGGAGGACAGCCCAGAACAGCGCAAAACTGAATTAAAAGCACCTGGAAATCTCTTGTGATGGCCTAATTGTAGCAGTGAAAGATACAACTACTTTGGAGGATGTTAAAGGCGCTCATCATCCAT
The DNA here is from genome assembly GCF_902713425.1 of Acipenser ruthenus. Taxonomy (NCBI): domain Eukaryota; kingdom Metazoa; phylum Chordata; class Actinopteri; order Acipenseriformes; family Acipenseridae; genus Acipenser; species Acipenser ruthenus. The sequence goes on from NC_081191.1 coordinate 96,496,715, forward strand.
GGGACTACAGAACAAAAAGAGCAATTTTAATCTTTAACAATTTAAAATTGTGTGCCTGCACTCCTTGGATCTCTGTTTTTGAAAGAGCGTATTTTTTTTTTATAAGGGATACCTCAATCGTCCATCCTAAGGGCAATATAACATGCTTTTAGGAAGCTGGAAACTGTTTCACTGTGGAAAATGAAAAGAATGTCTAACAGTGAATCAGGTTACAGAAATATTCTGAAATTGGCCAAAGTTCATTTAATTTTTAAGAAAATCTATATTTTTACATTTCCGCCAAATCTAAAATATTATTCTCTGTATGTCCAGTTTTCAATGAACTGCTACGACACCATTTGCCTTACTTTTCAGTAAGCAGAAGTCAAAGGAATTGATAATGTGCATTTCAGAAGCAATTTAATTATTCCGTATAAAAAGGCTACATTCACTTCTGCAACGAAAAAGAGGTTTGCTTTCCTAACCCACCTGCACCACGGAGTCACAGCACACCGAGAGATTAATAAAGCTCCAGCTTCTTTCCTAGTAAGGCGAAGAATGCCCTTCCACATAACAAATAGTAAAAGGCCTCCTGTTTTATTGTTGAATTGCCTTATAATACTCCAGTATTTAAACTGAAACCCCCATGTCTAGTCTTTAATAAATGTAATCCTTAAATCAATATATTGCCCTTTCCATCCAGCACTGAAATGTCACTAATCTGGAGCTGGACAGATCTATAGCAAATGTTTTTCACCAAGATGACGGGATTTAAGGTCTTAATATCCTTTGGTTAATTTAAAAATACTAGTAATATTATTCCCAGCAGCCTACTGTACTGCCTAAATGTATTAGAGATATTTTACATCCACCCCCTAAAACCAAGAGCCATACAGTACAGACCCAGGCATTAACTTAATAATAAAGTATGAAAAACCTTCCCAGAGCCAACTATGCAAAATTCTAACAGTTCTGCACAGCACGTGAATGCGATTCAAACTATTTTAATACAAGTCCAGCATGACTGCCATGAGAAAGAGCAATACTGTGCGCTGTTCCTTCTCACAAGGCACATTCAGACATTTAACATCCAGAATTCACACTGAGATAGGCCACCATGAACTAGATGATGATATTCTTGATCTTGTGTTCTGATGGTAAAGATGCTGGTTTTGACTTTTACATGATTTCGTGACAATTTATCCCCATTACCGAGGTTTAAAAGTATGCAATACAATGCAACAAAATGACAAAGCAAGAACTATGACTATACACCTCCAATATTCAGATTAGGGCCACATAACATCAGTATTTTATTTCGAAAATACCCTTTCTCCCATGTTCTGTAATGATTTAGCATTTGAACCTAGAAATGCTAGAAGAAACTCAATAATTTAAATGTCTTTCTCAATGGGGGAGTCTCCATGTGTGGTTACTTACACGTGCCGTGGTGATGCGTGTGCACGTTTGACGGCTCAACGGGATCAGGTTTGTGGACGAAAATAACGGCAACAGAGAGGGATAGGGTGAATCTCATTTACTCGTGAGCATGACGTAAAATACGGGAAATTTTCTTTTTTTTTTTTGTTAAATTTAGTAGTCGCCAATTGTTTTTTTTCATTTTTCTCCCGATTTAGAATAGCCAATTATTTTTAGGCTCAGCCCACCGCTACCATCCCCGCGCTGACTTGGGAGGGCGAAGATGAACACACGCTGTCATCCGAAGCGTGTGCCGTCAGCTGACCGCTTTTTTTCACACTGCAGACCCACCATGCAGCCACCTCAGAGCTACAGCGTCGGAGGACAACGCAGCTCTGGGCAGCTTACAGGCAAGCCTGCAGGCGCCCAGCCAGACTACAGGGGTCGCTGGTGCGCTGTGAGCCGAGGACACCCTGGCCGACCTAAGATCTCCCCCCACCGGGCGACGCTCGGCCAATTGTGCACCGCCCCCTGGGAGCTCCCGTCCACGGTCAGCAGTGGAATAGCCTGGACTTGAGCCCCAGGGAAATCCATTTTCACATGGAAACCCGCATTTCACGTGAAAATGTTAACGAGCTTCTTCTATGTCCTCAAAAGCGCCGGTTTTCAGCCATGGTGATCTGTAATAGCTGGGTTGGACAGTCATTATATACCTCTGGGTTAATTATTTTCTTTAATTAATAAGTCGTGTGATAAATTAGTTGAAATATTATTCACTACTAACAATATGCCACCCCACCAATGGACATTTGAAAAACAATTTGGGCAAGAGCGGTAAACACATTATTATACAACCAGGCACGAGGCATTTACAAATCAGGCTTTATTACATCACCTTAACACTGTGCTTTCAACAGTTTCACTCAAACAAGATGTCACCTGACAACCATGCATTTCCAGGTGAGATTCTCTAATGTACCTGTTCTCTGAATGAAGCCAGCTGAATATTGCTATGTTAACATACTGAATTGCATACCGCTTTGTAGTTTTCCATACTTAATGAAAAACTGACAACAATTAAAAAATGTGACATTTCAAAATCTAACATGAAATACTTACTGTACTACGAATATGGCATCCGGTAGACTTTTGCGATACCGTTCTGTAGTTTCTTTGATTACATCATGTTAAATAAAACATCAAAATTATGTTAATGTATTTTTGTATTTTTTATGTCTCAATCTAAAAAATAAAAAAGTAAGGGGATGCAAAACTTTGGAACTACCTGGAAGTCCTCGAGCGGACCGGGCTGTTCGACTTAACAAGCACAACACGTTCCACGGCAGGAAGGTGGAATGGTTTCGCCAAATCAGATTGTCCGTTCTGTTCAGTCTGTTCGGGGTCTCGAAATTACACTTTTACTATCGCATCTCCGACTCCCAGCAGAGCAATCACATGACCTGAACATTGTCCTATTGCCAGAGCGCTCGCTCTGCGTCCCGCCTCCAGATAGACAATCTGTCAACTGTGATTTACGAATTTGTGATTTGATTGACAGCCTGCCACTACTACCTTGCTACTTTTTTTTCTAATCCCAGTGGAGTAGATGGCACCTATATATATATATATATATATATATATATATATATATATATATATATATATATATATATATATATATATATATATTTATTTATGTCTAGTCATTAAAGTCATAAAAGACTCTGGGCTGGGCCCTGGTGCAGCTGCATCCCTTGCACCCCCCCCATCCCCCCCCCAACACTGGCCCTGTTGCAGATAAGTGGAAAGGCTGACCACAGGAAAGCCATAGGCAGGGGGGCAGAATAACTGCCCTCCCCTGATAGACGAAGTCAAAAAGCAGGTGGAGGCTGGGGAGGAGGAGGCGATTTCTGGCACACAGCAGGGACATAATGGATTGAGGTAAGATATAAATCCCTTCCTTGACAATCATTGGACATATTGTTAGTCAAAAAACAAATACGATACTAGCTATTCGACTGACGATTTGCTCTGGTAATGGAAGTTTCTAAAATATGCTTGATGTTTATGTGATTTGATCTAAGGTTAAAGTGAGTTCTCTGCCAGAACCACCGCTTTGCTTAATCTATGGAAGGTGCATGTGAACCTACCTGGCAATCTTATCCGTACAGGACATGGTGATGAGCTGCTCCCCCTGCATCACCCCGTCCCAGGTCTGCACTGCACCGCGAGCTCGAACAGGAATGGTCCCCTCACCAGATTCAATCTTCGTCCGTAGATGGCCGTGGAATTTCTTCACAATGTGCTTGTTGCTGTGCACTTCACACAAACACAATTACATGCACACATTTGTTAAGATAAGAACATTGTTATTTTTTGTTTTGAAGTCATAACTCATATTTTTTGCATTCATTGTATATTAGTATGAAGACCAGTCTTCACAATGTTGTAACCCTTCAGTCCTGAACTGAAGAATGCAAGATGAACTTATACAGTATAATTAAAAAAGGAACTCCTTTATTGAGTATACATGAGAACAGGACAAAAAATATTTTGTACATATATTTTGGTAAATGGGACTTTAAAGTCTTGTCTGTACTTTACAAACACTAATAAGGCCTGCCAGGACTGAAAGGGTTAATGACTGAAGGTAGTATGCGGTATGGAAAATGACATTTAATAGAGAAAAGTGTAAGGTACTGCACGCAGGCAATAAAAATGTGCATTATAAATACCATATGGGAGATACTGAAATTGAAGAAGGAATCTATGAAAAAGACCAAGGAGTTTATGTTGACTCAGAAATGTCTTCATCTAGACAATATGGGGAATCTATAAAAAAAAAATGCCAACAAGATGCTTGGATATATAGTGAAAAGTGTTGAATTTAAATCAAGGGAAGTAACGTTAAAACTTTACAATGCATTAGTAAGACCTCATCTAGAATACTGTGTTCAGTTCTGGTCACCTCGCTACAAAAAGGATATTGCTGCTCTAGAAAGAGTGCAAAGAAGAGGGACCAGAATTATTCCCTGTTTAAAAGTCATGTCATATGCAGACAGGCTAAAATAATTGAATCTATTCAATCTTGAACAAAGAAGACTACACGGCGATCTGATTCACGCATTCAAAATTCTAAAAGGTATTGGCAATGTCGACCCAGGGGACTTTTTTGACCTGAAAAAAGAAACAAGGACCAGGGGTCACAAATGGAGATTAGATAAAGGGGCTGTGGAAGGGTGGTGGGCAATTCACTGACATACACGGGAGACAGCAGTTTTATTTGGAAACACCGCACTGGTGCCCAGTTTTATTATTTTGGTTTTATTATTTTCATCTTTTGGCCTGCAGAGGGCACTGTTGTCCGTGGCCTGGGCACCAACAATGGTACACAGGACCACAGGAATACCAATACTGGTAAACAGTAGACACACTCGCGCAGTCACAGGTCCTCAAAATAATTATGAAAACAAAAGGCGAAATGAAAAGGGAAAATAAAACACAGTAATAAAACTACAAAATAAAGGTGCTGCTTACGCAGTGCCTCCGATCTACACTCAGCTATTTCTATACACTGGGGTGGCCAGAGTTCCCTACACACATCCCCTCGAGTACGTAATTACTTCTTTTACTTTGTAAATTATTTTAAGGAAGGCTGTCTCCCCCAGCAGGGCTTGCCTGGTCCTTGTCTTACACTGGCGTCTTCTGCCAGCGTCACTGTATATTTCCGAACACGGCCACCCGAATGCACAACCAAGCGCAGTTCTTATGGGCCGAGCAATCTCCCAAAGCCCGCCTCCCAGTCACTCAGAGAAAGGGAAAGCCCACACACCCTCTTCCCCACCTCTCCGTGTCATCGCCATGACTGACAGGCGGATCCTACGAGACTGCTGCCCTCTTCTTGCAGTACCACACATGTGCCAGATAGTCAGTCCAGATCTCCCCTGTTACAGGGGCATTCAGAAAAGAAAATAGGAGGCACTTTTTTACACAGAGAATTGTGGGAGTCTGGAACCAACTCCCCAGTAATGTTGTTGAAGCTGACACCCTGGGATCCTTCAAGAAGCTGCTTGATGAGATTCTGGGATCAATAAGCTACTAACAACCAAACGAGCAAGATGGGCTGAATGGCATCCTCTCGTTTGTAAACCTTCTTATGTTCCCATGTTCTTAAATGTATTAGAAAAACCCCTTTGCTTCTGTAGTTTTGACTTGTTCATATAAAATCAAACCACTGTAATCGAAACTCTTGCAAAATGGTAAAAATTGGCAAAGTAGTGATTGTATAATTTAATTGACGTCTTTAATAGGCCATGCATGCAATTCATTTAAAATAGTAAGAGAAAAGGAACACATAGTCACAAACGGTAACATGCATGAGACTTTTTTTTTTAGAAATTCTTTAAGATGAAATTCTCACACCCAGAGATTTTCATGGAGGTAGGTATATAACTGATGGAAATGACTAATTCTGAGGTGTTCTAATACATATGCACACTACTGTACTGTGTGTGTGTGTGTGTGTATATAGCGGCTAAGATTATCCCTGCTTATCACTTTCTGTAATGCTGAAACAAACCCTTTTGTAAACAGAGTGCAAGACACAGTATGTAAAAACAAGGGAAGGAATGTGTCTTACAGTGGGATGTAATTTCATAGGGAGAGTTGAGGCGTGCATCTCCACAGGGTGAGGTGCTGATGTACATGTGGAACAGGATGTTCTCTCTCAGTCTGTAGCCTGCCTCCTTGTGCCGGATGAAGATTGATTGCTCCCTGTCCTCTCGCTGTTTGCTTTAGACAGGAAACAACAAAGAAATAAATGTGTGAAAATTGAGGCAGTAAAGACTGTTCACAATGTATACTTAAGTAGGATTTCCCCTCCATACTGTTTCTAGTAGACATTCTTTTCTGCTCTTTTTTTTATTCACACAATTATTGTTTTGAGATTCAGCTTTTATTAAATCCGTTGTTTCGAAAGATACAGGATGTTAATGCTTGTGACAGGGTAGCTGTCTGCTGTGTGGGTGCGTGCATTCGCTGCTGAATGACAGGCAGAAGTTCGAGACGGAGATTGAAGTTGATACACACCACAGAAAAACAGGATTTATTTACATATCAACATGTGATGCTACCAGCAATGGCAGAGCACAGAGCACATACAACACAGTGTACAAAAACTTTGGTAGGATCTACAGTATCTGAACTAATTTTCTCTGTTCAATGGTGCTGAAGAGGTTGATCATGGCGGATAAACAGTTAGGGAGGATATGCGATGGGTTACTGTACTTTTAGTGTTGCTGCTAAATGTTTAATTGCCAATGTGGGTTATCCCGGCACTCAAGAGATGCCACGGTAGGAGGTACAGTACAGTATAATGGACCTCTATGACGTCTCAATTAATTGACACAAGCCATTGAGTACCCATGCACATCCAGACAGGAAATTATCATATCAAAATACGGTAAAAGCAGTAATAATTGTGGAAATATTTGTTCCTCCCTTAGAAAGTGAAATCCAGACAGCTCATCTTTATTATTATTGCAACACGTAAAGGTTACAAAAATTGATGAATGCAAAAATTTAGCTTGAAGAAAACAATAACATTTCAGGTGCCTGTTGATACTGTGATAAACCTTGCAATTAGATGTGTGGATGAGCCTAAAGGATGGATTTCCTAATTATGATTATTCACTTGTTCATCTGGTAAGGTCAGTTTTTTTGTATGCAAATATGACATTAAAGGAGGGATCACTATTTTCCATGAAAATGTAATACAGGGGACATTTGAAAAGCAAAGACGGCTTCAGAAAGAGAACAGTTTATGGCATGAATTAACAATATGACTGGCAGATCCGACTGTTTGTTTTCATGGAGACATCTGTTCAAATAAGAGTTTTGTGGCATGAAAACTCCTGAGATAGACAAACACAGCGGAGCTAACAGTAATGCTTATTTTCTGAAGCTTCACAAAAGGAAGGACCAAGTGATGGAAATGGAAAATGTGCCTTTAACACTATCATTTATCTGTCTCCGTAGCCAGGCAGAGGAATAATAAGGGTTTCTGCTCAGTCATTAGAATGCATTTGGTTTTTCAACATGTCCTGTTACCATGGTATTAATTATGGACCAATTATGAAGATTAGGTGCAGAGAGGGAAAGAAACTAAAGCCATAAGACAGTCTTGCTTATGATATTTCTGCAGTGTAGTTAAACCTAAAAAATATGGTGTGTGATGCTTCAGCTCTTCGGGACAACATGATTTGGAATCCCAAATGAAAGTGAATGGCATAGGGATTCCTCTTGTCATATATTTAGGACTGTATTCTTTTCACGATAAAAAAAAGATCTTATTTCACATCATTTCACGGTCTAAAAATATGCATTTCAAGATATTTTATAATTAAACATAGTATTTTTTATTATAATTGTGTTGTTATTGTACAACAAATGTTCCTAAATATTTAGGAATATTTAAATGCTTACCTGAAAAGCAGTAAATGCTAAATTGCAGACAATTTCATTTTTTATGTCCACCTTTTAAAGACATTCTATTGTTACCACCAGAATTATCAAACAAAATAAAAACCTAAATAAATGTAAAAATAACAACAGACAAGTGAAATGTCCCCTTCTTGTACTGGACAGAGCGATCTTTAAAATAAATATTTCCGATCCTTGATGCAGCTGGTGTCTTTTTTGTTGAAGACATTTTAAAGAAATCGTGCAGCTCTCTCTCTCTCTCTCTCTCTCTCTCTCTCTCTCTCTCTCTCTATATATATATATATATATATACATATATATATATAGATAGATAGATAGATAGATAGATAGATAGATAGATAGATAGATTGATTGATTTACACTATTCTTTCAGAAATAGGAATTCTTACATGGCAGTTGGTAAATTTCATGAAAATCGTGAAATCTGTGATAACCTTGAAAAAAATACAGCCTATAATGTGTTATATTTAGGGCTTGAACTTTTTGGTTTTTATTTTCCAAATCTCTACCTCCCTTTAAATATTAATTAGTACTTGTTAAGCTGTCTTTGCATCCTAATAAAGAAACAACTACTAATTAAAGACTGGATTTAAGATAATTTTTTTCTTTGCTATAATTCAAGGAGATTTTTAAATGATGGGCTTGCTGTCAGTGTACACTCTGTACTGGGTATTTTATGCTGAAAAGAAAATCTGTCAGGACAACTCTGTTAAATGAGTGAAAATAACAAAAGCACAACGATAAACTAGGCGACTGCAAGAATGAAATGCAATAAGGATCAGCGATAAGCAATTAACGTAGTTTGAAATAAAAAATTAAGTGAAACTGAAATCAGGCTCAGTCAAGATATGAAGGTAAAAACAAGTGACGTATTATTGTAATTAACAGCTTTTTCTGAGTTTAATTAAGAAAAAGAATCAGTTTAAATAAGTTTAAAACCCCAAAACTTCAAGCCCTAGTTATATTATAAAGGTATCCCAATATTAGACTTTCTTACATTGTATCAGGTGGAGTAGCTTACATTTCTAGTGGGGTTTTCAACAGGCAAGGAAAAAATAATGGATCACGGGAGAAAAGGGATTTACAAGCAGGGTCAGTTTGCATGAGTAAGTGTTGCAATAGGGATGTTTCTATGAATATGAATTGTACTTCAACATGACATACTATTTTAGTTCATATTGAATTGCTGTAGGTTAAAACAATGTAAAATGTGGCCAGAAAGGCCACACAACTGACAATGTATCTTAATTAAAGATTTTACCCATCCTTTACCTGAAAAGGAACTCCAGTTGAGAGTAAAGGAATCGAATGAATGCTCTCCGTACAACAATTTCAGCATGGCAGTCATTGACAACAAGCCCCTGGTCACTGATATATTCACCGTTGATACATTTGGTACCAGTCGATAAAGCAATCACTTGTGCTTGCCTGATGTCCAAGCCTGTTAAAAAAAACAGCAACACATACCAAATAACAATGCAGGTGAACACAAAACACAGCAAAAGGAACCTTATGGCTAAACCTTTTGGTAACACTTTCAGGTCAACGAGCACCTGTATTGAGCCATTCATGACATTGCTACTATCTCATTTCTGTTGAACAGCTCTTTTTCACTTTTTGGGAATGATAGATAACAACAAATAGGCCTGTATTTTCCACTCTGTGCAATTGGCCACTCCATTTTATATGTATAATGTGTAATTGCTAACCAATTACTGTACAGTGTATCTGTCTTTACCCTTTAATCTATTGGTGATGTATCTGGGCTCTTTAAGGGTTGAATAGTCATTGAGTGAATCATATTTAACTAGATAGTAACTCGTACTTAATATAAACACAAGAATAAAAAAGGGATTTCCACTTTAACCCCTGTAGACTCAATGCGTTGCACCGGCAGAAAAAAGTCTGGTCTTTCTCGTAAACTGTTTGCGCGACATGATTTCTAAGGCACAAATCTCATACTGCACCATAAAGGAGAGGCATAAAATGCAAATTCAAAGTGACAAGTAAGGATCAAATGCAGCAATTCTCAGATGCTATAGATACACTGCTGCATTTTAGTTCCTTTTTCTGTAGGCCACATTAGTCAGTTTGAACTACAGCACACTGTAATTAGGTACAAGGTACATGTAGCATCAGTAATTTCTCACCTGTAGCACTGCATCTGAAATATCTGCATAGTCCACATTTATAACATACAAGCAAATAACCAACAGAAGTTCACCAGAAGAAAAGAGGAAGCAGTGAAAGTACATTTAAAGTGCCATTATTATTATTTAATAATAATAATAATAATAATAATAATAATAATAATAATAATAATAATAATAATAATAATAATACTATTGGTAGTAGTAGTTGTAGTAGTCGTAGTCCTAGTACAGTAGTATTCGTAGTAGTTGTATTATAGATTACCGATTTTTTACAGACTGTTTTGTTCAATAATAATAATACAAAATGATAGCCTGCAGATATATTTTTAGATCTAAGAAGCTTAGCAGCAATTTCTCTGGCTAACATCTGTGGAATACAGGCGCTTGAATGGAGACGTCACTCAACCAACATTCCAGCATGGCAAGGTGCTTTAATAACATTACAAATGCATGTGGGTATCAGACTATCGTGGAAACGAGATATTGAATCTCAGCTGATGTTTCCTCTACACAGTAAAACACAATCTCAGATCTATCTTCAGCATCACTCCAAAACACACAAGATTCACACTTACAATGTGCAGCTCTGAAAAACCATGAAGAGTTAAAATGAACATCAATGTTGTTTCTGAAATGTAGGAAAATAGGAATGTGATCATGTGCACCAATTGGACTGTATAAGAGAGTGGTGTTATACTGTAAACTATAAACTTCTGCTCAGCCGTCACCAGCTCAGAGCCAAGCATGGTGTAATCTAGCTGTGCAAAAATTAAGAGACATAAAAGGAGATAATAACACAGAGGCCAGAGTATGTGTAAAAGGCAGTGAGTTATGGAATGGAACAAAGAGAGAAGTACATTTCCTGTTATTAGTTCTCTGGATTTAACATCATAAAGATAATGTTCTCATATGTGGCATAACTCAACTGCTTTATACATATTAGGAATGAAACTAAACTGTGTGTTAAAATACATAGCACAGGAGTGAGTAATGCTATAGAATTGTATTGCTGTAGACCATATAAGACAGACACCCTGTTTGTTGAGATGTCTATAAACTAAAGAGTTTGGACAAGACATTTGAAATCTCTGACCTGACTTACATGGTTGACATCTTCGGCTTTGCTGAGTGTATTCAGCAATAACTGGTTTGTTTCTTTGATATCAGCAACCAATTGATATTATTAAATACACTGTCATTTTATTATTCTTAAAATACTGTTGTCATTTGTCTCTGTTATTCACTATTAATGAATACAAGGTTTAGGATATTTGATATATATACAGTTATAATTATTACCACAATACCCTTCATCCACACAGTCAACAGTCAACCCTGTGCAGAGATGTGATTGAAGGCATGGGTGTGGATGAGTGACAGTTTCACAAATATAATACTATTATAGATAATGTTATAATTATTATATGGTATAAACCCATATGATGACTTGAAGTGCACTGAATGTGTTCTGCAGTTCTTTGGTAAGGATCTTTGAAATTCCACTGGATGCCTGATTTCAATACAGCATGACCAACTGTTTTACTCTTGAATGTTCAAAGCTTCACTAATATATATACACACAGTATATATATATATATATATATATATATATATATATATATATATATATATATATATATATATATATATATATATATTATATATATTGTCTATCCAGCCTGTTTGTGCTTTACCATGCTTTATTACTATGTGCCATACTTTTTACCACAGTAAGGGATTCTACATGTTTGTGGGCCAGGGAGCTTTTTAGGAAGAAGCACTTGTATGTATCGTAGCTTCTTAAGCATTTCATACAAATTATTACAAATGTTTTTTTTTTTGTTAAAAATAGCCATGCTTAAATGTTCAGTCACTGCACAACTCAAGTGTTACACATATCACAAAGTGACAATAGTGGTGACAGATGCAGAGCGTGCCTGGTGTTTTATTTGCATGTATTTCTTGTTAAACAGGGACACTCAAACTTGGTAGATGCACATTGCCATGGATCAGACTGGTATTGGCAGGAATGCAAATCCACGCTGAAATGTGCAAGCTTTATGCTGGGTCCATTTCAAAGTGCACCACTACCTGCACTCTGTATCATTGCAGGTAATACCAAGTTAAATGCTCTGAAACATTGTCTCATTGATATTCAAGATTACTCTGGGATGTCAGCACCATCCCACTGTTAATCTAAATGGAAAGGGCCACGGAGACATATTGTCAACTTCATATTTTCAGCTGTTCCACATATTGTTTAGATCAATTTTGTACAAGAAAGCATACAATAATTTCCAAGTCTTTTATCTCAGCATGAAATAGCTTTAAAGGTCCTCTCTGTCCAGTGTGTGCTGCAGAATAAGAAAAGCTAAACAGCCTGTTTGAAATCAAAATGATTGTCAGTCTGACAAAGAACTCTGAGGGATGGGAGAGGTAGTGACAGAGCTAAAAACAGGTGCCAGTCACTATAACATCAAGATAGACTTTTAAATGCGTGGCACTAAATGGGGTTTGAGAGAGAGGACCTCCCTGGATTTAATCTGTCAAAATCTACTATGTCAACAGGATAAACTTTATCAGTATTATCTATGTCCTTATGATAATATTGTATTGTGATTTTTTTTTAAAGGTCCCCGATTCAATGACATAATTCTACAACATTGTCTACATAAGAAAAATAACCAGTGGAAATGTTGCTTGTGCTAATAAAAGGGAAAAAATGGATTTTCGGTTTCTTTTAATAGAATTTTTGTCCAGTACATCGGAGCCTATGTGCATACATTTATATTCAATTGGATAGACAGTGCATAGTGTATAGTGTTTACTATGATTGGATATTGGACTGTGAACGTCTGTGTATAAGGCAATTTCGTAGACATACTAGTTTACACTACAACGAGTGTCAATATAACCCCTACTCGTGCATCATCCTGTAATTCTATTAGATACATTATTAGGTACTTGACCAATTTTGATGTCACTGTTTTGAATCAACTTCTTAGTTCAAGGGAATTCCAAGAGGTGCCTAAAGCTGAGGGAAAATGAAGCCACTTTGTGGCTTGGAACTTGGTTTTAGGAGACTAGGTTTCAGGCCACTGCATGGCACACCAGGGGAGACTAGGGGTTTGATACAGCAAAGTTGCCTCAGACTAGGTCTCCCCGTCTGCTGGAACTAGGCTTCAAGCCACTGTTCCTGAAGAAGTGGCTTTGTTTTCCCTCAGCTTAAGGTATGACTTTTTCAAGCAAGGTGATGTCAAGGTGATGTTTCACGGCAAAATGCCATAAAAAAAACAAAACACATATGGAATTAGTCTTTAATAAAACACACGTTGCCCATACCAACAACATGCCTCCAGCTGGAAACACAGAGTTTTGAAGAAGTATTACAAAACATTGGGAAGAATAGTATTCAGTAAATACAGTATGTCAAGCCCAGAATAAAAATCTTTTCACTAATTCTATTGAATGGAATTATTATTATTATTATTTGTTTATTTAGCAGACGCCTTTATCCAAGGCGACTTACAGAGACTAGGGTGTGTGAACTATGCATCAGCTGCAGAGTCACTTACAATTACGTCACACCCGAAAGACGGAGCACAAGGAATGTTGCCAATGTTTTTATTTTTCTTTGCCATGTGCTGTTCATACTGTACACACAAGATTCTTATCAAATAAACAAGGTTTCTGATTCTCACTTTATAAGGGACTTGCAAAAAATACAGTTTTAGAATAAATCTCTTTTTTTAAAGAGTTTAGAATTAGCAGTTCATAAGAAAAGAATGTTTATAATTATATAAGAACACATGAAATGTTGGAAATGAGAAGAGGCTGTTTGGTCTATTACTAGCATCACTAGTAATAGGGCAGTATCACAGTACAATACTGTCCCTAGTACTTCCTGGTAAATTAATCCATTTTTTTTTAGAAATTTCTGCTTTAAAAAAAAACAAAAAAACCCCAACAACTTTCTGCCTTCAATTCTTGACATACTTTTAGCAATTGTCCATTTTGCCTGCATCTTACCCTGTACCTAGTTTGAAGTACAGACTTTTGTGAACTTTATTTTCACCATATGGGATTTTACAGATTACAATTATCTCCCCCCCCCCGTCAATACCCGTTTTTTCTAGGTTGCAGACCTAAACCTGGATTCAAGGACTGTTAATTAACATCCACTCCAGGTTAAATAAGGCACTTTCCTGCAAAGGAAGCCTCGATTCTTTTAAATTCCTGCCTGCACGCGCCTATTATTCCCTGTAGACATGCTGAGAGGAGAATAACGGCCCTGGTGTTTCTGTCAAGTCTCCTTTCCTGCTCACACACTAGCCATGCTTGTGCAGCCAGCATCTGGATCTTTGAAGATAACTCTCTTATTAACAAACAAACACAGCAATTATTGGAGGCAATCGGGAATGGGATTAGGCCAGCGCGAGTGCGGATATTCAGAAGCAGGAATGATAGCCACACTACTGGCTGGGGTAACAAGATAGTGATCCCAAACTGCAGTGCACACCGATGAGGCTGCCTGTGAGATCAAGCCTAGTTAAACTCAAAGCTGGGCATAGCCAGGAACCTAGTGAGGCATGAACTTCAGGGGATAGCTTTCTATTAACTGTGTGTTTAGCACTGGGGAGGTAGCACCAACTGCATAGTAAGCAAATAACTAAGGCTTAGTCTAAAATACAAGAGCCCATTTTCATTAATGACTGCGGTAATACTGTTTTTGCTTTGTGTTCCTGTGCAATTATTATAATTGTTGTAATGATAAATTGGCCATTTCTTATTTACTTTTGAATATTGCAATTTGGTCCTGAGATGTGCTTCTCCAACATTGAGTTGTATTAATTTCTTCCCTATGGCTGCCTCAGATACATTCACTAGACACTTTGTTAGTTGCTGCTGTTGCGCTTCACTAAACAAAAAGCATCTGTTAAAAGGTCCCAGCAAACACCATCTAAAAGGTAAAGAATATTAAAATTGCATTTCACCATTTTATTCTTACAAAGACATAGAATTAAAACATACTAAAATGGTGTCTAGTTTGGCTAAATGTTTTTACAGAAAAAAATATTTGAATAAGCTTCCCTAACCTATAAAAAAAGCTGAAATAAATAGACAACATTTTAGAAACCAACATGGATACCTTAATACCTAGATGTTTCATAAAGCACAAGTTTAAATATTTCATGTTTGTTTTATCTCATTCGAATGCTGCAGGGCATAGGTAAGAAAGCACTAGTCTTCAATACATTGGACTTGATAAATAATTCATTGCCATATATAAGTCAATAAAATGTGCCATACCTCTGGTCATTACGATTCCTGCCAAGACTTTGTGACGTGCATGCAAGGATGTACAGCTCTCTGTCAACTCGCGGAATTTCTCAGTCACCAACTGGAACACTGAATCTGCAAATTCCTGAAAGACACAATCAGTTTTCCTTACACTAACAAACAAAGCAATTGAGAATTGCATGCATTCATTTAATTGAATGCAGGCAACAACATTGAAACACCTGTGTTATGTGTTGTGTAAATGGTTGTCCCTCACGTGACTGGTTCATTTGTTATATAAATGCAGTATATAAAAGCTGCATCTCCCTATCTCAATGCCTGCTGTACCTGCTGTCTTACCCATCGTGACTGAAACTTGCATAAACTCATTAAGGACAAGTAGCTGCAATAAACAGATTAGGACTGAAGCCCTAAGCCCTGGGCATGTTCCCATACCTATTTAATGCCTATTTTCCTCATGTGAAATACATTGGGCACTGGGCAGCAAACGGTTAATTTTCAATTTATGAGTCTTTAAATGAACCCTCCATTGTATCTTTTTATTTTTGCCACATTCCACGCTTTTTGTTTTCCCATTGAAGAAACAAATAACGGGTTTTCAGCAAAATGAGCTCATGCTGGTTAACAGATGTGATCTGCCTCCATGTACTGGTTTCACACGTTCTTGACCCTATGTGTGTTATTTTGTCTTCTAATTGCCAGCTTACCCTCCACAGCCCATAACAAACAGCAGATTATTACACATCAAAAACAAGGATTAGAGCAATGCAAACAACAGTCTTAATTACCTCTCTGGTACCAAATCTTGTAACAGAAATTAATGAATGCCTAAATGAATAGTTAAACAAATACCTAAATATTTTATATTCCCTACACTGGAAATGCAGTAAAAAAAGACATTTGACAGGGCTGCAGTAGTCTGAAAGTCAATAGATTACACAGCTAAAAGCCTTCGGTAAACATTTGCTGTTGAATGTCTGTCTTTGGACTTAAAAGAATGGATTATAATAAAGGTTAGATTTGCATATGCTGAATTCCAGTAAAGTCACTATTTCTCCCTTGACTGGGCTGGTTTTACTTCTTTCCTCTCTCAGACAGATTTATTATACATTCCGTAAAATTAAACATCAAAAACAAGGATTAGAGGAATGCAAACACAAATACTGATATATTTAAAACTGCAGTTCCCCTCAATCCTGTTCAGTTACACACTAGATTATAATTGATTGTTGTAAACTACATTCTTTCATTCTGTGCCCTCTTGTTTATCAGAGACAAGCCAGATGTTGCTTGTTTACATTCCCTGCCTTTATAAATTCTCTAAAAGAAAGGTAGTTTTACCTGTTGTGACACAATCTTAAGTCATGCTATTACTTGCAGCTGTAGGTGGTTATACTTGTCACTGTCAAGTCCAGTCATAGCTCTGACAGCAAAACACAAATTAATTTAGAAACAATTTGAAAGATGTACAACTGGCATGAGGCCTTTCACCTTTTAAATATAACAACTGCAAATGTCTGTGATTCAAATATATATATTTTTTAAGTTCAGATTTTGGTATTTAACTTTATTCAATATCACAACATTTATTTTTAAGGAACAAAAATCATCAGTGAAAAAAACAAACAAAAAAAAATGGAAACTATTTATCATCAATGCTTCTGTCACACTCCCTGCAAGCAATTCTACATTTATTGCTTAGGTAATGTTCACTGCCAATGCCAATTTCGCAGTTTTCTTCTAGAAGTCAATATTGTGCCAAGAAACAAATGTCAACCGGGATACATTCTCTACTGAACCTTCACCCAAGAGCCTTTTCCTGTGGGCATGTATCTGACATGGGGTACAGGTGCTCAATAATTCAAAACATAGAAACAATATTGAAGCTGTAGGACATGCCTCAGGTGTCAAGCTGTTGTGTTGCTGAGGATTTCAAAATACTCCAGTAATAAAGTATTTTCCCATAGCTGGTATGAAATCCATAACTTTAAAGACAATCACAGACCTTTAGGCTAATGCCTTCATCAAAGTTTATGTCACTTCAGAGACTTCAACACATTTGTTTTTTGTTGATTTTTTAGGTCCATGGGTGGCTCTGTCTAGGCTGAAGGTAAGCAGCCACAGGTAGCAGGTGTGCTACAGTGATGTCTTGAATGGGGTTTCTCCAGGATATGTCGTGGAATACAGAATGCGAAATATGCACTCTGATTGGCTGAAAGATCCTGAGCAGTCTATAATGTGGGAGAAGTGCCTGGGAAGTGGCAATATCCCACAACAGCACACTCCCTGGAGTGCCAGATCGTAGTTATGCAATGGCTATGAGGTGATTTTAAATTAAAAACAACTAACAAAAAGCAGCTTACAGACCAATGTAGCAATGTCCTGAGATTCTGCATAGCCCATTAAAATGAATAGGAGGAAGGTCTTTGCCAATGTAAAATGTACAGTATAACACAGGGTACTGTGTTGTGCAGTTCAGGTACTAAAGTGGGATTGTCCTATATATTTAACTTATAGTATAAATACTTCCAAAATCAGGCCCTTGATGTGAACTCCAAAAGTTCAACTAATTTCTGAGGGCAGGGCATTGCACTTTAGTTTTTGTTCCAGAAATATGAAAAGATTTTTTGTCTTTAGTATATGTAATTGCTTTTGCATGTTTGTAAGAAAATTGAACTTTGAAACTGTCTGCCTAGCTTTAGGTCCTTCATTAAGCTTATTCAACACAAGCATGTTTACAAAAATGTCTCTCTCAACCTACACTGCTGTTAGCCTGATTGAATTTGGTTCAGGACTGTTTACAGTCCTGAACCAATCAAAAGAGTTATATGTCTTAATAAAACACCCACACACACACCCATTCCAATACTGGTAGCTCAGCACTATAAACAGCATGATCTAGCAGCCGGCCACATGAATAAAACTGTGGTAAAGGAGAAGGTTTACCCACAATTTAAATTTGTATTGATAAAGCGAATGCAGGTACACAGATTTCCAGCAGTACATCCATGATGCCACAGTACGTTGCTATATCAAGCTCAAAAAGGCAATCATACGCTCCTATATGCGGCCACGATTTATTCAAACCTGCTATCTTATCAGGCACCACCAGAGCTGCACTGACTGCATAAACATAGGCCGTGTCTGATATTTCTTTATAGGTATTTAACAATTAATTCTGCAGGTTTTAATGGTGTCTCTTTGGGCAGTGCATCACCATATTTTCTGCAGTAAGAAATCTATTGGCTTTTGAAACTAGATATCTTTTCATTCTACTAGATTTGTCCAAGAGTATTTTTTTTTATCCCAAAGCCATAGTTATACAAAACTAGTAACACATTTGCTCCTTCACGGTATGTAGTTCACATCTTCTAACACTGAATATTGCTTTAGAGATCTTTAACAAGATCTCCAACGATGGGAAGTCAATATCCAAACCATTCTGGACAACTTACTGGGTTTTTATTTGGTGTTTTGTTTTTTTTCAATGATGAGAGTATTCTGAAAACATGTTTGGAAGATGAACTATGTGCATATTTGAAAGTGTGACAAAATGTTGCCTCAAACCATCTCCAACCTTTTCAACATAAAGTCCAGATGGTTCTACAGTCTGTGCAACAGACTTTGCCCTTTGACGCTTTTATCACTATCAGCAGGGTGTTGCCTGTCAGACCAGATGAACCCTAGCCCATTGAAAGCTTTTTCGATCAGCTACATGCTTGATGCACTGCTCAGAAATGGAATACTTTGCAAAATAGGAGCATTGAATCTGCTGCTCATTCTATTTACTGCAGGATAGGAGTGTTAACAGCATGATGATGCCTGAGGAAGAAAGTAAAAAAAGCAAAAGCAAACAACATGCCTGATCTTGTGATCTTTGGCTGTCTATGCTGCTTCTGTAATATTTGATTTGTAAAGCTAGCTTTATCATTGAAGGAAAATATCAAGCAATGTCAATTGACACTTGTCAGCACTGGGAGTTTGAAAGAAAATTAACAGTAGCCCTTGAGGTTCGTCAGTCAGTTTCTACAGTTGAAAAAAACAAGTTGGAAGACACGTGTCAACACAGAATCTACTTAAAGGGGCTGTAAGATTTGTATAAAGAAAAGTTCACAGGTAAATCGTATTAACATAAGACATTTTCCTTTGTTGATATAATTTGCTGTTAATGTGCAGCAGTAGTATGTGTAGCTTTAATTATATATGAAAAAGATATATTTGAAATGGTAGGAATACATAAGATAGGCTAAATTAATTTCAGACTACTGTAGTTAAATTACTCAAAGCAATATATTCACTGCTCCTCCTGCAATTAAAGTCTTATATACACCTCTAGAAAAATGTGTCTGCACTTGGTTCAAAATAGGGCCCTAGGAGGGTCATGTATCAAGAGTTTGCGACGGTGTTAAGGCCATAGCACCGAGTTTAGGTCGGCCTTAAAATTGCCCCGTATGTATCATGACACTTTTGGCAAGTTAAGGCAGTGTTAGCACCGGCAAAATGCGCTCCGTTGTGCAATGCGCTCTGCCGCTCATTAGCCATGGATTTTAAGGTGTGTCAAGCCTTAATTATACGCATGGGCAAATTGTAGATGGGCTCATTTGTAAATGAAGTCTGTGATATTAAAATGAGATTTATGAAGTGGCAGAACAACAGCGCCGGCCCTAAATAAGACTGATTTCAAATTGGTCTTATTTGGGTGCAAAGAAAAAGTCAGAAAGCAGGTGATAGGAAAGAGCGTTATGGCAGCAGTCATAGCGTATTTCTTACGATGGAGAGTGCAGGCTCCTAACCTTCCTGAACAACCCAGGAACAGAGGGAGTGTACTGAGGATTAAATTCTAGCTTGATACCGGCTATTTCATTATGTACAATTGTTTGTATTCGTCATATAATAAACTTGGTTCATTAAGGTATCCTTTTCATTATGTATATTTGGTTTGATCTGTTGTATAATAATAATATAATAGAAAGTCAAGACACTTAGTCAACATGGGTCATTTCTGCCTCTCCAAATGACCTACTTATTGTTCACTTGAGGTAGCCCATTTGGAGGGGAAGTGCTATTTTTCAGATTAATCTGTTAATCTGTGCTACGGGTAGCCCATTCTGAGGGGGAGGAGTAGAATTTCAGAACACCTTGTACAAGTTCATGTGTAAATAGTGTATGAGGATGAACTCCCTAAACACCAGCCATGAAAAGGTACAGATTCTGTAATAAACCAAAATGTCCTGCAATAAATCCCAAACGGACCCAAAAGAACAATATATAACAATATATAGTAAATACAGTGGTTTGCAAAAGTATTCACCCCCCTGCAAAGTTTTCACATTTTGCTGAATTACAAAAAATGTATGCACAGTTTTTCAAACAAACTTGTTTTATTCAAAGCTGTAGTGGTTAAACTTAACACTGTTATATGAGGAGGAGGTTAAACGTCAGCAAAACTTGCAAAGAAAATGTACAAAATGAAATTTACTGGTTGCATAAGTATTCAGCCCCTTAAGTCAGTATTTGGTAGAAGCACATTTTGCAGCAATTACTGCTATGAGTCATTTTGGATAGGTCTCTACTAGCTTTGCACAGTAGGATGGTGAAATTTTTGCCCATTCTTCACGGGAAAATTGCTCCAGTTCTGATAAGTTTGTTGGGGATCGTCGATGGACTGCAATCTTCAAGTCTCGCCATAAATTTTCAACTGGATTCAAGTCAGGACTTTGACTGGGCCACTCAAGAACATTAATTCTCTTCTTGTTCAACCACTCCAGTGTGGCTTTGGCTTTGTGCCTCGGGTCATTGTCCTGATGAAATGTGAATTTCCTCCCCAGTTTCAGTCTTGGCTGACTCAAACAGGTTTTCCTCAAGGATTCACCTATGCTTTGCACTATCCATTCTCCCCTCTATCCTGACAAGCTTCCCAGTCCCTGCTGAAGAGAAGCATCCCCATAACATGATGCTGCCACCACCATGCTTGACAGTTGGGATGGTGTTGATTGGGTGATGTGCAGTGTTGGGTTTGCGCCAAACGTAACGCTTGGAATTTAGACCGAAAAGTTTAATTATTGTCTCGTCTGACCACAAAACCTTTTTCCACATGTCTGCAGTATTATCTACATGCTTTTTCGCAAACTCCATACGTGCTTTAAGATGAGGCTTTTTGAGTAATAGTTTCTTTCTTGCCACCCGTCCATACAGGCCAGCTTTGTGTTGGGACCGGCTTATTGTTGATGTGTGAACACTGACTCCCATCTCAGACACAGAACTTTGCAGATCTCTCAAGGTCATTGTTGGCTGCAGAGTGACATCCCAAACCAGTTTCCTACTTGCCCGGCTGCTCAGTTTGGGAGGGCGACCTGATCTGGGTAGTGTCTGGGTGGTATGATGCATCTTCCACTTCTTAATGATGGACTTCACTGTGCTGAGAGGGATAATCAGCGCCTTTGGAATTTTCTTGTACCCTTCTCCTGCTCTGTGCCTCTCTACCACTTTATCCCTGACTTGTTTCGAAAGCTCCTTGGTCTTCATCATTGCTTTGTTGGATCACTATGTGAGTTGCAGCTTGAAAGTCTTTATATACCTGAGGGAAATTATCTACAAGTTAAACCACTTTGATTACACACAGGCTGAAACCATTTCACTAATTTTGTGACCTTTCAAACCAGTCATTTGCACCTGAGCTGATTTAGGGCTGCAGTAGCAAAGGGGTTGAATACCTATGCAACTGAGATTAATCTGTTTTTCTCTGTAAATCTTACTTATTTATATTCTGTATGCATTTTTTAACTTTATCAATGTGGAGTAGTTTGTGTAGATTCTACATGTAAAGTCTAATTTAAAAGCGTTGTGGAGTACGCTCAGGTGCCAACAAAATGTAAAAACTTTGCAGGGGGTGAATACTTATGCAAACCACTGTATGGACTGGAGAGGAGGGTCATAGTGGAAATTATTGACCCGAGGGAAGACTATTGTTACTGACAGGGGGCTATAATGGCCGAAGCCGCACCCTGGATGTAACAATAGTATTCCTGAGGGGCATTTAATTTTCCACTACGATATGAGTGCAGTACATATTTTTAATACATGAATCAGTCAAGGAAATAACTGAGTCAAGCTTGGATAGTAAGTATGACTTTATATATTTTGTTTAAATATAGCTGATACAGTATAAATATATAAATAAATAGTTATCAAAGTCTTTTTGGCGTCCAGCTCTCAGTCTGGCTTCCAGACTGCTGCATAGTACGCCCTCAGTAGTGCGTTTAGATCCTGGGCATCATATTTGTTTACATCGTCGAGTTGCATTTGTTTGAATTACAGGAAGCAGTGACAGTGACATTTTAATTACATTTTAGTGTTTGGAGCATCTTTCTTTTGTAGTCTGTTTTGTAAAGGGGCGGAACTGACAGTGATGTGAACCAATCACATGTCAGAAGGGAGACTATTGCCCTGTGGTGTAGGGATGTTAGGACAATAGTTCAGTCGATTTTTGCTCCTATGATGAGGTTTAACCAATCACAGGCCAGAATTTCCAAGCACTGATTCACATATATAACAACATGCATTGAATGCTTATGCCAATCTGACACTTGGAACTCTCAAGCAGAAGTCTGGACAGAGAGACTGTGCAAACACATAACAAATGTTATCAACATTCACAAATGGTTTCTACGTTTGAATAAATAAACACGTCCCTGAATCCGTTGAAAATATATAAAAGCAGG
This sequence comes from Acipenser ruthenus, assembly GCF_902713425.1. Lineage (NCBI taxonomy): Eukaryota > Metazoa > Chordata > Actinopteri > Acipenseriformes > Acipenseridae > Acipenser > Acipenser ruthenus. Next base: position 96,519,789 of record NC_081191.1, read on the forward strand.
CAGGCTTTATAAAGCTCTATCTGCACAACAGACTCAACCCTATTCACAAATCTTCAACTCAGCAGCCTTTAAATAATAAAGACATTGTTTCAGACTGCTTTCGAGATTAGGGCGCGGTACTACAATAAAAACCAAAATGAAAAAATAAAATGTGATTCATTCAAATAGAATTATAAAGGAATTAATTTGAAGAAAACATATAGGCCTATTCATGAGACAGCCCTCACACTTATAGCAAACCATCTAGCAACATTATTTAAGAGCAAATTTATTTTAAATTGATTAATTTTCCAGTTCAACAGAAAATTGGATTTGTCAAGGCGAACACTGAAAACTGGATTTGTCAAAGAAACCACGGTCACTGAATCCACTGTATTCAATTGCTCCTTTTCCTATCTGAATATTAATTAAATTGTAATACTTATGTAACAGGCAGTGTTCTCACACACTGCTGGTAAGGATTCTGTTCCCAGTCGGTAAGATGAGATGAGGTTAAAAGGTCTATAACCATGAATGCAGACGAACCTGGCTTTGCATAATGGTTAAGACACTCGCTTGCGGTTTGCAGGGTCGCCGGTTCACACATAGCCTCCACCCTGTTAGGCTTCCACTGTGCAATTGCTATGAAGAGGTGAATAAAGGCATATCAGTGAATCAGAGATCGTTTGAACACTGATTTGCCACTTTGTAACTCCAGAGTCAGACTGACCAACCATCTGTCTGTTTGAAAAATGTAAAGAGCTTGGTATTCAGAACAAAAGTGTTCAGTATCCAGTAAATATTACAATGTAACTGCAATGCACCTGTATTCCAAAGTGCATCTGCTACCTTATGGAAAGACTTCTAAATAACCTTAGCTAAAATCAATGCTTTTGTTTTTTTATTTTCAAATGAGGGTAATACTTCATATTCAATAAGGACTGTTGAGAAACAGATTGTTTGTCATTTTCTGATTCTTAATGACCTTTACCCTTTGTTGAAAGGCTACATTAGTAAAGACTGGCTGTCACATAGATAAGGTTTATTAAATGCCGCCCTTTGTTTTCACCCAGCATTCATAATGCACTATCAGATGTTGCATTACTAATGTAAAGGACGTTTAAATGCTACATATTTGCCTTTTGCTATGGAAGTTCTCTATAATTACAGCTAAATCAATAACTATAAAACACTCAATCAAACGATAGACAGAAATACTAAAAGGAGCTAGAAAAACATCTCTGACAAACCTTTCAACTAGGAAAAGACTTTTACTAGTTTATTTTGGTAGTTCAGCTATTTAAATGACAAGGAATTATGCCCAATCATTTTAATTATGTACAAACCCCTTACATGCCCTTGATATCAAGACGAATGCATGTACTGTGTAAAAGTCTGCAACGCAATCACTGATGTCAGTAATGCAGTTATGTTCAGTGTATCAAATCGCACATTCATTTACTGCAGCACTGCACACACAGCATGGCTGACTGAGTGCAAAGCATACCCAGTGTCATGTCTGGCAGGCTGTCGCATTCGAAAGCCTTCTAGCAAGCCATACATCATGAAATATTGATACGGTTCCACTAGACTGTCACACCTGACATTTGAGTTATAGCTTAAGGTGTTCTTTTCTAATTCTAAACAGTCAACAAGGGATCAAGGGGAAATGTCATATGTGCACTATTTGGAAAGGAGCAGTGGCATGTCTGAAATTGGTGATGGTGGGACCTAGGTAACGTTATTCTGCTGACAAGTAGACATTTCCTTTTGCCCCTCACCCCCCCACACACACTTTGCCACAACATTTCAAATATTTATAATCTTAAATATTACCCACATCTTGAATATTGCAATTCTTTTAGCTTTTCACATTTCAATGATTTTTTTTTATTATTTGCATTGACCAAAGTAAATTATGAAATTGTTTCAGACCGCAAAAGATAGCATAGCAAAAATCAATAATTGGATTTTAAGGGACTTCAAATGGCTTGAATGCACACTTTCTTCCCCCCACCCCTCACAGAAGTAACAGTGTATACTTTCTAGTACAATTGCATGTTTATGAGTAGCTCTCTCTTTTTTTGGAATGCTATTTTACAACACTAGCCTGTAATTTAATGCATTTTGCTAATACTAATGAATTTGTTTTTCTTACTGCCTGAAAGTCTTGTTCTATGAGAAAAATGTATGCTCCTTGTGGTGATTCATGACCACAGTAAGACCATATCTTGTTGCCACAAACCTGATTTATCATGCTATAGACTTTGTGGTATAGATCTTATAGTAAAACCTCTTAGGCTAGAACCACTACGGACTATTTAAGATGAAACTCACTATACGAGATTTATCTAACATGTTGTTATCATATAAGGGATGCTCGGAGGACAGTTGTTAATATTAGTTCAATTGTAAAAATGGTAGGAAGGTTTGAATTACAACAATTTGTAGGCATTTAAGTCACAGTGTCAATGTGCTCTTAATTTGACCACTGATAAGGCGATAATGTAACTGAATGTCTCAGACATTCTGTGCAATTTATATGACATGCATCAAGCATTTTACGTTTTTCACAGTATGTTTAATTCATGCATTGCTGTATTAAATGCTATTTTAACCTAAAGGTTTGGCTGGGGTTAGCATGTTTATTTTATTATGATTGTCAGAGGAAAACTATACACTGATAAACCTTTCAGACTAAATATATATATATATATATATATATATATATATATATATATATATATATATATATATATATATTCTGGATGCTATTAGGGGAAATGTTGGGGATATTTAGAAGTTCAGTTCAGACCACAGAATATAGACCTGCACTGAATCCTCCAATGAGAAAGAGAGAGGTCAAGAAAATGTTCTTAGGCCTCATTACAAGACATCAGTCTTGGCTATAAAATGCTGTTCTCAATGAAGCGCCATAAGGCTGGGGGAGACAACAATGGATGCAGTTAATTGAATTCTAATTTCATAGTGATTTCAGTGCCCAAGCAATAAACGTTTCTTGCAGCCCAATAAAACCTGAGGTGTTTCCAATTACTTTGGGATCTCTGCTGTGATTATAGTTTTACTCAAAATAATTAAAACAGGCCTTCTATTTTTTAATTTTATTTTTAGTTATTATTCAAACTACAGGGATATGTTGAAGGGAAGGCAACAGGCATACCAGCATTGATTGACAAACAGCTAATAGAAATAGTAAAAACGGCTTACTGTGTTAAAAGTGCTTCCATCTTATTGATGTAGGTTTCCATCTATTGAAGAAACATGCCTATAAGCACTGTGTTGCTGGCTTGAAAGCTATATGCTGGTGGGCTATGCATCACTGAATTTAACCTAAAAACCCTGTAGATGAATTGGATGATACATCTGTCTTATCTGTTCCATGTGGCCCAGGGATAGTGTAGGGGATACGGGCTCTCACTCTGGATGTTTCATTACAAGTGTCCCTGGATATAGATGGCTACTATTCCAGTGTAAACAAATATTTGTTCCCACCAGTGAACATTTGTAATCCCTTACATGCATGTTTCTGATGTATCCTATTTGTATGTAAATGATGCATGTGTAATGCTAGTAAATGTGAGCAGGCTGTTATCATGTAGTATTATTGTAGGTGAGACTGGACCTGTCAGAGGGGACTGGCTTGTACAAGTTTAGGGTTAGGGTTAGGAAAATACATAGTGTAACACAGCAGGGAGGGGGTTAAAATCCTCCCTGCGTAAGACATGTGTGCAGGCACATTTTTCTTAGTTTGTTTTATTGTTTAATTAGTTTTGTTAATTGTTTTATTACTAATTGTCCCCTGCACCTGGTAGTTATTGTTAAATTAGAACCAGGTGCAGGGTATTTAAGGAGTGCAGTCAGTTGGCTCAGGGCTGCTGACGTGTGTAGAAGCCCGACTGTGCGTGCGTGCGTGCGTGCGTGCGTGCGTGCGTGCGTGCGTGCGTGCGCGCATAAAAGAAAAGGTAGTGTAAAGCCTTTTGGTGTGATCTGCATGAAAACAGTGTGTGTTGTTTTGTTTATTTTGCAACCGGTAAACAGCTTAGCTGTCCTGTTTTAGTTTAGGTTCCTGATTTATGTTTAGTTAGCACTCAAAAAGAGCTGGGTGTTTATTTTTGGCTTTTGTTTTATTTGTGTGTATTTGTTTATTTAAAAAATAGCGTGTCAACGAAGTAAAAATCAAGTTCCTGTGTCCTGGGTCTGTTCTTAAAGGTGCAACAAACCACGGAGTGGTGACGTTCTGTTACACGTGGTGGCAGCGTGTGAGGGCGCACCTATAACCCAGGAAAAGATTTTAAGGAATTGATCGACAGGATCAATAAAAACACTGCTGCTCAGAAAGAGCAGAATGAGAGATGGGATAGAGAGCTGGGGTTGGCCCTGTTGAAGATACAGGAGCGGGAGCCGACCGAAAAGTGGGAGCAGGCGGGAGATGCAGCGCTGTCTCCTGAGCCAGAGGGGGTGGAGCTGCCATCCCGGGAACCAGAGGGGGTAGAGCGGCCACCCCGAGAACCAGAGGAGGTGAGGGAGGTACCTCCACCACAGCCCCGACCACCACCCCTGGAAACCAGTCCGGTGCTGCCAGGTACGGTCCCTTACCCTTTGCTCCTGGACACCCTGCTGGTCTGCCTAGACCTCCCGGCGCTAGACCTGGAACCCAGGAGCCTATACCAGCAGCCACAGTTCTACACCTGGTTCCCCACTCCGCTCTCCCCAATCACCCAGATGTCGCTGGGCTGCTGCCAGACGTCGCTGACGCTGCCCCTATTCGCTGCTTCGCTTCCACTGGGTGATCGTACATCACTACGCCGGTCCCCAGGTGAAGACCTCTGCCCGCTGCTGTAGTCTCCGGTGTTCCGGCTGTCGCTGCAGTCGGCCCTGTCATCCCAGTGGGGTCCCGTGTCGCCGGGTCGCGGTCATTCCCTTGCAGCGCCGGAGGGACCGACCCACCCTCAAGCCCGCCCGTGGAAGAGGGCGAAGAGGGTGGGTGGTCTTTTAAGGGTGGAGGGCGGCGGGCGTCTAATGGCCGGTGTCTTGAAAAGACAAGGGGGGGGGGGGGGGAAGTGTAACACAGCAGGGAGGGGGTTAAAATCCGTAAGACATGTGTGCAGGCACATTTTTCTTAGTTTGTTTTATTGTTTAATTAGTTTTGTTAATTGTTTTATTATTAATCATACCCTGTACCTAGTAGTTATTGTTAAATTAGAACCAGGTGCAGGGTATTTAAGGAGTGCAGTCAGTTGGCTCAGGGCTGCTGACTTGTGTAGAAGCCCGACTGTGCTGGTGTGTGCGTACAGCCGTATGCATAAAGGAAAAGGTTGTGTAAAGCCTTTTGGTGTGATCTGCGTGAAAACAGTGTGTATTTTGTTTATTTTGCAACTGGTAAACAGCTTAGCTGTCCTGTTTTAGTTTAGGTTCCTGATTTATGTTTAGTTAGCGCTCAAAAACAGCTAGGTGTTTATTTTTGGCTTTTGTTTTGTTTGTGTATATTTGCTTATTAAAAAAACAGCATGTCAGCGAAGTAAAAATCAAGTTCCTGTGTCCTGGGTCTGTTCTTAAAGGGGCAATGAACCACGGAGTGGTGAGGTTCTGTTACAATAGACAAAGAAAGATTACTTTGTTACAAAAAAATAAGGGGGTACAAATAGCTGGATGGGGAACCAATATTCCCAAACATTGGTTCCTAGGGCGATTTAATATTCGTTCCTGGGAGAACAAATATTCAGGGGGAACATATATTCTCTGACACTGACACTACACTGAAAAAGTATTTGAGTGTTTTTGTTTGTTTGTTTGTTGTTAGTAATTGTCTTTTGTTTTGTAAATCACAAGACGACTAACACGTATCCGGAACTGTTGCCTTGGGCCAGCACAAAGCCAGAACAGCACTTCACCACTGTCACAAAATAAACTGTATCACCCACCACGAGCACTACAGCACGCACCCAGGACTGGTGACCGTGTTTTGTACATTGTGGGAGAGATACGTGTATTTATTTGGGACTGTAACCCGTTGATTTATTCCAGTGCATTACACATTGTTGTGTATTGCCTGGAGTTATTGTTTGGTCACCAGACCAGGATTATAATCATTAAAAACCTGTTTCCCACTGGATTACAATTCTCTGTTTGTTCATTGCGCACTGCATCACTTCTACACCTGTACACATTCCGCCATTTTGCCACAGCCCTTCATAATTAAGCTTCATTGTTGTTGGCAACACTTTTGTTGGTATTATAAGGTTGAGCAAACTTCACTAGACAAATGTGACACAAGACTTTCATGTCAGCTGTACAGCAGCTTATGAAAATGATATACTAGCTGTGTGAAAGCAAGACTAGACATCAGTTAAGTGCCTTTAATATGCGTCATTAAAAATAGTGAATTTGACATGCTCTGTTTTGAATGTGGTATTGTAGCAGTGCATTGTGTCAATCACTTTGCCCTCCAATGGGTTCATTCTTTAGGGAACAGCAAGGCATGTTCATCATTAGCTACCAGCGCCTCCCAACCTCAGTGCCTATTGGTTTCCATCTAATTGGCCTGCAATAACAACTTGACACAAGAAAGGCGACACACTGACAAAAGATATAACATTAAATAATTAATTATTTCTTAGCACAGTAAGTAAAAATTATTTTTTTATAGAACTCTATTTTACAGTGGCTATGTTGAACTTCTCCTTTCAGAGAAAAAGATGCTCAGTCTTAGAGAACATCTGGAACAGGTGGGTATCCACAAGGACATGTCAGAAGCTGTTTTGGGGGATTACATTGTGGGGGTTTACAGTTGCGGAGTAGCATATTCTCAGTGGCCCTTTTACAAATATCTTAAAAGGTCCTTCCTAGTTATAAAGCTGAGAACTGAATAATTTCTGTTACTGTTTAGCAGGGTCTGTTTCACATGTTTTCTCCACTAAACTACAATCTCCTTCTCTTGTTTTTCCAGTGCAGGTACAAAAAAGGACTAAGAGGCCCACTATAAGCAAGTATTACACTTGAGTTCTACCCCAGACGTTTTCTTCAGCTCCACAGTCATGAAACATGCAGCACATCCAACTTTGCTCCATAGTCAGTAGTAGCTCCAACCTATCTGCAATGATTTATTCAGTATATTCAATTATTTCTATTCATTCTTAATTGCCTTTTATTTTTATGAAATATGGAATATGGTTTGGGTTTTAACTTGTTTTAAGATTGAACAGTATGTTACTGTAAAATAACACCAACATAGACACAGTAAGACCCAATATAACAGATAGCAGTTTCCAGTTAATTCCCACCCTTCAGTTTAAGTTATATTCAGGCTGTCTATGAATCTGCAAATCTCAGAAATAGTGATAATAATACCACAAGAGGGAGCTCATGGTTGAATAAGAGGTTGAGGCTGGGACTGGGACTGATTTTCAAAAGCCAACTAATCCATCTTTTATGTTCAGGTTTCTTTCATCTCATTACTAGCCCTTAAGAAAGTCTCCGACGTGGACTTTCTATCTCCTACATAGGACTTTTTAGCTCCTATGTATAACTTTTTAACTCCTATGTATGACTTTCTACGTAATATAAAGTCCTACGTATGAGATATAAAGTCCTATGTAGAAGATACATTTTTTTAAATTGGCACCAGGATGCTTCTGTGCAATAGTCGGAACAGTCCTGATTTCCTAGCAAATCTCCCACATCCTGATGCAGAGGAAGAAATTCCTGATATTTATCCTTGGAAATTCTTCACAGCTCTAGGGCCCGTTCTGTTTTTTTTTTCTTCCTTTAGCGGCTGCTGACCCTCATGCCATTTAACAGTGACTGGAGTAAAACATATTCATTTATTCTGCGCAGTAGAGTTAGTGAAAACTTTTTAAACTCATGATGGTCATGTGGTGTTTTGTTGAGAGAGGGGTAAGTCTATTACTTATATGATAATGAGTGTTTGCGTGTATGTGTGTTTTAATGCATATGACCCAACTCCCCACCCCAGGACGAGTGTCCAATAGTTTCCAAATGTTGGCAAGTATGTGTTGGTGGTATACTGTATGAAGCCTTGAACGTGATGGGATTCCATTTGAGAAATGCATGCTCATAATAATACATAATAAACACCTAAGATTACAAAATAGGCAATGCTTATTCCTGATGTCTTTAATTTGGGAATGGGCTCAAATTAGAAGTCAGAAAGTGACAGATTTTTTTTTGGCAGATTTGGATTAAGACTAAAAACACATCAAAGTCTGAAACCTGCTGCCTTAAACCCTCATGCAAAACGGTCTCGTAATGACTCAGGGCAACAAAAGAACACACAATCTGCGATGTCATCAGCTGGTTGTGGGTTTTTGTGCAGTGTGTGCTTGTGTCTGCTACATGGTTCTAGATAGAAGCTGTTGATTGTTTCTTGATGCAATGTTAAGGGTAGGACAACACACAATTTGACACCTCAGAGGAATTTCAAGAAGAGAATATCATAATCTCTAGGACAGACCCCAGACATACCTGTTATCCTCAGTTGTACAAATGCATATTTCTGTTATGCTCAGTGGCACAGAGGCACATTTCTGTTATCCTCAGTGGCACAGAGGCACATTTCCAGAAGGGGGTATATGGACTGTTTTCTGGTGGCACTAGGTTATTCCAGTGCTCATTTGTGTAAATTATTTCTTGGGCTGGCCTTTCTAGAATAAAATATGTGCGTAGACATACTGTATCTTGCAGTAAGGTCATTGAAAGGGCAGGACTGGGGGTCTTCTCTAGTCTTATTCCCCCTTATTCAGAGGGGGAACTGGAACCGCTGTTATGGTTTATAATGACCGATTTGGTACTTGAGCATCTATGAAATTGTAATGAACTTGATTATCTTTTAAATGAAGTGTGAGCTTTTTTATTGATATGCCGTTAGAGCAGAAGAATGAGCCGGAGCAGAGATGGGAAGTTAGTGCAGGAACAGACGCCATGAATTAACTGCTCCCAAACTAACAGCACAGCTTGTCTCAGGATGAACTTAGCACTTAGAAATGTTTGACCTGATGTGCCAGTTGGCTATTTAAATCGGACTTATTTAACTGCTTTTTCTACTGATCATGTCATTTGAAAACTGATGCAGGCAGCAGAATAAATTTGATATCCTTATAGGTCAGATTTTGCATAAGTACGAGACATATCCTTACAGTACTAACCTTTACCCTGTAGAAATTGCAGCAATGAAACACAAGGCTTCCATTTACAGATAACAACAACCGCACATGTTTTCATCAGCGCAAAGGGACACTGACACTGCCAACTGTAAACTGTAGACTGCCAACATATTCAATTACAGGTTTGTTTTAATGTTTCCAAAAAAGATCATTATAGATTGTTGAATGCTGATGCTTTTCTGAGAACCAGAAATGAATATGTTTCTGGTCAATAACGATTAACAAAGATAAATATGTATTTTTCCTTTTCATGTACTAAAATGTATTTTCAAAGCACGAGAATGACAGAACAAGGTGCACTGACGGTCAGTGTGTTAAATGTTCCATTGAAAGTGGCCACTTGTCTGTCCATCCATCTGTCAGTCCAATGTCACTCTGTAACGGGTGAACACGATAGCTGCCTTCATTTTGCATCACTCTTCATCAAACCTTTGTTATACACCTCGTCTCCTATAGGTGTTTGGGATCGCATTTGGCTATAATCCGATACATTTGAGAAATACTGTAGATATTTTTAATCTGTACATTCACTCTTTCACTTTTTTACCATCAGCAGTCCAAATGCATTACATCATTACTTTATGCTGTATCAGCCTAATGCACGTGCACAGAACATAGAAGTTACTAAAATTAGGTTAGGTTCTACAGCAAAACTTATTGTCTGTTATACACATAGCAACGTCAGCCTTTTGTCCTTGAGAATGCCCAACATGATTGCAACGCAATAATAACAGCTGGGTGTGCAAACTAATGACTGGATTAACCCTTTTGCTCTGGCAAACATTCAATCTGTTTGAGGTCTGACTGACATAATGTGACTTTCGGCTCATGTATCAGGACAAATATCCTCTGAAAGGATACCGTATTATACCTTTCTAAACAGCATAGAGTCTGAAGATTGTCAAAAGAATAATGTTTTCACTCTATGATGAATGATGATGTAATGGTGACGTTAGACGGCCATTTTTAAACAACCAATGGTTGCTTACCAAATGACTGACATCTCCAAAGGCTCCAACAACCAATCAGGGATGGTTTTATATACTTTCAAAACTAAAGTTAGATAGACAGAAAGCTAGATGAGTGAGCTTCTAGCTTACCAAAAAATCATACTAAATTGTCCAAAATGTTTATAAACCCAAAAATAAATTTACAAAATATTAACTGAAGTGAAATATTCATGGATGACTCTCCAATCAAAATGCATTTCACTAAAGCCCCAGGCCAATAGAAATACCTTTTATTATGAGGTGCAGCACTTCAGAATCTTGGTTTCTGTTTTGATTACTGTATATACCATTTTAATTTTTAAAATGTTAAAGCATAGCATTACTGGAGAGCATACTAAATTGCTTTACATAACCAAAAATGCTTACCGATCCTAAAGAATTATTTATTTATTTTTTACAGAAAATGTTGATGAGTTGACAGATCTATCTGATGGCGAACTTCTTCATATTACGCACCCGTCAAACAATTTGGTGTAAAATGAAAACCAGACACGGTATTTATACAATTATTTCTGGTCCTACTTCCTGAGAGTTGTGGCTACCATTGACACTGTTACAGTTTTTAGGTAGGAGATCAGTACATTACACTTATGGTGAAATTTCTTTTTTTGTGATCAAATTTTTATTTGAAAATGAGAACTACAAAACAGTAATTCAAAACAACAAAACATTCCCATTTTCCCATTGAGATGAAGAACGCTATATGTGCAATTTTAGCAGAGATTGTCTTAATCTGTGAATCTGGTTCTGGATACTTTAATTGCCAATAGGCCTCAAAGGCGCTCTCAGAACCATGGATAACCTTCAACTATATCTGGTACACCACAGTGTAACCATTTACCTGTCCCCCTGCAGACTCTGCCTCTAATGGATGTAAGGAAAATGACACATAGGGCTCTATTAAAAAAAAAAACAACAACTTTAAAGAATGTTTTGGTTAGGACCGTTTTATTATTATTCCAGTAAAGCTGGCTGTACACGAAACCTTCAATTGTCTGAGAGAGGGTTAGTTAGGTTATCCTCATCTTTTAAAGCACTCTTTAACCTGAAGGAATGTTTATAAACACGCCTTAAAACATTCTTTTAAAAGTTTTGTGAATAGGACCTATAGAGCAAACGTGGTATTTATCCCCATCAACAGGGGGACAGGCTAATGTACTGAAAGGTTAGACATAGTTCTGAGAGCTATACTGAGGGTGCAGGGGTTCTAAACAAAGATACAAAATAAATCTAAACCAAAGAACACTGTACATAACAGCTCATTCAGTGGGCTCTTTAAACATCACTCGAAAGTGTTGCTCTAAAAAAAACTCCCCAGACCCAAATACCTGTCTCTTAATAGCAGTGAAGCCTTGAATATGATATGAACTACCATTTGGAAAAGCACATAATGATGGTACAAAGCACTGTGATTGGCTATGTACTGCACTAGCAATGAAGGTGTTAAAACAATCTCCCAAACTCATTATGTGCTTTTCACACCTATTCATTCTAAACGTTCTAAATGTACATCTATTTGAATGTCTGTGACCCTCGATTACTAATTTGTTATAGCAATATTAATTAATGGTTTTGCTTCATGGCAGGTGAAATGCTGTTTATATTGAGTGAGACAGATTAGTAGGAGTCGAAGATTAGAAAAACAATCTGTAAACTGGTCTCTGGCAGCTAGGGGTCACCTTGATGTATCTCAAATGATTTTTAATTCTCATCTCATGTAAGAAAATTGCATTGCTAAATGACTCCGATAATACAATATTTTAATCACTGTGTGGTGAATGCAATGTTATGTAGCAGATGGAGGGGGGCTCTCTGAATTTGACGTGAAACGAGACGTTTCCTCCCGGTCGGCCTGTCTTGAGTGAACAGTTTCTTTTAACAAACTGTAAACCTCAGAGTTTGTCACTGTTTTAGGTCACTGTTCTTCAAGCACACTGTAAAATGCACTTGTTTACTCAAGTGGTTCTATGTTTATTTTCTTCTGGCAAATCATTCGAGTGCTCGGGTACTCAAAGGCTCGTCCAAGGACAGGCAGAGTGAAATCTTGTTTATTGGCTTTGTTTTTGTAATTAAGCTGACATAACACACTGCAACACATAAAACTACTCAGCTTATGTACAGAGGACAAGCAATAAACAAAATCAAGCAATGCCAGTGGGACAGGGAGGAAGAGTGACTGACATTCTGAACTCTCGCTCAACTCATGAGTTCTTTCCAGTGCTTCTATAATCTCTTGCTTTCCTCTTTGTAACAGTTAGTTGCATTCACATGGCTTTTTTCCACGGCTGTTCTTCATTCTTTTTGTCTTGTGTCGGAACATCTTAAAATACTAACATTTAAAATAGCTGTCCACCACCTGCTGGACCTTCTACAATATGTATATCTGCTTTGTAATGTTAATGTGCAATTTACTTCCATTAATTTTTCATTTTATTGGTAGGTTGCTTATTATTATGTATTTGTTTCAATAGGCTAATCATTTCCAAAAATGTTTGCTTGCTTGTGTTTGATCATCTCAATGTTTTTCAGCAGGGATGGGCATGTGTGCAGCGTGGCATGAAGTCATGTTGAGGAGTCCATTTCTCATTTAAAAGTAGAAGAGTATTTCAGGTGTCCTTGTGCATATATGCCTGGAGCAACTCATAGTGGCATGGTGTTTCCCCCTGGAAAATATGAATTCCTGTGCCAGGATTCATCATTATGGGTCTCTGGCTGTCGTCTTTCTTTCATTTCTCTCTGAAGGTGCCCTTCCCTTTCAGGCTGATTTTCCCCTCTCTCTCCAAATCTCTTAAGACAGTATCTCTGGGATGTTCTTGCTTGAACCCTTTTAAACAGTTTCCAAGGTTATTGTACTACAGCATGCCAGCTTATAACAGGTGTAGTTTATTCAAGTATTTATTTTCACACTTCACATTAGACACATTCAATATGTAATAAATACATATAACCTGGTTTTCTATTAGGTCTCACAGGAAGAAGATAAATCAGCATGGATCAACCAGATCTATTCACAAGACAATCCAATATCTACTAGGTACAATCAGATTCTTTCATGGGCTTAAAGCTCTCCACTCACACCAATGAGCACTTTACATCTCAGAACAGGGAAACATGAGAATTACCTGGGGCCACTTCACCCATTTTTTGCAACTTCCCTGTTTTTCAGCTGTCATAAACTTGTCATTGACTTGTACAGTATGTTATTGTCATTACAATAATATATTTAGGAATATATTATTGTAAAAAGTGTTACTCCCTTCATCAGTAAGAGATTCTTTGTGTATTTCTTTGTGTTTTTTTTATATCCAACATGCTTTCATATTAAATCAGTTGTTCATAGGTGTCCAGATTACACACATAAATAGGCCATAAATATAATGAAAATTACAATATATTGGCAATTACACCTCTAAAAACACACAAGTAATCTAATTAAAAAGCAACTGTGTTTTCTCTGGTGTTAGAAGCCCAAGAACGAACAATTTTCTTCTTTCTGGGCAGCAGTGTGGAGTAGTGGTTAGGGCTCTGGACTCTTGACCAGAGGGTCATGGGTTCAATCCCCGGTGGGGACACTGCTGCTGTACCCTTGAGCAAGGTACTTTACCTAGATTGCTCCAGTAAAAACCCAACTGTATGAATGGGTAATTGTATGTAAAAATAATGTGATATCTTATAAGTCGCCCTGGATAAGGGCGTCTGCTAAGAAATAAATTATAAATAAATCAACATGCTTTCCAGCTGAACAGATTTTGTTTACACGCAGCTCTGGCTTTCCAACAAACACAAACATTTGCGTGTTTTGCTAAAATTAGCCACACGTTTATATCTAAAGTAAATGTTTCCCCCCCCCCCCCCCTCACTCCCTTCCCTTACTCCTCCCAAGTAATTATAAATTGGACCCTGTACCCTGCTTAACTCTGTGGTGCCGCTGTATTATTTTATATACAACACAAAGAGTGCAGAGCCTGCCAATAGCTAGCTGGTTATGCTCACCTGTGGTAAATGAGGGCATCTATTCCTGCTGGGCGTATGGCTGGTTTTCCCCTCAGGTGCCAACCTGATGTTAAAGAGGGCTTGTAGAGCCGTTTGTGCTGCCTGGGCCTTTGCCAGCTTTTTACTGCGTCCAGAGCCTTCAAATGTTCCCCCATCAACCCTCACTGCCATTACAAAACTCTTGATGTGTTGCCTCTCCACAGCCTCCGAGAGGCAAATGTACCTCAGCCCTGGTCGCAGCTCATTTAGCAGCACCACTGGGTTCTTATCGCACTCTGCTGGGGCTGCCATCTTGTGCTTGTTTTGTTTGGCTTGGACCATTAAGTCCAACGTGTGGCGGAGTAATCTCCCATGTCGATAAGCACTGGAGATCAATTCATTTTCTGTGGGCCTGTAGCACGGGTAATTGTTGCTGTGTGCAGACGACTCAAACTCTTTGAACAGAGTGTCTGGGAAGTCGGCGTGGTCAGATGTAAAGTCTGTTGAGGGGTTGCTGAGGTTTCCCATTGCAAAGTGGGCCTGAGAAGCGTTGGGAAACTGTACAAAAGACTTGAGGGCCAGCTCAGCGGCCTTCATTTTTGCCTTCTTTTTTGTAGGCCCCATGCCTTCAAAGGTGAGTCCGTTTACCTCCACGGAGATGGAAAAAACAGGGGCGTGTACAGGTCCAGTCTGGGAGACCATTTTGTACTGTAAGCCCGGTTTTAGCTCATTGAGTTGAACCAGGGCATTCTTTGGTATGACTGACCAGGAGAGTTTCTTACAGATCAGCTGCAGTTTGCAGAGGTGTCCGTTGTTTCCTTCAAGAGGCCTTTTCCTTTTTAGACCTGAAGTCCCGCCCCTGGATATATCTGTGCAACAAAATGGCTGCCGGTCCCCGGTAACAATGGAACATTCCTCCAGATTGCCTACATTCCGATTCTCCTTCACTTCTGCACTGCTGGTACCTGTTTGACAAAAACACAAAGATAAAATGCAAAAAGAAACACACACAACATTATGCGCTAAATTTATTATTTAGAATTTAAAGATATTACTGCATATTGGTGTTGCAAGGAAACATTTTAATGTTTCTTTTAAAAAATAAAGTCAAATCCAAGTTTGAACTTTACTCCAAGTAGGCAAAAGTATAATATATATATATAAAAGAAAGGCATTTATTTCCGTCTAATAATACATCCGGATCACTAAATATAATGTCTTAGAGCTTTCAAAGACTTTCCTACACTTACATCGGACTCAGACCTTTCACATTCCCTGTACAAATCCCCCCCAAAAAATGAATTACAGCTTAAACGATTCTGTAATCTTTGATGAAACTGGCTTTGATTAAAAGCAGTGTGTTTTCTTGTTTTGAGCACAAAACCCCAATCCCCTTATAATTGAAGGATAGTGTACAGTGTTAAAGGTTCCTGGAACAGAAAGCTGACTGAAACCTTTTCATTCTTCGATGAAATCCTGGAAGCTTTGATAGTGTCTCTAATGCAGCCAAATGCAAAACTGTACTTTTAGACCACATTGTTTTGTCAGATGGCTGTGTAATTTTGAATATATTATCTTTAGATTACCTGTACTGTAGAATGTAGAAAACCTGTATGGGCACTGTGTCATACATTTTACAGTAGCTGACACTTCCAAAATCATTAGTCTTAAACAGGTCCTTTGACAAAACAAAACACAATGCATGTACATACAAAAAAAAAATCAAGAGTTTAGCGGATTATAGCCAAATTGAATCTAAAACACCTGTAAGAGGTGTTTGGTGAAAACTGGTGCAAAATGAAGACAGGTATTGTGCTTGTCGACTGACAGAAGGAGGGACTGACAAGACAGACAAGATCAGCACATAAGGGATCCACAGTGTTTTGAAAGAGGACCCTAAAAATGAACTAATAAATTTAAATTCTGTATGACAATGACATTTTAAGAATGAAAATACATATTGTATTCAAAATGAGAAACCAGGTTGATTCTGTTCTGTGTTTACTACAGATCTACAACTCCAGGGCACATAAAGTATACAAGGAGCTTATAGTCTTTCAGTATCTGCAGTTGAGGCCTGTAGTTAAAGCTTTTATGTGTGTTTTGGTATGTTCTTGTTTTAGGGCCCTGGTTTTTAATTAAAAATAAATAAATATTATATATATATATATATATATATATGTGTGTGTGTGTTTTGTTTTTGCCCCTTCCGCTGACTTAAAAAATCATCAAAGGGATGAGGTCGGGCACATGCCTTTGAGCTTTAAAATTACCAAATGGACACGAGGCAACTTCATGGGCTTAAAGCAGTTTTTTAAAATTTTTTAATTTATTATTTCTTAAGATTCATTCATGAGATTTTGGTAAAGGAAATATTTGAATACGTAAAGCTTTATTCCAGGAGTATAATGTATTTTGCCCTAAAAGGGGAACGACTACAGGAGCCTGAGGAAAGCGTATCAGTTTATGTACAGAAGTGCTGCAGATATGCGTTCAGTTTGTGTGGAGGTCGTCCTGGGGCCGAGGATGTTCCTTATTTTCACTGTACAAATTGATACGCTGTCTTGTGACTGCTATGCTGTAGTTCTCACCTTTTTATTGAAGCGGAACCTCTGAAGGGAAATCAATTGGGCAAACAAAAGAAGAATTATGAAAAACAGCCAACATTGCTGAAACTCCTTCAGGTGTATCCAAGTAAAAAAAAAAGGTTTAAAAAATGTTTTGAAAAAAAGATTCTGCAAGATAAACTTCATAAACTTCCTAAAGCAGTACTGCTTCCTAAATCAGGATTCCTCTGATTAAATAAAATCACTAAATCATTCTTATACAGCATTGAACATTTTAATATTTAATACACATGCTTAAGGCATCTTGATATTCGTATTTAGCTGTCAAAAGTAATTTCATTTGAATGGCTTTAAAAATCCCATCCATTATTTACGGTTGTCTAAACTTGTAAAGTTATCACATAACAGAATAGTTACTGCATCCTTCCCATGGCTGAATCTATGGGTTTTATTCAATTGATCTAAACATTGGCAGATACATTGTTTGAGTATGGAGGTTATGGAAAAAAAAAAAAAAAAACGCTATAATAGTGCAAGTGAGTCTCTTCATTTTTTTGTGTTCATAGAAATTGTGTAAAAACAGCAAGGAGGTAATTAAATAATGACATGGTTTTTACCCTAACCCTCCACTTAGATCACATGAATACACCCCTACATCTCTACAGTACACAATGTTATAGGAATTCCAAAAAAGCAGACAATCAAAAAAAAATAATGTATACAGGTCATATTCTTTTAGTTTAGTACTGACCTAGGCAAGTCATTGCCGTAAAAGAAACATAATGGCATTTCTGAGTATTGGTAACTGTCAGTGAGTTCACCTCCTCCCACTGACAGAGGTAAAACCCTGGCTCAGAACAGTTTGTTCTGTCTAGGTATCAAAGGCCAGCTGACTGGCAGAGCAGTTAGCACTGACGTCTTGAAATTGGGAGGTGTTCTGTTTTAATTCCCAGCTGGGGCTGACTCAGCCTAGCTCTGAGGCCGGTATGAGAATAAGAGGCAGTTTAGCTGACAATCTGGAGGAAAGGTAAATCCAGCTTGGTTAGAACAGAATACTGCAATTGGGAAGGGAGGGTGTGCCAATCATTGACAATGTTTTTTTTCTGGAGATGAGATTGGGGCTCAGCTGTAATAAGAATAGCCTAACAAGGCAGTCTTCCTCAGGTAACCTTAGCTGCTTTCAACATCTGCAGCCTGCAGTTCAGAGATGTGTTCTATAGTGCACTATCTGCACCATTATCTTAAAGAATTAATACATACATATATATATATACACACACACACACACACAAACATACACACATACACACACTCTGTAAATATAAAACCTTTAGAAGGACTAGTATATAGAAGGTTGACATGATCTTTTCCCGCCTCCACTAAAATGTCTACTCAAAACAGAAAGCAACTGTATGTATATGACTTTCAACAAAGAAATGAGTGAGCCTGGAGTATTCCATGATAAAGGATATCGAGATGAGAAGCTGTTTACAGGATGCACTCTGCAACTCCAGGCTTGTCATTTCAAACACTTGCTGTTCAGTACACTGAATATTTTGCCTTGTGATAATACAAGAAAGTGATGTTCACTACATACTGTATTTATGAAGTGGTTTTGTGTTGATATTGCAGATATATTATCAATCATATTATATAAAGAGGGTTTCTGATTTTTGGTTTTAACCGATAAAACCCGATAAAACACCCCCGATACAAAAAAAATGAGATCGGTGGATAGCCAATAAACACCAGAAAACACCAGAAAAACTGTGGAAATGGTTAATCTATTCACGTTGACTTTACCCTTTTCACATTAAAAAAAATAAAACCTACTACAAAAATAATAATAAATACATTTCCCTGTGCTGCTGGGCAATGTCCCGCCTTCCTGACTTGCATCTATCATTGATTAGTTCTGAATACTTGAAACCCGCCCCAACTACTGAGTGACAGCACATTCCTACATTTCTATTGGAGACTCGCCATTTGCGAGATTTAAAACGAGATTACAATCAGGATGGAGGCTTGTTAGCGGGATTTAAAGCTGTATTACAGTTAAGACACAGAGGATTTAAAACAGAATTGTGGCAAAATGTACAAAAATGCCTAGACACAAAAACCCCAGAAGAATGTGCCCATGACCATAGGGATTTCGTTGTGGAAGACAGCAAAGGAAAGAAGGTACAACTTAAGTGTGCAAGTACTGTCGAGTTACTATACATGACACACACACAAATAAAAAACCGCTCAAGCATTTTGGAAAGTAACCGAAAACACTAATTTAATACAGTATATCAAAAACGAACGCCCCGAATAAAACCGATAAACATAAAACTCGAAAATAACTGAAAAAAGCACCGAAAAACTCAATTAATAAAACCCGAAAAACAGAAGCCCTATATATATAAAACAGTCTCTGGTTCCTTATAAAAGTGTAATGTAGTAAATGTATAGCAAAGTGTAATAAAAGCATAGTATATCATTGTAAATAATAGGTAAGTATTGTAAGAACAATGAGGTATGGTAAATCATATTAACAAACATGGCAAACCAGGGTAAATTATAGTAAATGCATAGCATGACCATGGGAAAAGCATGATAAAACTGTAAAAATACCATGCAAAAATACCCATTACATTTTAAGGTATGTATGTTGTGAGTGTTCATGCGTTAATTAAGCAAATAACATCCCAGCATGCTTAGGGTCATGTATAAAAAATGCTGGACAGGTTTATACTTATGGCTAGCATGGCTACAAGAGGAGACCTCAGTGACTTTGAAAGAAGGGTGATTGCTGGGGCACGTTTGGCAGGAGCTTCAGTGACCAAGACAGCTCAACTTGCTGATGTTTCATGAGCAACGGTGTCTAAGGTGACGTCGGCATGGAACTCCGAGGGAAAGACATCATCAGCAAAGGGCAACAGTGGGCGGAAGCGCATACTCCAGGATTGTGATATCTGTGCATTAATTTGAAGTGCAAGGCAAAACAGGCGAGCAACTGCAGATCAATTGACTGCAAATTTGAACCTGGGACGCGAGCAGCCAATTTCATCAAAAACGGTCCGCCGAGAACTCCACAGAGCGGGATACCAAAGTGGCCCAACGCCCTATTAAGTGACTTTACATTGGTGTTTCCATTTTTTTGTCCACTTCCTGTACATTCTTAACAAGAAATGACTGCTATGCTCTGGTTTGCTGATGATTACTAGGGCACACCTCCATTTTAAAAATTAGATTTAATCCCATACTAGTCTTTAACAAATACAATCTAAAACGTGTAAAGATGTTTTTCAATCCCTGATTTACTGGTAGGATTCAAGGAGTGTGTGTGTGTGCGGTAAGCTTTATTACACAGAGTTTTGGTGCTTATTTTTCACTGACCTGATAAATACTTCACTACTAAAATGATGTTGGTAAGAATAATTTATTAAGAGAAAGGGATCAAATCAATAGCTGTCACAAACACTGTATTTTTACACTTAAATGATGGCATTAAATATGCAGTGCACTGCTTGTACAAGGACAATAAAATCAAACACTTGCAATAAAACAGGGCCAACAGGGAAAGCGATCTGTGTTGATCCTTACAAAATCGACCGTGTTTCACAGACAATATAATCTGATCTAATGCAGATAATTGAATTTGATCTAATGTGACTGAGTTCTGTGTGTCAGTCTACTGTATATAATGTGCTAATGTAACTCTGGGAGTTCTGTGTGTCAGTCTACTGTATATAATGTGCTAATGTAACTGAGTTCTGTGTGTCAGTCTACAGTATATAATGTGCTAATGTAACTGAGTTCTGTGTGTCAGTCTACAGTATATAATGTGCTAATGTAACTCTGTGAGTTCTGTGTGTCAGTGTACAGTATATAGTGTGCTAATGTAACTCTGTGAGTTCTGTGTGTCAGTGTACAGTATATAGTGTGCTAATGTAACTCTGTGAGTTCTGTGTGTCAGTCTACTGTATATAATGTGCAGGAGAAACTCAAGGGATACAAACAGAGATCAATCTACATTCAAGTATTTTGTGTATCAAGCGATGCAACTTTGAAACCGAATAACAATCTGCTCCTGTCAAAAAGATTTTTCAGGGATGAATGCAAAATGTACAATGTTCACTCCGTAAAATTCATACACATGGGACTCAATCCTTCTTCAGTGCATTTTAACATGATTTCATTAATTTGAAATTATTCCAAACTACAAAACCGTGGCACCATGGTTTTTTCCTTATTTTATATTCATCAATGTTTTCATCACTCAGGAATACAAGATTTTGCTGGTGGTACATTTATGCATGCCAATTGCCTTTATTAAAAAAATAAAAGGAAACGATTAAGGAGAAAGCGACTTACTTAAATGATCTTCCTCCTCAGTGCTCGTAGTCCCTGGACTCAAATACTTGAAAGGACCAATGAAAGCAGAAAGCATGCTTACTTTCTCTGAAAGAAAAATAAAACACAATCACCATTTAAGTGTAAAACAAACCCTGAAATTAAAAAGGTTTTGAGTCCCTTTGGCTTATATAGAAAATGCTGACACATGTCTGGGCAATTTCACTTCATCAGATACAGCTTTTAAAGAAGCAGCGAAGCTGTCAAAAAAGGTTCCACTACAACTAACTGTACTGCCTGTTCCAGAATAATTCTACTGTATAACCTCATCATGTTTTAGCTCAGCCCTTAGTTATAGGTGCATCCAATCAGAGTAATCTACTTATTTTAGGAGTCGTTTAAAATCCATCTCATGGTTTATGTATTGTAAACATGTGGGTTTATGCATTGTAGTGATACTGTAAAATGAAGGCTAAAGCCCCTTGGTTATCTGCAGTTACTCAGTTCGGTGTATTACTCTATATATCACTGAAGAACGAAAACAAAAGCTTTGTATCTGTACTGTAGTTTCAGGTTTCTGTGATCTGTGTTTGTTCTCTCATTGCACAGGTTCACATTAAGGATGTCTTATGGTTCAGCGGTTTCAGCACAGGCAGTATACAATTAACAATCTGAAAGGATCCTTAATTAGCTTCTCTGGATATGAACAGTTCTTAATGATCAGGAGTTTTAATGGTATCATGGAAGAGTGTGACAGAGACAGAATGATTCTTGGTGATAAATCTCCCTCCCGACCTGTGAGGGCGCTGTGTAAAGGGAACAGAGTGCCCTGGACTGGATGACCTCTCAGTTCATTCCCTGGGTTAGGTGGAAGTCAGCCATCTAGAAAGAGGGCACAGCTGCGGTACATTAAGTCATCACTCCAGAGGGAAATTGATGTGGCAACCATGGATTGGAGGAGAAACGGCTGCATTCGCTAACCAAGGGGGCGTGACTGAAGGTACAAGAAGGGGACGTGGCTAGGTGATCTGTTCCTTAGTAATGGTTAAGCTGAATCGGAAGGAGTAATGTGGAATTATCATGAGTGTTGTTTGTTTTGTTGTGTCTAAAACCTACTTGTTTGTTGTTATTAGACAGCTAACACGATCCGGAGCTGTCACTTACAGGTCAGCACTAAACCCAGACAACACTGCATTTTTAATCACAAATAAATTGTAAAATAACCACGAGCACAATAATAATCACGCTGGACTTGTGAACGTGTGTCTTTGTGTGTGTTCTACTGGGCTTATTATTTACAAGTTGTGTCTTGTTATTTCGGGACTGCAACCCATTGTTTTGAAACAGTGCAATACACATTACTGTGCATTTCCTGGGATTATTCCTTGTGGTCGCCAGACCAGGATTATAAAAATAAAACCTGTTTGGATTGTGAACTTTGTTGTCTGTCTTCAGTTTCACAATCACATCATGCACTGCAAACCACTTTGCCAGAAAGAGAAAGAGAAAAGGAAAGTCTTAAAAACAAGGAAAGCAGATCCTTTTTAGTCATCTTAGGTATCTGAAGTAAATCTTCAAGGGACATCTGCAGTATAGGCTACACTCTTACCACCCCACTAGAGTATTTACTGCAATTCAATATCACATGGGACTTGTATGATATGTGATCAATCGAATTATTATTATTATTATTATTATTATTATTATTATTATTATTTGTTTATTTAGCAGACACCTTTATCCAAGGCGACTTACAAAGACTAGGGTGTGTGAACTATGCATCAGCTGCAGAGTCACTTACAACTACGTCTCACCTGAAAGATAGAGCACAAGGAGGTTAAGTGACTTGCTCAGGGTCACACAATGACTCAGTGGCTGAGGTGGGATTTGAACTGGGGACCTCCTGGTTACAAGCCCTTTTCTTTAATCACTGGACCACACAGCCTAAATGTGTGGCTCTCTAAAAGTGTTACAACTTGAAAAGTATAAAAGTGAGTGGGAAGCACAATGTGGGAGGTGGATTTTCTTTCAATTGGAAACACACCTGCTGTCCTCCATTAGATTGCACTGCAATCAATGTAAAATCCAATTCAGCCTCACTAAATTAGATCTAGATCCTTGTAATTGTGTTTGAAAAGCTCAGCTTTTTTATGTTACCCTCAGATAACTACCTTGAGGAAGAGTATTTAATGGAAAGCACTGGCAAAAAAGTTTAGGTCACACCTCTGCCGCGTGGGAATAACCACACAGCAACACTGTTTGGGGGCATGAATCACTTTGTACTGAAATGGTTTCTAAGTAGCGCCCAACACATTCCTTTGGTTTACTGGATTTTTTATTTGTTTTTAGATTTCTATTGAATAATTTTAGCCCTAATTCAATAGTCTACCAAGAGACAGCTAAGGTATTTATAGTTGTTCTTCAGTTTATTTGTTGGAAGGAGCAGTTGACCACTTGCTTACTGTCTTACTGTTATTAACTAAGAGCTGCAATGACGGAAATGTTAGAACTGCCCCATCTTAAGACAGTGGTGTTATTATCATAACAAGTTTATCAAGTGGGCCCTGTTTTTATTAACAGCTTCTCTAGTTATCATGTGGACCAAAACATTAAACTTCAGAGAGCAGAGTCCACTCTCCCACACCTAGTTTAAATTCATCATGTAGCTTGATGTTCTAGATGCTGGTACAGTAGCTTTAATACTCTATAATTCATTGAATCAAACAGATGATGCACCATTCATGCAATGGCGTTGTATATTTGTATTCAAGCCAATTACAGAGCATTCTTCTATTATTTCTACTAGTAGTGTTGAAACAGCAATAGTAACTGCAGGAAGTTTGGGCTAATAAGATCAGAACGTTTGCATAGCTGATTGTATAAACAGGGCTTTTCACTAATCTCTTTAAGGAGAAACACATTTTCCCTTTATTCATACCAACAGCAAATATGTAAAGCAAACAGCATATTAATGCAAAATAATACTGGTTTATTTTCTGTTATTGGAAAACAATGAGCACTGGCTTTAAATATTGCATATTAAAGGCAAAGAAGAATTACTTGCTTAATAGTTGCAAAATTAGGAAATATAAATAGTTAGACAGTATTTATGCAAGTAAAAGATAGATAACTAATTAAACAAATTACATAGCTTACCTGCTTTTACAATGGTTTTTATTTTTTACTGTGTCACTGTTTGATAACACTGTTGAAAAGTGCTAGGTTTAACAACATTGTAATGCCTTTGTTGTAACAGATTTAGATTCCCTTACATATATTTTGGTTGCCTAATTACAGATTAGACCTATTAGTATTTAACGAAAATTACATAATGGAAAAATATTAATCCCTACTGTATGTACATATATTGACTTATATATTAACATATATGACTCCTATTATCAGGAACTTAAACAACATTTTTTTTTTCTTATATACAGTATTGTGCTAGAAATGACAATATTATGTATTTTGCTCAGCAATAGGAACTAAAAGGAATATTGGCATGGCAGACTGGCTCAGTAAAAAAGAAAAGGGAGAGCATAAGCTTCTTCGACCTCTCCTGCCACTGAAGGAGGTAAAGAGCAGCAGTGTGGAGTAGTGGTTAGGGCACTGGACTCTTGACCGGAGGGTTGTGGGTTCAATCCCTAGTGGAGGACACTGCTGTTGTACCCTTGAGCAAGGTACTTTACCTAGATTGCTCCAGTAAAAACCCAACTGTATAAATGGGCAATTGTATGTAAAAATAATGTGATAACTGTATAATGTGAAATAATGTATAATGTGATATCTTGTAACAATTGTAAGTCGCCCTGGATAAGGGCGTCTGCTAAGAAATGAATAATAATAATAATAATAAAGAGCCCTATCAGATTCCCCCATGGTACAATGTAACAAATGGGTCAAAAGACACACTTAGCGCACTATTCAAACGCATTTGCCCCTAATTTATTTTTATTTTTTAAACTTGTAACAAACGTGAGCAAACTGCCTTAGCCCTGTAATGTGATTTTTGTGACGTGCTGTCCCCAGTCTTTGTCCATCCGTGCTAGTGCCGGTGGTCAGCATAGCTTTTGGGGCATGGTCACATTTACATGTTAACTTTGAGTGATTTTGATGCTGGGCCAGAGGGGGGCATGTTCCACATCACAGTTCCCATATGCACCCTAAATAAGCTCTATATTATAAAAGGCTGGGTGAAGCAAATCACAGTATGAAGCCACACAATCCTCTGCAAGCGTAAAGCTCTTTGCCCTTTGAGTTTCAACAAAATTGGGCCCAGTGTCAGTTTCTTCCCTTTGTTTAATGCAGGCAGAGATTCAAAACCAGGTGGAAGGGCAGCGGCCCTGCTGGGTATCAGGACCTACATGCTTTCATTCTATAGAAAGTCTACCTGGCTGGCTTGAAAACTGGTGAACATACTGTCCTGCCTTTAACACAATTATCCCCCCCCCCCCACTCACCAGCACTATTGGGAATGGGTCAGCTAAGTCCAAGCAGGTTTTAGTGTAGCATGTGGGGATGTGATGACCAGACGGATGGATACTTTAACACCTGATTAATGGTGTGGAAGGCAGAAGAGTAGGACCATGTGCATGTGTTAGCATGAACTTTGCCAAGTCATGCAGCATGCAAACAGTATATGCGAAAAATCCCTACCCCCCCTGGTATCAAATCTATCTACTAAGGGACTACATGCCAATCCTACAACATTAAGCAGGATGACAGTCCTGAGTTTTAATCAGCTTGCCTCCTCATGCTCTCCAATTCCTATTCCAACATATGAAGACCTTGCTAGAGTTGGTTCTGATGATATTAGTGGTACAGTTGCCAGCCAATAATAACAGAATGGCAATGGCTTTGGCCAGCAAACCGTGGTAATAGCCTATGAGATGTGAGAATGGTGGTTCATGACAAGGGTTAGATAGCAGGTATATAAAAAAAGTGTGGAGTAGTGGTTAGGGCTCTGGACTCTTGACCGGAGGGTTGTGGGTTTAATCCCTGGTAGGGGACACTGCTGCTGTACCCTTGAGCAAGGTACTTTACCTAAGTTGCTCCAGTAAAAACCCAACTGTATAAATGGGTAATTGTATGTAAAAATAATGTGATATCTTGTAACAATTGTTAGTCGCCCTGGATAAGGGCGTCTGCTAAGAAATAAATAATAATAATAATAATAATAATAATAATAATAATAATAAATAATAATAAAAAAGATTGAACTCAATCTAATGAGACTGCATTGGCGTCACAAAGAGTGACAGCTCCTTGAATTAGAAAGATGAAAAAGGTTCTTCAGGGTGGAAATACATTTGAAAAGTTAACACTACAGGGAAGTGTCCAAAATAAGGAACACCAGCAAAGTTTTCTTGGGAGATGACAAGACAGAACTAGGAACATTCCGAAAGCAGCAGGGTGAACAAAATAACAATCATGTTATCAGTAGGATCTGCCGAGCACACAACCACCAAGAGAAATAACTTTTCATACAGCCATGCTTCCGCTGTAGCAGTCAAGGTTGCGAAACAAAAGACTTTTACTTTGGAAACTTTCAAAAACACACGTGACGGAGCCCTTGAATGTTTTAGACAGAATAACAGTTATTTGCTTCTCCAACCAGAAGACATAAAACATATTTATTTCATATTTATAGCATTGTTCCAGTAATATACAATCCTTGTACAAGGATTGTTGGCAAGAGAAGTGTGCATTATCTGTTGCTGTAGTAGTCTGATAACAAGTAGTAATTTACCTCATTTCTGAAGTAGAGCATTTACATATATTTTCTTGTAATGCGTTTATGAGACAAGCAAGGGATGATCTTCAACTTCTTAAAGTCAAGGTGAAATTTGAATGTAAATGATATACTGTATACTTATGTGTTGCTTAGTCAAACAAGCATGCAAACCCTTTTAAATAAATTAATTCAAATTTGTGTAGTTCTTTTTTTTCACACACTTATCACATTTTACTAACTCTTTATTTTCCTTTTGTCTTCATTAATTACTAAGAAAATGCTTCATATGTATTCCATTATCAACACTAAGTAAACGTTATTCCATCATGAATAATGACGGTGTAATCATGAATATAGGGTTTACATTGGTATGAAATGTTAGCTCGCGAGGTTCGGGGGGCGTGGAGCTGGGGGGGCCGCTAATCTTCTAATCTTTCAATTTTCTAATCTCCCGTTAATTAGTATCTGTTTACTATTTGAGACGTGATCACCTGCAACTTTTCTGTCTAGTGTTTCGTTTTTGTAGCAAACGCTCAGACGCCATCGTTTCGTGCTTCATCGCTAATATCTAAACTTTGTTGCTTCGCTCACGCAGGTCGTTTCTCTGCACATCGCTGCCAAGATATTATCAATCATTTTCTTACCTGCTCAGGCGATATTTCTTTTTATTCAGCTTCTCTTTTCGACACCAAGAGCTCCAACGTTACTCTTTCCTGTTCCATCCTGTCTCCACCTCGGCATCATAGCCGTCCAAAGCGCAGCTTCAATACTCAACTCGTCTGCAACCTTATTAGAAAGTCTGGTCCTCCGTTAAACTTTCAAGCTCCTTCGACATGACAGCGACATTCCCGTTGTCTGCGATTGCCTTACCTTAGCTCTATTTAATTCTACCACGAAGTTTTGTCTGCGGAATCTTTCTTTACTCCTCGCCCGCAATCAGACGCCCCTCCCCCGCTCCCACAGAGCCAGAAACAATTACCGTTCCATCAGAAGATCCTGCCCTGGACCTCCATCAGCTACGTTCAACCTTTTAAAGACGTATCCAGCCCATTCTAAACTCCATTTTCAACCAGTGGCGGCTCCTGACTCGACTGATCACAACATTCTCCAACAACACTATTGTACTGTAACTTTTCCACCGGCGCCTCACAGACTATGGTTACCACGGCAACGCCCTCATTGAGTGACTGCGGGGAGCGGTAAGTCGTTATGGTGACCAGGCAGCTTCATCAGGCTCGGCGTGCTCTGCGCCTCAGCACTGCAATCTTCCGGCTTCCTGTTGCTGCGCTTTCACAACTGGCGGAGACGAATTCAACACGCCGAACCATGACATCTAAATACTGCGTTAACTTATTTATATTCATGACTAACTGTCCTAAACATGTCTAGAATATTTATTATTCAAATCTAAAGGAATAAGCAAATGTTGTTCTACATAGATAAGGATTTAATCGTAATAACTTCATAGATTCTACCCTGCTTCACTCAAGTCAATGATGTAATTCCAATCATAACCTCTGGATGGCAGTATAATACCACAAGTTCTCTCTCTATACATTAAACCATTTTGGTATCGCTGCGAAGCTCGGACACTACAGCTTTTCTATCTATTCCCGCAGTTCTCACTCGGATGGATTCTCGGGAGTTCCCCTCCTGCCTCATCCTCTGTCTATCTATATCAAATGACATTCTTCAATTTCAACTCACTTCCACCCCCCCCCCCCCCTGCCCCTTTGAGGCGGACTGCTCCCGACCAAATCACTAGATTTTCCAACAGCCTCGGAGCAACGGATTCTTCATCCTCTTAGGTTCTACAGCGACCTCAGCTCTATGCATTCTTTATCTCTGGCTTAATCTAAATCACTTTAACTCAAAGTCCAATATCCACCGCATTCAGCAGATCGCTGCGCTCTACAGCAGATCATCACACTACCGATGGCAATCCACCATTCACTATTACAGATCACTGCTTCAGCAGATCTCTCTCTCTCTCTCTCTCTCTCTCTCTCTACAGCAGACCACCGCTCATTATTGACAGCACTTCTTTGTTTACTTCCTCAGATCTCTGCACCGTTCAGCAGATCCCGTCCTCTACTGTTAATTGCTCCTCA
Source organism: Acipenser ruthenus (assembly GCF_902713425.1). NCBI lineage: Eukaryota > Metazoa > Chordata > Actinopteri > Acipenseriformes > Acipenseridae > Acipenser > Acipenser ruthenus. The sequence goes on from NC_081191.1 coordinate 96,548,703, forward strand.
CTGCAGCAGATCTCTGCTCCCTCTTCAGATCTACTCACTATTATAGCATGCAAGTTGCTTTAGTTCATAGTCTAAATCTGTACCTGCACTACTCCAGATCTTCCAACGCTTTCGCTTTCCTCCAATACGTAGATCGTGGAAGCATTCCGCAGTCAAGGCTAATGCTAATCCCCATCTAATCAAAAAATACGAGGTGCTTGACTTTCTCAGCAATCTATTCATATGTCCACACATCCTCTCAAATATTACAGCATTAATACATGGTGAGAGACGCGGTGTGAGACTGGAAATCTGTCTTGTTTATGAGTTAAGGAGTTCCACTACTAGGAGAATAACTGGAGTTGTGAAACCCAGTCTCTCAATGTGAGTTCACCTTTTCCATTTCAAGCAGACATGATAGTAGCAGACCGCTGATCGATCCCGTATTAACTGACACATAGGATAGTCAACATCTCATCTCTGCCCTCCATTCCAGTAAATGGAGCACAAAGCGTGCTGAGCTTCCCCAGCAGTCGATTTACACATGTTCGTTCAGTTCCAGCTGCTACCTCAACTGTCAGTTCCAGCTCCCCTTCTGCCTCCACTTTTAGTATCCAAGTTCCGTCGACTGGTCCCGTCTGCTGAAAACCCACTACACAAAACTACTTCCTGTGTTACTGACACTGCCTACAAATTGTAATCCCTACCTCTGTCTTTTTTCACAAGACATTTGGGCCTCCTACTAAATTCCAAATGCAGATATCATATTGTGGTTTAGTTCAATACAAAAAGGGCATATTGGTGTCACAAAAGATGTTTGGTAAAATTGACAAGTATTTCCAGGGTCAGGCGCCAAGGAAAAACATAAACGGACATTACCAGTTTGAGAAGCCAGGATTGCCATGGTTTTCTTCTCGTTAAGGGATGATCATAAATCACAAGGTAGTTTAACTAAAGTTTCATATTGTAGTTTGATTTATTTTTTTTAAAGAAAGAGTTTCTATTTATTAGAATGAAATGGTCAGGTTTTAAGCTCTGAAAATAAATTGTATTTGTCTTGGTGTTGCAGTTTTTAAAAACAATAGTTCTATTTCAAAAGCTGACGAGAACATACTGTATTTTGTATTCTACTGCATTGGCAGTCTGGGGAGAGCTACACCATGCAAATACTGTTTTGTACTGGTTACAGCAACATACAGTGTATTTTCTTCACTCAAGAGTGAAAAACAAAATAAGGAAAAAGGGTATAACAGCTGAGCTCTTTCACATCTGGTGGATGAACTTATACCAGCAATCTTAAATGCTGAGACTGCCGAAAGAATAGCAACCAGAATGAAAATGAGTTATCGGCGGCAGTCTGCAGGGGTCACTGAGATGGGATAAGTGCTGCCCTGATAAGGCTGAGGCAGACAGACGATTGACCTTCCAGTGCAAAAGACAGGCCTGATAACTTGTCAGCCATGTAAAATGCACAGCCATAGTAGCCTCACAACAAGCACTGGAAAACAGTCCCTGTAAAGAAACTTATTACAATACAAAAACATGCAGTGTAGTACAGTATACTATAGTGGAAAAACAGTCAATTCTTATGAATGAAAAGCAGCATTTGACTTCAATTGAATTTATAGGCCTCCAGTCTTGCAGTGTATTCCTTCTGTGCCTTTCATCCTGTCATTAAAGCCATTCATTTGATAACATGTTGATACATCTGTTTTATTTAAGTCAAGGTGATCCAGAGCCCAGAAACAGCCACGTACAAACAGCACATGAGCCTCATCTAGTTTGCAGTTTTGTCTCCCTGCTTCATCTTGTCTGTATCAAAATGTTTAATAAATAAAAGCTTTTTTATGCTTTCCATCATTACATATACAATCAGGCTGAATGATGCCAGTGTTTTGTTCAGCAGTAGTTACTGCACCAATAGGCACAGAAAGCACAGATGGGACTCAGACAGTTTTTCATTGCCTGTTCCATACGATAGAACTCAACACATCTGGTATGCAGTGAAAAGCATCTTTGCACTAATTTGTTTGTCACTATGTATTGAAAGGACTATCTGTCATTCTGCCATGCTTTGCTTGCACTGTGATGTTTGAAGACATGGCTAGTCACAAGTTTCAGCTGTTGGCCGCCTGGGATATACTTATGGCAGCCGCACTGTAATGTGCTGAAATCACAGAAAAAACAAACAAAAAAAAAGCTTGAAGAAGCAGTGGCATTTTCCAACATGATACTGCTGCCATATGGGGAGCAGAAGATACCTAGTAGAGTACTTTAGCTAGGCTAGTCCCTGTCTGTGGGTCCTAGTTTTTAACTAGACTGCACTTGTAGCTGGTTGCAAATAGTGGAAAGAGGAACGTAATTAAATAAACACATACGCAAATCAATTACACACAGCAGCACAACTCTTTAGCAGCCTGATGAAACCTGAAGATAGAAATAGCGGTGAGTTCTGAAGATGACAATAGAGTAAAATTACCTGATCAGAGCCCTGTGTTGGCCAATAAAGGGCCTCATTCACTAAACAGCGGTACCGTGTTTTGCACGCAGTAAGCCCCTTTACTGCATGCTTTGCACACCTGCTGTATTCACTAACCAGTGGCAGGCAACTCAACATGTGGAAAAAGAAGCGCATTCGAGTCATTTAAATATAATGAATAATGTTAATGTATGGAAATGTATGCAAATCACATCACAAAATACCGGGAGGGAGGTATTTGATAAGCAAACCATATTCACTTAAGGGCGCTAACTTTACTAGGTGCTTCAGTGTGTGTTAAAACTACCGTTTATTGAAACCAGGCGGTGTCACAGAACCAGGGCCAGCGAAACCATATAGGCAGAACAGCTGGCCCGCCTAGGGCGGCAAATTGAAGGGGGCGGCAAAAACGGTACATAATTACATTTTATACTTATATTTTATACACATTTCTTTAATCCTAAAATGTTCAACATCTTAAATCACTGTTTCTTTCTTAAGTCAAGCATCTGCCTATAGAAAAAAGTACCAGAGGATTTGCTGTGCACGATTATATGATCACTAACCCACACGCTAGATAGCAGTTTTATAGTAATTAAGGAACGCAATACGGTACTGTACAAATAAGTTACAATGAAAATCCAATGTGTTTGAAGTAACCTGCGTATCCTGGATCAATTGTTATTTATAACTCTAATTTCATGCATGATGGTAGAATCCACTGATCATAAATATTGTCATTGTAGAGCTGACAGTTGATGTCACTGCAGTTTGTAACCACAGCGGTGATTGTATATGTATATAGTTTTGTGACGATGTAAAAAAAATAAATATCAAAGTATAAACAAATTATTGTACATCAGATTACGTTTTAGATAGATAGATAGATAGATAGATAGATAGATAGATAGATAGATAGATAGATAGATAGATAAAATTTAAAAAAAGAGTGAAAAGGGAGGGCAGCAAAATTTCATTTGTCTAGGTATAGCACACCAGAGTGACACAAACCTGTTTAGTATGCAGGTGAGAGAGAGACACACTAACAGTATAAGTTTGGTATTTTTTGGCAAGCTCCTGCTTAATTTACAGAGGGGACACCAAATATTCCAATGACTGCAAAAAACTGGGCCCCTGGAAAAAATGGTGCCCCCTTGTTTATTGAGTGCAAATGCACAGCAGTGACAAAATATGTTGAGTATGCATTCAGATGGCAAATAAAAAATAATTATAATCTCCTTTCAAGTTCAACATTTCTGTTATTGGTTTATCTGTGTGCGTGTGTGTGTGACAGTTATGAAAAGCTGTCAGGAATTAAATTGCTTACAAATAAATAAGTAAATAAACATTTAGAAGATTGTACTGCATTTAACTGAATTATAAAATAACTGGATTAATTTACACGTAGTAGATTACCTCTGTAGTAATAATAATAAATAAATATAAACGAGAGTGTTTCAATGTGTTTATTGTGCTCTGTGAAACATACTGGTACAATTCGTCACAAGACTTCATTTAATTACCGTTGTTGTAGTTGTTGTTGTTGTTGTTTTTTTTCTTCTTTTTCTTATTAATTTTCTTAGCAGACGCCCTCACTCAGGGCGACCTACAGTTGTCACAAAATATACATATTTCACAATGCAGTAAGAGCAGATAAAATATACAATAACTTCAGAGCAACTTTTACTAAAATATATCCATGTACAGTTCGATAATCACAATATAGTAAGAGTACATACAATACCGTCCTAATAAGAGTAAGTAACTAGCTCATTTATACACATTTGAAGAAACACAATATATAGTTGCTGTTGTTGTTGTTACTGTATTTAAACAATTTATTCTGGATGTAGAATCGCCGAAATCACAAGCTTATACAAACATTTTCCGTCCAGAAGCAATAAACTCGCTCCCGTTTGCAGCAGACCGCACGTTCACTTTGCAGCAGGCGCTGCTCTATCTAGTGGATTACAATGACAGGTTACGCGCTTTGCGTTGTGAGCGATGAATCACACGCTCCTGTTGGCAGATCGCAAGGTTTGTTGCAAGCGCATGCGCACATCCACCGGGGACACATGAATCCTAGGGGGCACTGAATTCGTCGTAACACCGGCCCTGCACAGAACCAGCAGAAGAGCTGCACAGGAGAGCGAGAAGACGTCAGGGAGAGTATTTCGGATCAGGCAGACATGGGCTGTGTGAGGAGGAGGTAATAACTAGATACAGATCACCCTAGCCTTATATCTAGTGCCCCGGAAAATTCATGACATCACGAATTTCACAGAAATCGTGTTTCTGACTGCCTACCCCTAACCAATCAGTGCCATCCTGACTACACACAGTGAATCTACCCCCTAATCAGTGCCATGCTGACTACACACAGTGAATCTACCCCCTAACCAATCAGTGCCATCCTGACTACACACAGTGAATCTACCCCCTAATCAATCAGTGCCATCCTGACTACACACAGTGAATCTACCCCCTAATCAGTGCCATCTTCACTACACACAGTGAATCTACCCCCTAACCAATCAGTGCCATCCTGACTACACACAGTGAATCTACCCCCTAGTCAGTGCCATCCTGACTACACACAGTGAATCTACCCCCTAATCAGTGCCATCCTCACTACACACAGTGAATCTACCCCCTAACCAATCAGTGCCATCCTGACTACACACAGTGAATCTACCCCCTAATCAGTGCCATCCTGACTACACACAGTGAATCTACCCCCTAATCAGTGCCATCTTCACTACACACAGTGAATCTACCCCCTAACCAATCAGTGCCATCCTGACTACACACAGTGAATCTACCCCCTAATCAGTGCCATCCTGACTACACACAGTGAATCTACCCCCTAATCAGTGCCATCCTCACTACACACAGTGAATCTACCCCCTAACCAATCAGTGCCATCCTGACTACACATAGTGAATCTACTCCCTAATCAATCAGTGCCATCCTGACTACACACAGTGAATCTACCCCCTAATCAGTGCCATCCTCACTACACACAGTGAATCTACCCCCTAATCAATCAGTGCCATGCTGACTACACACAGTGAATCTACCCCCTAATCAGTGCCATCCTCTCTACACACAGTGAATCTACCCCCTAACCAATCAGTGCCATCCTGACTACACATAGTGAATCTACTCCCTAATCAATCAGTGCCATCCTGACTACACACAGTGAATCTAACCCCTAATCAGTGCCATCCTCACTACACACAGTGAATCTACCCCCTAATCAGTGCCATCCTCACTTCACACAGTGAATCTACCCCCAAATCAATCAGTGCCATCCTGACTACACACAGTGAATCTACCCCCTAATCAATCAGTGCCATCCTGACTACACACAGTGAATCTACCCCCTAATCAGTGCCATCCTGACTACACACAGTGAATCTACCCCCTAATCAGTGCCATCCTGACTACACACAGTGAATCTACCCCCTAACCAATCAGTGCCATCCTGACTACACATAGTGAATCTACTCCCTAATCAATCAGTGCCATCCTGACTACACACAGTGAATCTAACCCCTAATCAGTGCCATCCTCACTACACACAGTGAATCTACCCCCTAACCAATCAGTGCCATCCTGACTACACACAGTGAATCTACCCCCTAATCAGTGCCATCCTCACTTCACACAGTGAATCTACCCCCTAACCAATCAGTGCCATCCTGACTACACATAGTGAATCTACTCCCTAATCAATCAGTGCCATCCTGACTACACACAGTGAATCTAACCCCTAATCAGTGCCATCCTCACTACACACAGTGAATCTACCCCCTAATCAGTGCCATCCTCACTTCACACAGTGAATCTACCCCCTAATCAATCAGTGCCATCCTGACTACACACAGTGAATCTACCCCCTAATCAGTGCCATCCTCACTACACACAGTGAATCTACCCCCTAATCAATCAGTGCCATCCTCACTACACACAGTGAATCTAACCCCTATTCACCCACGGTGAGCCTACTTCCTTGTGTTTCTATTTTCATGTAAAGAGACATTTAAAAGTAAAATGCATTATTTAATACAGACTGCTATTGTACATAGAGAACATTGATATCTGTTTTATAGTTCTTTGTTTTGGCATTCTGTCCGTTAAACTACTAAATTATTTAGTATATTGTATAAAACAATTTGCCCTTACAAGAAAATCTCCACTCTTTTCCTAACTACCTTCATTTAGTTATTTATATACAAGCCCAGGAGCCAAAATGCAGCAAATGCAATCTGACATCTCGTAATATCAATTAAAGACCTTTTCTAATTGTCTGCACTGTGCTAAGGATGAATTAGTGTCGATTAAAAAAAAGTGTGTGTGATTTAATGGGTTTAGATTGTAAACTGTATTTTAAGAAAGGAGTGTGCCTTTTTTATTTGACAGAGGGACCGCCTCCTTTTACCCCCGTCCAACTACAAATAAACTGTGGTCAATGTCTCTCCTATATAGATAAACATCTCAGAGCAAGAACCTTCAAACTTGTACAAGCCTTCGCATCACCCCAGGAATAACAAAAAATAAAATCACAAACTGAAAAGCTTTTAAGCATTTCTGAAGAGTGATCGTATCCAAGATCACACATTATTAAAAGTTTAAGTGCAGTAGTGGTACTGTACTGTGCTATATAACAGCCCTTAATGGAAACTGCATGAATTAAGCTCCATGGGAAAAAGCAACAATTCAGTTTTTAAATGTCACCTACCCTCATAAAAGTAGCATTTAGTTAAAGTTAAAACAGATCAAACGTAACTGTCAGAGCTCAAATAAAAAGTGAAAAAGGGTATGGACTAAGCTTGAAAAACAAGACATGGCATGTGGACGAAATGAGGACCCTCGGCTCAATTAACACCCATTCCTACCCATCTTCTAAACATTCATTTCCGTTCTATAAAAGCTACGTGCAGACAACTTTAAATGGCTCCCCAAAGAGACAAGTTAAAAGGTGGTAGCTTATGAGTCATGAACAAGTTATGCCAGCCCTTTTCATTTACCATATTTTCTTTTTACACAACCTCTTGTTTAATTTTATGAATCATGAGTAGCATATATTGAATGCTTTTTATTTTTCTTGCTCTCTGTTAGCACTAGAATTTCGTCAATTCTTTAACTTTCTTGATTACAAGCGATGCAAACGGGTTCTGCTGACGTGGATGACACAACATATTGGGCAACATTTATTAGGGTTTTTATACCAGCATGTAAAGTGTGCACCAGATTTTGTAAACAAAAACATACTGTTCATGTTACTTACTATAGTAACTAGTAATAAACAAGGTAGACAATTTACCTTGCGAAGATGAACCGTTTTATTCTACAGGATACACTTTAAAGTGTCAGTGATTGAAGTATGATGATGCATGAACATATGCAGTAAACTTTCATTCAGGATGCATTCAATGCTGACTCATACTGGTGACATTTTAAATACATATTTATGCGTGGTTAAATGATGTAAGTGTTAGCGCTGAGTATCTTTGCTTCATTTGAATCAAAAAGCAAATATTATGCGTGTTCATATCTTCAGTCGCAGAGTTGAAACGTACACACTTGACTAGCATGAATGGGAATCAAAGCAATCTACATAATAATGTCTACCACTCTCATAAAGAGCAGCTTGAGTCCAGGTGCAGTGAACTCTGCCCACAGTCTGATAATTATGTAATACACGACTTAGTGAAGCTAGAAACTGCCATTTTGTTAACAAAATCTATTTAATTGCTCTAAGAGGGGACAAAAGATCTTCAGAATAGGAAACTTATCAGAGCTGGTAGCTAATGGAATTATTTTGAACTTTGAGTGAGAGCACATACAAGAAACATCGGTACTGGTGTGCTAGATAAACAGCACACATGTACCCTGTAGATTGTAGTCTACATTGCTCAGCGTAGGAGAGATGTTGGGAGCCAGTGCTTCTGGTCTCTCAGCTGACAGGGTGACAGCAGTTTATTAATAATGGTTGTGATGGGCTCAGCTGAACCTACCGCACCTGTTTATAATCAAACCAACTCCTCCCAGATGTCATGAATGAGATTTTAATCAGGCTCTGTATTCACAAGGCTTTTGTGCACCAGTAAATTCATCACAGTCCTGTGCTTTACAGAGTAGAGAATGAAAAGTGGAAAGTTCAGCTACGAATTAAACACACATTTTTCAAAAAAGTGTTTACAACAGCCAATGCGACCATCAGTATCATGTAACTTAACTGTATTATTAACTTCAAGTTTAAACACAATTTGTCTGGTAAAAAATCTACAATTCCTTACCCCTAACCCATGCGACTTTTAAAGAAAGACTATCGCTTTTGTGTCAAAATACTTTTCAAAGCAGGATTCAATGCTGTTATTCTTAAACCAGGGCTGCAATAGTAAATAGATTACACTGGTTTGAGATTATTCAGGGAGATATGTTGTTAAATTCCTGAGAATGTAGCCTTTGGGCAATTATGGCGATGCACTGATGTAGCTCTGTGCCCTTTCCCTGGCTGGCATACTTTCTTAATACAGAGTTTAATTGGCTCTTGCGTTAGTCGTTGTGATGTTGTACGACAGCAATTCTGAACATGAGATTTGCAGGATTACAGAAAACCAGGACATTTGTTTATTTCTGTCTCAGTAAAATGATGGTACAAATATGTCTCTATAATAATAATAATAATAATAATAATAATAATAATAATAATGTCAGGCTCAGAAGCAGGTTATGAAAGCAAAACAGGCATGTAAAAAAAATAACACATTTCAGTGGAAAAAGCGTTTTGAAATCATTTCATACATCTGTTGTGTATGCCATTGCAAAGACTTTTCAAGGATTGTTAGATTACAATAACAGATAAAAGAATTATAAACAAGTTGACCGTGAAGCAGTCGGAAGTTGAAAACAAGATATGAACATCCACTTACTGCACAGATAAAAGCAAGTATCCCTAGAGGACAATGTCTTTGCATTCTCACGTTAAACCAGTTGTGTCATTTCAATAGCCAGGTCTCTTCTGCAATGATAAAAGAGCAGCTTGTTCATGTAACCCTGCGGCTCACTGATTTATTATTGACAGAATTCCCTAAGGAAAAGAATGCTTAAGAGTTCCTCTGTCTTGAAATGGGTTTTCATTTCTTCTTACACACAGCACACAACTGCTAGGCACATTGGGCACTAGAACACTATAGGGAGTCCTCTCAGTATAAGGGAGACCAGTGAAAATATTAAATATTAAATATTGTCATACTAAGAATATTATACACTGTGAAAGCAAATGACAGTCACATTAAGTACAGTATCTACACACATGCTTTGACCCCTCTATCACCCCTTGGCCCCTGTCATGCATGGTGTCAACCATACCATCCTCTTTCCTATGGTCTGCTGTCCTAGCAGCCTAACTGCATTGCTCAAATGGGTATCCTTAAAGAGTATGTTTTTTTAAAAATGACCTCTAGTGCACTGGGGTTTGAAATCTGTCCGTACTACATCATGGATCGGTATTGCTGTGTTACCTGTTTGACAATGTGGGCAATAATCCTTACTGTTGGAAAACATGGAACAAGTATTGAATAGCAGTTTGCTACGCATGAGGAATGACGGCTGTATTCATGTTATTTTTCTGAAAAGTGATTTAACATTGGATAGAAAAAACTGTTAGTTCCAAAAATGCAAGCACTGCTGTGATAGATGAAAGCTGCAATATGGTAAAGAAGTTAAGATTATTTTGTGTCAAAGCAAATGGCTGGCCAGCAGCACACGGCTGTACAAACAAGTCCTTTGATCTCCAGCCCTGACATGAAAGAAGCTTGCCCTTCGGGGAGTCCACTGGGGTATAAAACTAGTTAAACAGGTTTTTGCTTAGAAAATACAGCTGGTTTATGAGGGGGTCATAAAGCTAGTTTTCAAGGGGACCAAAAGAAGAGACCAGGCTCTAAGACTTCAGAGAGATCCAAAAAGAGATAATGCCACTGGGATCAAAGGGTCTAAGGCAAAACGGAGAGATAGTTACAAGGAAGATGACAAAAACCAGATGTATGGACCTTCTTGTGGCACCAGGAATGCACCGAGTTCAGAGGTCGTCACACTAGACTACACACACACTCACACACACACACACACACTCACACTGAATGAAATATATGGTAATAGGATAATGAGTTGTACCTTTTCTATTGGTTAAGTGTCAGAGAAAGAGGAGGAGGGATACACCTATGCAGAAGGGTATTTAATGTCATGCAACAATTGTAAGAACGAGTATTCTGTTTGTCCTGTACCTGGGACCAGGCTCCCTGCATATTTCAATAAACCTAACAACTGACTGAAGAAAAGGACTCTGTGCAGTTTCTTGAATCTACTTACTCACCATCCTTTTTTAAGTTACATCACTTACACTATCAATGTGCTAGATTCTTTAAAGTTATAAGTGTAAAAAGCTGTCAGGATGTTAACAATGAAAAGTCAAATTACCGGTACGTTATTTAAACAGTTGTAGCATCACGTGGGGACGTGGAACACTATATTTTTCGTAACCCCGCTAATTACTCTTTAAACTGGGTGTATTTTGAACCACACTGTATGTATAAAAACAGATGGTTTCTCTATTTTAAATATAAATCTATGGAAAATATGCAGACCAAAGGGGAATGTGCTCTTGACCTATTAAGTTCAATCCTTATGGGCAATATCATCATAATGTGACGCATACACTGCAAACACTGCAGCTCTCATGACACTCAACCTGCCCTTGAGCTGTCCAATTGGCAAGTCTGCATCCAGCTGAGACACCCTGTAGGAGGAACCTGACCGCAGTCCCTGGGGAGTTGCATCTTGTGGAACCCATGCGCATTCATGGCACGTTTTACTCCTCTTAGAAACTGACAGAAGTACAAGACAAGGGTCCCATTGTGCTCTGTAGCATTACTAGCGTGCTGATTTAGTTCTGTTTACAGTCCAAGATACAGTGCCTTGCGAAAGTATTCGGCCCCCTTGAACTTTGCGACCTTTTGCCACATTTCAGGCTTCAAACATAAAGATATGAAACTGTAATTTTTTGTGAAGAATCAACAACAAGTGGGACACAATCATGAAGTGGAACGAAATTTATTGGATATTTCAAACTTTTTTAACAAATAAAAAACTGAAAAATTGGGCGTGCAAAATTATTCAGCCCCCTTAAGTTAATACTTTGTAGCGCCACCTTTTGCTGCGATTACAGCTGTAAGTCGCTTGGGGTATGTCTCTATCAGTTTTGCACATCGAGAGACTGAAATTTTTGCCCATTCCTCCTTGCAAAACAGCTCGAGCTCAGTGAGGTTGGATGGAGAGCATTTGTGAACAGCAGTTTTCAGTTCTTTCCACAGATTCTCGATTGGATTCAGGTCTGGACTTTGACTTGGCCATTCTAACACCTGGATATGTTTATTTGTGAACCATTCCATTGTAGATTTTGCTTTATGTTTTGGATCATTGTCTTGTTGGAAGACAAATCTCCGTCCCAGTCTCAGGTCTTTTGCAGACTCCATCAGGTTTTCTTCCAGAATGGTCCTGTATTTGGCTCCATCCATCTTCCCATCAATTTTAACCATCTTCCCTGTCCCTGCTGAAGAAAAGCAGGCCCAAACCATGATGCTGCCACCACCATGTTTGACAGTGGGGACGGTGTGTTCAGGGTGATGAGCTGTGTTGCTTTTACGCCAAACATAACGTTTTGCATTGTTGCCAAAAAGTTCGATTTTGGTTTCATCTGACCAGAGCACCTTCTTCCACATGTTTGGTGTGTCTCCCAGGTGGCTTGTGGCAAACTGTAAACAACACTTTTTATGGATATCTTTAAGAAATGTCTTTCTTCTTGCCACTCTTCCATAAAGGCCAGATTTGTGCAGTATACGACTGATTGTTGTCCTATGGACAGAGTCTCCCACCTCAGCTGTAGATCTCTGCAGTTCATCCAGAGTGATCATGGGCCTCTTGGCTGCATCTCTGATCAGTCTTCTCCTTGTATGAGCTGAAAGTTTAGAGGGACGGCCAGGTCTTGGTAGATTTGCAGTGGTCTGATACTCCTTCCATTTCAATATTATCGCTTGCACAGTGCTCCTTGGGATGTTTAAAGCTTGGGAAATCTTTTTGTATCCAAATCCGGCTTTAAACTTCTCCACAACAGTATCTCGGACCTGCCTGGTGTGTTCCTTGTTCTTCATGATGCTCTCTGCGCTTTAAACGGACCTCTGAGACTATCACAGTGCAGGTGCATTTATACGGAGACTTGATTACACACAGGTGGATTCTATTTATCATCATTAGTCATTTAGGTCAACATTGGATCATTCAGAGATCCTCACTGAACTTCTGGAGAGAGTTTGCTGCACTGAAAGTAAAGGGGCTGAATAATTTTGCACGCCCAATTTTTCAGTTTTTTATTTGTTAAAAAAGTTTGAAATATCCAATAAATTTCGTTCCACTTCATGATTGTGTCCCACTTGTTGTTGATTCTTCACAAAAAATTACAGTTTCATATCTTTATGTTTGAAGCCTGAAATGTGGCAAAAGGTCGCAAAGTTCAAGGGGGCCGAATACTTTCGCAAGGCACTGTATACTCTAAGAGTAAGTCAAAGGGAATCTAAACAATAAGAATGCATTAGTTACGATAACTCAGATATTTTAGAACCAAAGTAAGGTAGCCTTTAAGGGTGTGAAACTGTTTGCTTAGCAACAGCTTTCAGATGCCATTCATTAGAATCAATGAGTCAACAGATTAAAATATCTCAGCAGGAAAAAAGCTCCACATTGGGTCTATCTCAGTAATCTAAACAGTGTCATCTCTAAATACCAGCGCAATATGATCATAAAAAGGAACCTTAATTGTACCCAAGGTTCTGAAAAACAATATATAGTACTTTAACAGTGCATGTGAGTGTATAATGCCAGGGAGGGTCTTGTTTAAATTATGTTACGTCCAATGCAGTTTAAATCCATTGCTGGTAGACCCTGGTGAACAGGTACACATTGCAGGATCCATGTAGCAGTTATTATGTCTGCACAGAACTCAAATACTGTAGTACAAAATGCAGAGTCTGAGCAAAGGAAAATGAGGAAAAAACATGGGGAAATATGGAAAATATCTGTATTTATTTTCCACTAAATCTTTGTCTTATATGCAAAATCTTAATAGGAATAAAAATGTATGTTTGTGTTTAAAAAAAAAAACTTAAAACATGCCTAAATAGCAGCATTTTTTGTTTTAAGTGTTTCCCAAATCAGTTAAAGTTCAAAATCAAATAGTGGAAATCTGTGGAAAGCCTAACTGTATACATTTTGTGTTATCATCCCAAACACACCACAGTATAGAATAGTACATAACACATGCACTATATACTATTGCATAGTTTGCAGATACAATTAATTAATAAAGATTTGTTATTATTATGGAAGAAGTGCATTTTAAAATATAATTAATCTACAACTTTTGTTCTTTATAATTGTTGATGTAACTAAACATCACCTCAATAAACAGCGGATGCTTTAAACACAAGTACATTAAACTTTAGCTTTCTAATACCATTTAAAATCATACTTTCTACAGGCAGGGCTTATTTTAAACCAGAGCACTTATAACCAGAATAATAAACCCTTCATCTAAGTCCTACAATGTACCCGCAGATTTGAAGAAATACCCCAGCTCTGAAATACTAAACGAATAAGAGTGGTGAATTTTGAATACTAAAATAAACATGTTTAATTCAATGACAAATGCTTTGAAAGTCTCTCTCAATCTATTCCAAGTTAAAAGCAAAGTGTGGTTAGGCATAGTGAACACATAGTAAAGCACAAGCCATCAGGACCACAACACAATGGTACAACACAAACACTATGGTTACCTATGTTAAAATACTTTCAATTAAAAAGCATGAGGGAAGCATGGAGAATTGTAAAACAAAGGAAGATGCTAATTTACTAAGGGAACAAAAATGAATAAAAAAACAAAACAAAACATTAATAAAAAGCATTGTTTACAGATTCAAGTCAAACCTCAGCCCCATCTAAGGCTGAGCTTAGCACAGTCTTCAGTTTGCCAATTCCATCTCTCTACCTGAACTGTATAACATCTGCAACCTGCATGGGACCTGCGTTTTTTGAATTACAATGAATTGCCTAAACGTGACACACGTGTTGTGCGATCAACTTCTACATCCCATATTTTTTTTTTGTACTAAAGGTAATGTTCAGAGGCCTGGTTTGGTTGATCCGTAACCAAACTGCATTCTCAATGTAACAACAACCCTTGTCACTTTCCACACACAAACAATGACAATATAAAACCTCTCTTTTATATTCCATGTCCTGTGTATCAACCTATTTATCAAAACTGTGCACACCAGGGGGCAGTTAGGAACCAGTAATATGGTAATGTGAAGAAACTGGTAAAAACTGCTTAAGTTGAGGTAAACGTTCATAAAATGTTGCTCACTTGTGTTGCTCACTTAAAATGTTGACTACTTATATGGTCAATACTGTAATTTTCTGGGTATAACATGCACCCTGTATATACAACACATGAAAGTCTTGGGTTACATCCCTTGTAAAATGTGGACCTCTTGTATACTGGTCACTATGTGTCTATCACCCTATCAGAAATACCATTTATACACTGTATAGATCTCTATAACCTGAGCACATTGCACACCTTGTATACAACTTGCAACCCATATATAACATGTATCAAACTTGTATATTTGCTCATTTGGTATAGATTGTGAACCGCATGCTCTTCTCTGTAAGTATGCTTCTCAAATGACTGTAGAATGAAAACAGTGGAAACCTAGTATAACTACATCTCACGAACCTGTTCCGTTTAACACCATTAGATATTCTTTATTGTTCTGGAAATATTCTCAAACTCAAACATCTATCGTTTTAGTTCTAGTAGCTTTTAAACTGACAGTATTAAAAATAACATTTGATACAAGTCATCCGGTATAATTCTTTTTATTACTCGGGATGTAAATATCCCAACTGATAGATTTACAGATATCATATAAAATATATTTACTGCCTGTAGAAAGTATATTTATTTCTAAACATCTACAGTAGTTCCTTTAAAGGTCATATTACAATGCTGCAAGTTATCCAGTGATTCATAGATGTAATAACAAAAAAAAAAAAAAAAACTATCATTATCCATTATTTTATTTTTAAAAGGCAGGATTGCTGAAGCAGGGTCCAGTGGTGACAATACATTGTAAATAGATTTTTCTGAATAGATTTTAGCTTTAGGGTTTACAAAAGGAATATGATGTTGTAAATCAAAAAGGAAAGTGACAGCTAACATTAGTGAATTGGTTAAAGATTCCACTTCTTCTGGTCAGAGATTATATTATAGAGTTGCTGTACACAATGATCATACCAGCATTGCTCATATGTGTTCATACACTCAGTGTCCTGTGGTTTCACTGATCCCAGGTTGTACTAAGGCTGTACTAATCTTGGACCAGCATAACCAGTAACAACACTATCTGTGTTTTGGATCATAGCCGGTTCTCTATAAACATATCTGGTCGGTGTACACTTAACTCGTAACTTGATCCAATAACATTTTTCATATCGATCTAAAGTTGCTATAGAAAAGTACATTTGTTTTCAGGTGTTGAGCTATTTTTGAAACACTGTATTAGGTTTTTTTTTTTGTACCACCCAACCTAACAATGCCACATGCTCTAGCTTAATTACAACAGTAGCGTTCTCAGTAGCGTTCTCATCCTGACATGTGCATCGAGGTCATAAAGTGTGTCTTCAGGGCTTACAGTATAATTAGATCTACTGTAATTCAGGGAATAATTATTAACAACATGGTAATGTTTATCTAGTCTTGTTTTTCCACACATTGTCTGGAAACAGATGCTTGTTAGCAAGGACATTCAGGTAGCAGGCAGCTATTTACTGAGAAGCAAATGCTACCCATAGCCTTGGAGAGATACATTCAGTTTATAACAGTATAACAAAATAAACACAGTTTATTATTCAGCATATTGGCTGATCACCAACAGGCAAGTACATGTTTATTTTAATTACATAAAGATAATTGGCTCGAGCTGGTTCATTTGTTTATTCTGTTTACTGCTTTTAGTCAGTTGATCAAGCAGGTCGTGTCACTAACTTACACTCAGTGCATACTGTTTTTGAAAAATGTTAAGTGTACGCGCAGGTGTGTGAAATAGCATTACTCTTTAAAGACAAATATAAAAAAACATACTACTTTATAAGCATAATGGAAGCTACTGCATGCCAGGATACAATAAGGTTAGGTGCCCAATATTATGTTTTTCTTTAAAATGCCAGTAGGGTCTTTATTTTTGACACATGACTACCTTGAAAAAAATAAAAACATCACCATTTAAAAGCTGCCTACAGCTCTTTTCGGTAAGCACAGATCACTTTTGGTGTAGAAATTTCTGTTACAACCGAACAAGCTGACAATAAAAAGCATGCGTTATCCGTGACATCTACTGCCTAGCCAAGCACAAATCGACAGAGCTGTATACATGCATCAAATTATTATTATTGTCATTTAAATGTGTATATTTCAAGCCACCCCTTATAAAAATACATATTTGATCAGTACAGCTAGTAAAATCCCAAACTCCTAAAAAAGCCTACAGAACATGAAACACAATAAGAGGTGTTAGGTTATGGTAATGAAATGCTGACACATGAACATTTCCCCCACAGCTGTCAGAGTTTAAACATTAGAGTAATCTGCAGCATGAGTAAGGTCACTCAGTTTTTTTATATAATGTCTTATCACTGTTCATACAGAAGTAATGCACTGTTAGCTTGCAAGCTGTTGGAATCTGGGGCAAATCACATCTATCCAATTCAATTGAAAGGTTTCTCCACCAATGCTCCGAGAACTTGTTCTCTAGATTTTTAAACAGGACACACATATGAAACTGACCTTTAAAGTACGGTAATAATTAACACTGATTTTTTTTAACATAACATGAACAGTACCATGTGTACTGAGCAGTCCTGGCTTACTGTATATCCCTTGTACAATATAACACATAACTCTTGTATACCACCCTATCACAAATACCACAGTATATAGATTACTATAAACCCCATAAACTGTGCACCTTGTTTATCACATAACCCATTTATAACACACAGAAATTCTTCTAAACGTAGTAGAATGGTGCATGTTATATTCACACAATTATAGTATTCCCTTGCTTTTACATACAAATTGGAGCTCCTGTCCATGTTTATAGGAATGCTTTACAACTTTTCTGGAGCACTAAGACTGCTGTACACCTGTCGTTTGTAAACACACATATATACAGTAGTGTTCAAAAAGTTTGGAAACAATACATGATTTACAGCAAGGGTAGGGATTGAGGTTATCCGTCAAACCAACTCCTCCTCCCCAGAAGTCCTGCTTTCCTAGAAAAAGGAGAACATTGCGTGGTACCTTTCTACTTGTGAGATGTCTTGGTCCTTAAAATACGTACTATACTTTTAAAGCAGACGATTGTCTATTCAGAGATACCAGGGTATTTAGTAAGTAAGGGTGCTTGCTGTAAATAATTAGTCGTTTCCAAAAACAATGGCAATTCAAGCAACAGCTGCAGCCCCAGCATTGACATAATATATAAATGCAGTAATAGGGTAGGATGAGGTCTAGATACAGTCTAATGCTCCCGAGGCAATAATAAGTGGCAAGAAAGGACACAGATAATCTATTTTTCATTGCTATCAACGTAATGCGTAGTTTGAGCCATTTCATTACGTGTCCCTTTTTAAATTGGCTAATTTCTTCCTCAGTTTGATTGAGCTCTCGTGAATATTGCTGGATATTGCTGCTCTAGAAAGAGTGCAAAGAAGAGCAACCAGAATTATCCCGGGTTTAAAAGGCATGTTGTATGCAGACAGGCTAAAAGAATTGAATCTATTCAGTCGAACAAAGAAGACTACGCGGCGATCTGATTCAAACATTCAAAATCCTAAAAGGTATAGACAATGTCAACCCACAGGACTTCTTTGACCTGAAAAAAGAAACAAGGACCAGGGGTCACAAATGGAGATTAGATAAAGGGGCATTCAGAACAGAAAATAGGAGGCACTTTTTTACACAGAGAATTGTGAGGGTCTGGAACCAACTCCCCAGTAATGTTGTTGAAACCGACACCCTGGTATCCTTCAAGAAGCTGCTTGATGAGATTCTGGGATCAATAAGCTACTAAAAACCAAACGAGCAAGATGGGCTGAAAGGCCTCCTCTTGTTTGTAAACTTTCTTATGTTCTTATGTTCTTATGAATCTCAGGATGTGACTGCTCAAGCTCTCACATGCAATGGCATAGAAAAACAAAACTGTGCAAGCTAATCAGCCATCCTGAGGGGGTCAGATCTCACAATTTAGAAACCTTATCAATGCCTTATCATGGGATTGCACTTTAATTATGTCATCAATTAAACTGTTTAAAAATACACACCCACCCACACACATATACACTGTTGAGAAAAAGTTTGTGAACCCCAATGATAATTATGGAAATTCCATAGTTTTACCATGATAGCCTTCTTGAATCAAAACCAGTCTTTTCTTAAATATCCAATAGGGTTTATATTAACCCATTCCATGTCTTTTGAAACAAAATGATGTATGAATTAGACAAACAATGAGTAATTAAGATTCAGGGTATGTGAAAAAGTAAGTGAACTCCTGGCTTTATCAGCTTAATTAAGGGGATAATTAGAATCAGGTGTTTAAATAATTAGGTTGATCTTCAGGGGTGATTTTGGGAGGCTCCAGCCTATATAAAGATCAGAAACTTTGTGAGTTTGGTCTTCACTTAACAGGTGTCTGGAAACACATCATGCCACGATCAAAAGAAGGATCTCAGAAAAACAGTTATTGATGCTCATCAGTCTAGAAAGGGTTACAAAACCATTTCTAAGGATTTGGGGCTCCACCAATCCACTGTTCTACAAATCGAGAAAGTTCAAGACCACAGTCACTCTACCCAGGAGCGGTCGTCCTACCAAGATCTCTCCAAGAACAAACCGGAAAATCATCAAGGAAGTCACAAAGAACCCCAGAGTAACATCCAAGGATCTGCAGGCCACTCTCGTCTTGGCTAATGTGAGTGTTCATGACTCAACTATGAGAAAAAGACTGAACAAAAATAGTGTGCATGGAAGGACAGCCAGGAGGAAACCACTGCTCTCTAAAAAGAACATTGCTGCCCGTCTGAAGTTCGCCAAAGAGCACATAGATGATCCACAAGACTTCTGGAACAATGTTCTCTGGACAGACGAGTCAAAGGTAGAACTTTTTGGCCTCAATGAGAAACGTTGGCGAAAACCAAACACTGCGTTTGAACAGAAGAACCTCATCCCAACCGTCAAGCATAGTGGTGGGAGTGTGATGGTTTGGGGCTGCTTTGCTGACTCAGGACCTGGATGGCTTGCAGAATCGCCTGCTTTATTGACACAACCATGAATTCTGCATTGTATCAGAAGATTCTAGAGGAGAATGTCAGGCCATCTGTCAGTGAGTCCATGGAAGGAAGCCCTCAAATGTCACCGAGTTGAAGCAGTTCTGTAAGGAGGAATGGGCCAAAATTCCTCAAAAAACGATGTGAGAGACTGACCAATAGTTACAGGAAACGCTTAGTTGAAGTCATTGCTGTTCAAGGGGGTGCCACCATGCTTTTGTGTAATTTGTTTAATCAGGTTATCTTTATCTATTATTAGGACTTAGATTAAGATCTAATAACATTTTAGGTTTGAAATATGTGAAATATGTGAAAATCCTACGGGGTTCACAAACTTTTTCTCAGCACTGTATATATATGCAGGGTGCGATTTGATTTTGGGGGGGGATTTCCCTGGGTCTGATTTTTTTTATCCCTGGCTCTGCACTTTCAATTGTCATCCCAGGGAGGGATACATTTATCCCCCCCCAATAAAAGATTTTGAATTAACAATGATTTCTTCTGGAAATTTTAAATATATTTAAAATGATAAATGTATGCTGCATCATTTTAACACAAACTGACTTCAAAAGAATTTCGGTCTTAGCACTTCAGACCGTAAGATCAGTAGCAAATTGTATTAACATGATTTAAAGTTTCACTAGATCTGGATCACAAAGTTTGGCTGTATAAAGTGGATCAGGCTCGGATTCCACTCACCCGTCAGTAGTGCTGTATGCTCCGTTGCAAGGCAAATTGACCAATGAAAATCAACTACGTCGATGTCATTCAGTTGCTGTATTTCAAACTGCTATTTATTATTATCATCGGAAGTGCATACTATACTAAAGAAAAAAAAGAAATGAAGACAGGACACTAAAAATCCATAGTAGCTGTTTTTAAACAGCCCCAGAGTCAAAGACTGGAACTTTTACCCGTTGAGCAGAATGGAAAAAAGACCAAGATTAACAACAATTAACTTCTGCAGATTAAGCTGTTAAAATACGGATGTTGTATTATGTTCCATTTATTGTTGTTACACTCTGTTCAGTTATCAATGAGGTTATGTGAAACAATGCAAGTACTTGTCATGAGTGTGTTTTAACATTGTTTTAGTTGCTGTAATGTAGGTTTTTGTTGTTGCCTTTTGATACCGTACATACATGCCAACAGTCCCTAATGATCGGGATAGTCACGATTTCATAGAAAGAAAGTCCCAATACTTACCTATGGAAAAAAAGCATTTATTCTGCACAGTAGTTTGTGAAAACCACATGATGTGCTCTTTGTGCGGCTGACACATCTGCTGATCACTAACAAAGGTAAGAACGCTTCATTATATACAAAGGTATATAATGAAGCGTTTACTGTCATGATGGTCGTGTGGTGTTTGTTTATTAAGAAGCCACCACGTATTCCATATTTTATTCATTTGTCCTGGTGATGTATTTTGACCTTGTAACACATCTCCATGTGTTACAAGTACTGCTTGCACCAAAATCTCCAATTCCATATTGGTAAATTTCAGTTTTCGCTTCCGAGCATCCTCATCTCCATGGCTAGTACCAGGCTGAAGTCTTTGTGTACCATTCATTTTCTATTGGAATGTGTAGCCTACACACGCAGGGTTGACCCAAACCCGCTATTTATTGTGAGAGGTGTGTAATTCTCCACCGCTAATTGCAGTGAGGGGTATTTAAATTGGTTGGTTGCGGAATCGCCTGCTTTACCTAATTAGTCTTATAAAATATGTCGTTATTTTGACGATGAGTGCGGCCGTACTGAACACGCACGTTACATGGCTTTTTGCGGTCGGTTTTTCCCCTTTATAAATTTGGGCCACAGTGTTAAATATTGCATGCTGAATCCCACGGTTCATTTGTAACCCTGATCCCTCAAGAGAAGAATTCAGTTCTTATTATTCATGAAAGCACTCTTAAGATAATGTATATATGCACTAGTCTCAAATATAATTACATTACTTGAAGTACAGAATAGTTTCAGTTTGAGTTACTGGCGCTGGGCTTATGAAGTGAAAAAGCAATAGTGACTAAAATTGCTATTCATAATTTCATGAATTTCTTTTCATGAACATTAATGGAGTTCAACTGCCAACTCACTTTAACTCTGAAAACCATGCTATCATAACTCAATTATCCATGTAATACAATCTGTTTCCCACCAATAACAAATACTGTAGCAGCAGTCATTCTCATAAAATGTTTTCTAATTGTACCGCCTGACAGATAGAAATGATAAAATACCACAAACACAATTACAGTCAGTATTGATCTTTGAGATCATTCAGGGAAAAAGAGAAAAATGCTTTTACATTCACATGTGTTGGTACTTACAGCTACTTGGGGGATTAATATATCTACAATGGCCTTGGTGCTTTTTGTTCCATCCAATTATTTCTTCAGGCTACCTTGCTCTCCTTTTAACACGTCTAATGTTGTTATTGTAGAAGATGTTCTCCTGGTGTGTCTGCAGACACACTTCAGTGACCTACAGGCAGCACAGACAGCACTGCCTTTGTGAGCAGACTCTGAGATCTCTTTGTCAGATGACACGGAATATGTACCACAGACTTCCATTGAAATAAGGACAATTCCAGGGGAAATGTTGACTTGCAGTACTGTTTTTTTTTGTTTGCACTGTACTTGCAAAACACATTCTTTCAAAAATACTACATAAATAAAGACTGGAGCAAATGTCTTCATAACATACAGTATTGTTTATTATTATTATTTATTTCTTAGCAGATACCCTTATCCATGGCGACTTACAATTGTACAAGATATCACATTATTTTTACATACAATTACCCATTTATACAGTTTTTTTTTTTTTACTAGAGCAATCTAGGTAAAGTACCTTGCTCAAGGATACAGCAGCAGTGTCTACCATCTGGGATTGAACCCATGACCCTCCGGTCAAGAGTCCAGAGCCCAAAGCCCTAACCACTACTCCACACTGCTGCCCTATTGTATTGTAATATGCTGCCTACATTGCAGCATGTATAGGAATGTACTGCTATATAAATACGCCCCCCTTTAGGTGTTACTGTTTAGCAAATGTTAACTGTCTACACTATTATTTCTACATTTTAAATCCAAAATCTCTGCTGTGTTTCAAACTTCCATGAGCTACACTAGTCTCAAATGTGCATTACAGCAAATGTGTTTAAAAATGATAGCTGGTACTTCATTTGGTTAAAATAAGTTCTCAATAGTGTGTTCTGGATGAAAGTATGTTACTGGAGGAAAGCATGTCAGTCAATTGGGAAAGCAGGTTGTTAGTTTATGACAAGTTAATATTTCAAAATATCACTGTCCTGGTCACAAAAGCAAAGTTTGTGGGGAATAATAGCCATTTTCTATACTTTTGAGGCATAAGCAATTAGGAAATTATTATTATTATTATTATTTATTTCTTAGCAGACGCCCTTATCCAGGGCGACTTACAATTGGTACAAGATATCACATTATTTTTACATACAATTACCCATTTATACAGTTGGGTTTTTACTGGAGCAATCTAGGTAAAGTACCTTGCTCAAGGGTACAACAGCAGTGTCCCCCACTGGGGATTGAACCCACAACCCTCTGGTCAAGAGTCCAGAGCCCTAACCACTACTCCACACTGCTGCCCTAAATAACACTTACTACCCAGGAACAAAAATTGTGTTACATAGTGTAATCTATAAACACACCCTGATATACAGTTCTCCTCTATGCTGTAGTGGGAAAAAAAGCAAGTTAATTCAAAGCATACTGTATTTCCCAGGACAATATTATCTCACATGCACAGCCTACATTTCTCTTTGTTCAGGAATGGTGGAACTTTGAAAACATTATGAAAAATCCATGAAAAAAGCAAACAAAAGATAGCTAAAGTACTACTTAAGGTAACTGGCAGCAATGTGTTGGTATAAGGGCATTATTCTGTTATATCGGTCTGCCTTCAAACAATATTACAGACTGGATCAAATAAAGTACAAAGACACAAGGTTAAACCACACTTTACATGGCCTACATTCCAAAAGTTAATCTAATTGAATAATTTGTTTTAGGAGTTAATAACTTGTAGTAGCTCTCTGGCAGTTAATGATGAGGATTTTTTTATTTATTTCTGAAGTATTCACTGAGGTATGGAGCAGTGATTCTGCTGGAGCTCATGAACTGTGCAAAACTCTTGAATTATGAATTACTTTTCTCAGTTCAATTGCGGAATCTGTTTTGCAGCATGTCATACATTGGAACAGTGCCAATCGTCAGATAATTCTGTTGTTGGATTTGAATGAATACAAAGTAAATTCCAAAATGAGATCCAGTAAAAAAAATAAAAAATATGGAACGTTAAATATATTCATTAAACCATCCCACCACTTCATGAGCTTCATCCACAGTTCAAAAGCAACAAATACGTTTTTTATAAAGACTTCAGCTGCAAACAAGAGTTGTTATTACGCACTGGGAAGGGCAGACTGTGGAAGCTCCACTCTGTTCAAGACTAACCTTGACACACTTGAGCCCATGTAAAGTTTGCAATTTTACCTTGGCTGTCAGCTCTACCGAAGTCATCTCACATTTTACAGGACTAAAATAAAATATTAGAAAACTGCAAAAGGATATTTTAGCAACAGCAAAATGAATTCAATTATACAAAGTCAGCCTGCTATTTGCTATGTGTTTTGACCATTATCTGGTTAGCTTTGTTTTTTAATTACATTTTCCTGTCAATGTAACATATACATAGGGCTCTTCCTTTTCTGGGTTTTTTTTTTGGTCACATGATGCCCCTTTAAAATTATATTGAGCCGACTCTGATTCTTAATTAAACTTTTGGAAAAGCGATTTGTGAAACAAGATCACGTTTGTTTTGTCTCCAGTAACTTGATTGAGATGATGATTCTGCTTCATTGATAATGTAAAAAAGGCAGCTTATTTTTTATTCAAAGCGAACAAAGCGAGTTCAGTTAAAATTGCATTTTCCCGGATTTAAAATCTTAATGACTCGTTGCAAAAATGTTATAATCTATTTTGCAAATAATAGTTTCCTCTTAATTACAATTTAATTAAATCAATTTAACTTCACTTGCTGTTTGCGTTCGCTTTGAATTAAAAATAAGGAGCTGCCTTTTTTTTTACATTATCAATGAAACAGAATCATAGTCTCAATCAAGTTACGAGAGAAAAAAACTAAAGTGAACTTGTTTCACAATCAACACTTCCAAGAATCAACTTTTATTGACATAAACAAAGAGCCCTACATATACTGTGTAAACACACATACACATAAACAAAGAGCCCTACATATACTGTGTAAACACACATAAACGTACAAGCACTGGACGTGCACCTAATACTAAATAACAACTTTCTGATATGCTGGTGGTTGCTGTGGGATACACCATGTAAGAGCAGTATATCAAACACTAAAGCGGCCATGGCCATGTCACAAACACCATTTGATTGCTGCCCTTACACGACCCGACAAGGCTAAACACTGACTTGTTCATTGCCTGCACTGTCAACTGTGGGTGATAAATGATTTCCTTTATGAAGCTAAAAAAAAAGTCCTACTTGTTTGTTTGTGGATTTGGACATGTTATGTACTGATCCTCCAAATCTTCTTTAAATGAAGGTTAACTAAATGTAGTGTGGTCTTTATCAATTAATATTGTGATGCTTCAGGTATTAAGGAGTTTTAAAAAATGGAAAGGGAAGGTGGTACAGTTTCTAAAAGAAGCATGGTAGCACTTTACATGAAGTGTCTCTAATAACTGTGCATTTATATTTTGATATAACCCTAATTCTAACCCTATCCCTATCCCTTACCCTTTTCTGATACAATTGTGCACTTACATTGTGCAAAAATATTTAGATGTTAAGTACATTGTAACTATGCATACTAACATTGTAATTATGTGTAAGTACACATGTATTTCCTAAGTAACTACTATATAAATACACAGTAATTAGAGACACTCAATGTAAAATGTTACCAGAAGTATTTGGTAACTGAGGTTTCAATTTCATAAACACAAAAGGAAAATTCATCCAAATGTACAAAATGGTTGTTTTTTTTAAATATATATTAAAGCTATATTTTATAAAGATTCTATTGAGTACCCTAAGATAACCAAACTCCAACAACAACTACCTGACCTCATCTATGCTTACAATTAAACAGTTCTAGTATGGTATTGTGATTTCACTTGAGGGGGCAGCTGGTCTGTCTGGCCATATACTGCACTGTACCCAGAAACCCAACTGAGAGGCCTACTACTTAGTGGTTGAAATGGGTGTGTTTGGAGAGGATTCCAGCAGTCTACAGTTTATACCGACTTCTTTTAAGTCTGAAATGAATGTCTGCTATAGTACATTAATGGCCAAAATAATTAACCTGCAAAGAACATAAAGTGCCTGCAAAGAACATAAAGCCAGTTAAATACATTACTTTACCCTGGAGTAATACTGCAGACCCCCCTATGCTACCAATTGGCATGATGAAATAAATGGGACTGCCATGGACAGTATATAGTATTACACAGCAAGGGCACTGGTGTTGTATGTTAAAATGTCATTTTTAATGTTTTCTACCAGCTGAGGCTCTGCCCTTTTTCATTTTAAGAGAGCTTCCCTGCTTACATTATAGCTGTGTCCTGTCACGTATTGGAAAGGTTGCTAATGGTAAATAAAGTCTGGACGTGATGGATGCACTCCAGTGTAAAACGACATTTTTAGTTTAGCAGGGGTGTGCAATTCGTATCACCCAATGCCCGGGACAACAAGATTTGTGGGACGGACAAGTTTTGCCGTTATACTTTGCCCGTTGGGAAAGTCGTTTTTATTTATTTATTTTCCCTATGTTTGTTCTGTTGCTAGAAAGACACTCCAGGTATATTTGTAGAGAGTGACGCAAGTTTCTGAAAACTGAATTGCGGAAGTCTAGCACATACACAAACATTTTAAAAAGTGTTTACGTCCCACCCCTATTACTTCTGATTGGCTAGCTGTGGAAGAAGCTGATCTTCTGTTGGTTACAAAGAGACCCAGAAATGGCTGCCTGAGTGGAAGCGCCTCTGTCAAGACACAGTCTAATCTTTTAAACTTGAGGTATAGGCCAAATTCAAGTGACATATGCATACACAATTAGGTAGGTGCGTATACTGGGTACAAAACAAACATGACTTGTAGCTTGTGAATCGACATTTAGCATAACTTTAGCATAGCTCTTACAGTGTACATTTATAAAAAATGAACAAAAATGTCTTCTTGCAGTGCTGTTGGTTGTAAAAATAGAAGCACAAGTAATCCAAACCTCAAATTTTATCAAATACCGGCTGGTGCACATCCATTTCAACAAAACAGAAGATGGCTTTGGCTAGCAGCTGTCAACTGAGCAAACTGGTCGGAAGAACAAATACGGAATGCACGGCTTTGTATCGCCCATTTTATATCTGGTAAGCCTGTAAAGATTCAGTTCATGGTACTTAGATGAGTAAAATTTACCAAAGAATAAATATTTTTGGCGGTGCATGGCACAGAAGTCTGTTTCACTTCAGTAAAGTAGATGTTACTATGAGCGATGTCCTCGGCTCACCTCGCACCAGCGACCCCTGTAGTCTGGCTGGGCGCTTGCGGGCTTGCCTGTAAGCTACCCGAGAGCTGTGTTGTCCTCCGACGCTGTAGCTCTTGGGTGGCTGCATGGTGAGTCCGCAGTGTGAAAAAAAGCGGTCGGCTGATGGCACACGCTTCGGAGAACAGCGTGTGTTCGTCTTCGCCCTCCCTAGTCAGAGCAGGGGTGGTAGCGATGAGCTGAGCCTAAAAAAAAAATAATAATAATTGTCCATTCCAAATTGGGAGAAAATAATAAAAATAATTGGCAACGACTAAATTAAAAAAAAAAATAAAAGGATTGTGACAGCCCAGACCTTGTGCCTTCTGTCTTCGTACACAAGTAGTGCAACCTCACAACAGAAGCTTGACGGATTTCAACGAAAACGAAAATGCAAACGTGACCATAGTCAAGCTCATATGCTGACACCCTGGGATCCTTCAAGAAGCTGCTTGATGAGATTCTGGGATCAATAAGCTACTAACAACCAAATGAGCAAGATGGGCCAAATGGCCTCCTCTCGTTTGTAAACTTTCTTATGTTCTTATGATAATTCTACTGAAGCATGCCCTGTTGTACCCTGTTGTGGAGAAAACTGCAGCATTCACGATTCACATGCACTTTCCTCATAGGGGATAACGTGATCACGCCCTGTTCGGCCAAATCTATAGCTAATGTTGTTATGTATGTTTGCTTTTTATTGCCATCAGTAGCACCATCCACAATACAGTAATTCTGAATGTTTTCATTTCAAATGGTGAAGCATTGAACTTGTGTTTTTGTGGTACAGCAATTTTGTTTGGCATAATTATTTACATACCACAGTTTTCTTGTCCGTTTCCTTTCTTTGTTTAGATATGCCATTTTAAATATACTGTAGAACAAACTCAGAAAAAAAAAAACGCTTGTCATTAACGTTATTACCCCGCTGTGGAGTTGATACCATACCACCTCTACTAAAGGCATGAACACACACAGTGCACCAATGAAACGCCACATCGACCGAGAATAAAACCCGCCCCAGTGTCAATCTTTCTGTTGCACCAATTAGAAAAGCTACATGGAGGCAACTGACAAACCCCTTCCTTTTTATAATATCTGCCCTTACTGTGGCACTAGAGCAGTCTGATACGCGACGAACTACTGATGATAAATTACTCAAATTAATGCATAAAAAAATATGCGTTTGGTGACATTTGTCATGTGACTGGTTATACGTCTAGCATATTATTAAACATTTAACCACTTCTTTAGAGTTTCTAGGTTTAAACGTTTAAATTTCCCATCCTTATGACGGGGAGGGGGCAAGTATTTTTAAGAAGGACAAGTAGATTTTTAAGAAGGACAAGTAGATTTTTCTAGCATTTTGTCCCTTGGACAACAAATTTCAGAAATTACACACCCCTGTGTAGTAACAGGAATATGGAAACTAGTGACGTTGGGAACAAGAGTTCAGTTAGGAAACTCCTGTGATAGATTATTTATTAAAGCTAAGACTAGACAACAATACTACATTATACATATGTTACACAACATCCTTTGGCCTTTGGTCTTGCCTTTTGAGGTACCCCTGCCCATAATTTAGCTTGCAGATAAGTGGAGGCTGACCGTATGGAAGCCATGGGCAGGGGGGCAGGATAGCTGCCCTCCCAGTTAGACGAAGCCAAAAAGCAGGTGGAGGCTGGAGAGGAGGTGGCGAACTCTGGTGCATAGCAGGGACGTAACGGATTGAGGCGAGATATAAATCCTTTCCTCGCCGATCATTGGACGTATTGTTTATTGAAGGACTAATAAGATACTAGTTATTTGACTGCCGATTTGCTGTGGTATCGGAGCTCCTAAAATATGGTTAATGTTCACGTGAATTGATCTGAGGTTAAAGGGAGTTCCCTGCCTGAACCACCACTTTGCTTCATTCACTACAGAGGACACCTGTTTACAATGACACAAAGATGCCAGAACAAATAATGGCCATAGTCGATCTACAAAAAATAAACCTATTGGCCTTAAAAAAGAAGCATACCCAGAACCAGTGAATTTTTGTTTCCTTTAAATGTGCTTCATTTTATAATAACCATAGAATAATAATATTTTTTTACAATATTCATACTTTAATACAGAATGGATTTTCAAAATGAATTTGATAGAGCAATTTCCACCCTTGCTATAAAAAAAGATATATTTTAGTTGTGCAATACAGCATGTATTTATAACAGAAGGAGAAGTTATCGAATGCATATTGCACAAACATTATTTGTAAGGTTTGTCAATGTATTTATGTTCTATTTTATTTTCAGTTACAGCTATAATAACCGTGCAATATGGCCTTTGTACACCTTTATTTGGTTTCTGAACTCGCTCAAATCACATCATATGACCTGGGCAGTCAATAGTCTGTATCCGCTAGGATGTGATGTATTATAGCTCCTTCACTGTGCTGCTGGCACAAATCTTAACGAAGGCTTTTGCCGAAGTGTGACCTTTTGGTGCTGCATTACTGAAATGTTACAAAAGTATCAAAACAATATTATTTTTTAAAAAAGGAGCCTGTTCATAGTTTTGGAAATACTTCATCCCAGTCAAATTCCTTTCATTTAATTTCCAAATTCTTCTTGGATTCAAACACACACACACACACACAAACACACACATATATATATATATATATATATATATATATATATATATATATATATATATATATATATATATATATATATTAGCTCAAAGAGCAAAGCTGCCCAACGTTTTGATATGTTGTACATATCTTTCTCAAGGGAGCCTTAACAAATCATGTATAACAAATATATATAACAAATCATATATATATATATATATATATATATATATATATATATATATAACAAATATATATATAACAAATATATAAATATATATATAACAAATCATGGCCTGTGATTGGTTAAAACCTCATCATAGGAGAAAAAATAGATTAAACTATTGCCTGACATCCTTACACCACCGGTCAATAGTCTCCATCTGTCATGTGATTGGTTCACATCGCTGTCAGTCCCGCCCCTTTTCAAAGGAATGTCTTTCTCCCCAGCACTCTTCACAACAGAAAATTGCTGAATACGAATTCTGTGAGTTAACAGAAAACAAATTACAAAACTTACTACAAAAGATGGATGATCCAAGCACTAAAATGGTGATTAAAACATCACTGTCACTGTTTTCAGACTTTCTGAATTTCAAACAAATTCAACTCGACGAAAACAAATGTGACGGGTGGGATATAAACTGGATTTTGCAGCAGTCAGTAAACCAGACAGAGACAGAGTAAAAGTTTTCTAACTATATGGTATGAACATCAAAAACATTTTCTGTTATTAGGCTTCCAGGCCCATAGGGCTGGGAAGCCTATTGTTATTGCTGGGATTCTTCTTCTTCTTCTTTCTGCCAAAAGTTGCTGGAAAACTGATGACATTCCGGACGGTGGTAGATGCTTATGGGAAGTTGGTAAATGTTAATTGAACATGTGTCGTAGGTTACATGGTTTGGCCGCCATATTGATTTTGAAAAAAAAACAAACATTTTGCCTAAATGTAAAAATGCATCTTTCGAAAACCTCTTACGGCCGAGTGCTGAAAGTTGGTATAGTTGTTGAGGGATAGTCCAAGATTAACTGGTGTTCGTAAGAAACTGATAGGTTGTGTGGTATGGCGGCCATGCTGCATGACGTCAAAATCTCAGGGTACAGATGTCATAATCACAAACTACAAATATCTTCTTCTCCCAAATCGCTAGTCTGATTAAACCAAAAATTGGCACACATGATCCTAGTATGGCTGTCTTTAAGATTTGGTCAAGGGAAGTTGCTACAATAAAAAACATGGCAACCACTTTGGATGACATCATCAACATACAAATCTGGCTTACAAAAACCTTCATCTCTGAAACCACTAGTCCAATTGAACCAAAAATTGGCACACATGATCCTAGTACAGTTGTCTTTAAACGTTGTTCAAAGGAAGTTGCTACAATAAAAAAAAAACATGGCAGCCATGTCGGATGACATCATCAACTTACAAAACTGGCTAATAACTCCTTGCAGAGTGCAGATCGGGCCACGTTTACTATGGAACACATATAATAACCCATGTATGCATTCTGCACTATTTGTTAAAGTGTTTGGTACTGGTACTGAAAGCTGTAAAGTTGCTTGCAACACTAGTTTATTCATGTTATTTATTTACTTATGCTGTATCACCTATATTTAATCAAAATATATTCATCAATATTTATTTACATATGCTGTATCAGCTATATTTAATCAAAATATATAAAGACATATTTACTATCCAACTGTGACTCACTTATTTTCTTGACTGACTCATATATTAAATATGTACTGTAGACTCAGCTCATACAGGAAAATGAAATGCCCCTCAGGAAGACTAGTGCGGCTACAGGCATTATAGCCCCCTGTCGGTAACAAGAGTCTTCCCTCTGGTCAGTAATTTTCTACTATAGCCCTCCTCTCCAGTCCATATATATTTTTTCTAACACTGCATGGGTTAATTCCCTAAAAGATAATCTTCATTAAAGTGGTTACCTGATGACAGATGAAGCATTATACCATTTATATAAGTGTTAAGTTCCAGCGTTCAGTAGCTTATTTGTATTCAGTGCTACCTGAATTTATGTTTTACATGATCTAATTTTGAAACCTATCTTGCATTCATTCAAACCCAAGGACAGAACGAATGAACGAATTACACTGTGCCAAACGAGGCCACATCGCTAATCAAATGCAGAGTTTGGTTTAAGGCACGCAATTGTCGAAACGCAGCTGTTTACTTTAGGTTTAAACATCCTTTATTTTCTATAACTGTTAACCTAACAAACACTCCATGCTGTCTAAGGTCCTGAAGACATATAAAACAGTCATGGTGAGGCCAGGTCAGCCAATTAAGTTTTCAACCTTATTTTGAAGATATTCAGTGAATCAGATGGATATTCTGTGACAGAGAGTTCCACAATCCGGGTGCCTAGTTATTATTATTATTATTATTATTATTATTATTATTATTTATTTCTTAGCAGACGCCCTTATCCAGGGCGACTTACAATTGTTACAAGATATCACATTATTTTTACATACAATTGCATTATTTTTTTACACATTATTTTTACATACAATTACCCATTTATACAGTTGGGTTTTTACTGGAGCAATCTAGGTAAAGTACCTTGCTCAAGGGTACAGCAGCAGTGTCCCCCACCTGG
Organism: Acipenser ruthenus; assembly: GCF_902713425.1. NCBI lineage: Eukaryota > Metazoa > Chordata > Actinopteri > Acipenseriformes > Acipenseridae > Acipenser > Acipenser ruthenus. The sequence goes on from NC_081191.1 coordinate 96,581,527, forward strand.
GATTGAACCCATGATCCTCCGGTCAAGAGTCCAGAGCCTTAACCACTACTCCACACTGCTGCATATATAAACGCCCACCTTACAGTCAAACTATAGGATCCACAAGCAAGATGTTTATTATGTAGTACATTCATACACACTAAATAAATGCATATGAATATTTTTTTTTTAATAAACTCAATTCTGATTTTATGAATTCTATATATGTATTGTTTTCCTTGATGCAAAGATCATCCTTGTATCATTAAAGCAGTAACATGTTACTGTATATTGAAACCATGGAAGTTTGTACAAACAGACATTCATATTTTAAAGCTATAGACATAAAGTAGTTTGTGTTTAACACAGTTAAAAAGACTGTAATTGTAAAAGTCACCGCTCATTTGACAATTCTTGGCACATAATTATTATTCAATCATTTAACATTAATAACTTATGCAAAACTGAACAATCTAATCCTAGTGTTTGCTGAATTGTAAATCAGACAAGCTCTTTTTTGGCAACAGATGCAAATAAATGACAGTTATCTGCTTTTTGCAAATCCCCCAGAATGAATTATTTGAAATATTTTCATAAGGAAGATGGAAACGTAGTGAGATGTTGGTTCTTTCCATTTCTTCTAAAAAATTAATTTTAGTCTTGCTCAAACTGATAAAGATTTTAAAAAAATATTCTGGGACATACAGTACTTCAGGAAGCACATATTGCAGTCCTAAAACTAAAACAGATATTTGAAATGAACAAATAAACAAAAACAAAACATGTTTGTAACTTTTGAAATGTACCTAGTTTATTGCTATATAATGCATTCTAAATACAAAAAATACTGACCATCACTGTATTCATTTTTTTTATTGAAAATGTGTCTGATAGTTGAAACAGTAAAAAGTCCTTCACACAAAGGTTTACACGTTTCATCTGTTAAACTTTAAGATGTACAACTTTAAATGCTAATGAACTAGAAGGACCTGGGAAAGACTCCAGAATGGGGTTTAATCTTCAAGCCAACACCCTTCATGTGAGAAACTTTCCCTAAAAAAGAATTGCATTTTCTCATAAGCACTTTTGAAATTGCTGGACCTGAAACCCCTGTCTGTGTTTACTGCACTGCTCTATGCCTATATAAACACTTTAACTACAATGGACCACGCGTTTGAGGTAGGGCCTGAAATAAATAGAACCATCATACCGCACCACGTCAGAACGAAAATAAAAATCATCATTATATCATTAAACCAACTATTACACCTGACTGATTTAATGTGGAGGCTGTTTCAACATAAAGTATGTCAATGTGTGTTTAAAAACAGCTTCTCATCTTTTACTTTTCTATGCAGTCTAACAGCACTCATGGGGACCCTAATCTAAGCAGTAGATTAAAAGCCTGTTAAATAGTTACTTTCTGCTCGGCAGAGCATTAAAGAATCTCACGTGCTATATGGCAACATGTTCTTTGGAATAAGTTGCATTATCTGCAAAAGCACTTCAAAGTCATGAGCATAAATAATATCTCCAGAAATCTAAAACACATTAGATACAGTTGTTAATCAGGCTGATTTATATGCGGCCTCAGAGTTTGAAAAAGAAGAAAAAAATGCAAGGAAAAAAACAACAACAATAACAATGACTTTCTAAAATGACAGACCTGTTGCATGTTACTGTACTATAAGTACATTCAAATGCTGTATAAATCTGAACTGATTTCTCTAGTATGCTCAGTGTTGCTACAGACAACCATGATGTTTTCAGACACTCTAACTCTGTACCATCCTGTACAGCGGTGCAACCCAAATGAACTGAATAAGAAAAAAAAAAAGAAATTCTGCTGTGTCCCAGTGATGATGATGATGATGATTATGACAGGAGCTCTTGTAAAAGGCAAGTGAAATGACATTAGAGACCCCTCATGCCAGTTAGCTTGAATTTCAGTACCTCGTGACTCACCCTGCTCACCTGGGATAGTCATTGGGGGAGTCTCCATGTGTGGTTATTTACACGTGAAGTGGCGATGCATGTGCACATTTGGGAGAACAGCTCGAGAGGATCAGGTTTGTGGCCACAGGTAAATCTCGTTTACTCGTGAGCATGACGTAAAACATGGGAAATCCACACCCATTTTCACATGGAAACCCGCATTTCGCGTGAAAACGTCCACTGCTCCCAATCCAGACAGCCTTGGAGCATATGTGGAAGGTGTCTGGCACAGATCTCTATAATCCTACATCTCCGCTGGTTTTCAGCCATGGTGATCTGCAATAGCTGGGTTGGACAGTTTCATTATATACCTCTGGGTTAATTGTTTTCTTTTTTCTTTAATTAATAATTTGTGTGATAAATTAGTTGAAATAGTATTCACTACTAACGATATGCCATTCCACCAATGGACATTTGAAAAACAATTTGGGCAAGAGCAGTAAAAGACATTATTAAACAACCAGGCATGAGGCATTTACAAATCAAGCTTTATTACAAGAGCTTAACACTGTGCTTTAAACGATTTCACTCAAGCAAGATGTCACCTGACAACCATGGATTTCCAGGTGAGATTCTCTAGTGTACCTGTTCTCTGTGCATGGAAACCACATTTTCCAGAGCTGTCTGCGAAAAACAGCACCATAATTTGCATATCAACCTCCTCCTTTCCCCTTCATTTGCATGACATCGGGTGAAAAGAGGGTCATCTCGAGTAAAATAAACTGAGACCATGGAAACCTGAAATGTATAGGGCCATTTTTCATTTGACTTGAGCACAATGTCTCGAGAAAAATTAGAACACACGTGGAAACTCCCCCATTGATGCTAAAAACTCTCTCTATCACAAGGTCTGCCTACCATGTCTGAAATTACTACATGGACCAGGTTTTAATACGAATATTCGGGCACTTAAAGGAATACTTTGATATCATTTACATTTCCCCAACATTCCTGTTTAATATTCATATTTATAAAATAGCATTGGTAAATGGAACTCAGAGATTGGCTGCCTAGGCACTCTAATCATGTAGGCCTTTCCCCAACAACAATTAACTGTATTTATACATTAAAACCAAAGCACGGGCGGCAGGGTCAACTGCTCTGAAAAGTGAATTTTGGCACCATTATTGCACTATAGGGATGTCTTTAGAATCTCGATCTGGTGGGCTGTGCAGAACGCACCTCTGGAGCCCCAGGCTTTCGTAACGAATACACCCAGTCAGTGTCTAATACCAGGGTAGAGTGGGGTTGCATTGGTCCTTGACAAAACAAAACAAAAATTAGCTTCACATTTTAATGTCAGCGCAAGAAGAATTCCCATAAACAACAGTACAGTAATTGCAGACATCAGTGGGTATTAAAGTGTAGTAAGCTGCTGTGCTTGTGCCGGTTACAAGTGACACCCAGCAACCTGCCTGCCTCTTTGAGTTCAGCTGAGCTGAAGCACTGAGCCTGAGAGACTGGTGGTGAGAATCAATGTAATATTTACTACATTCATTTATTACGGCTTCATACCCTATCAGTGTTTACATTAAAGACACTGGACAGCACCACAGACAGTACGTCACTGACAGATATATGACAAATCCTTCAGCATTTTTGTACTGATAAATGCTAATGTGGATTTAAAAGCAGCCAATAGAAGGTCACTGAAATATAGATTATATTTGCGAACAAGCTAGAGCGCGTGAGATAGGATTTCCATGAACAGCCTGAAATATGCTAGGTGAATACAATAAGATACTCCCCCAGTTAAAAGGCTCTTTCTGGGTACAGACTTTTACAATATTTCAATTCTGTAATCTTCAGTAATCTTGTTTCCTAAAGAAATTGCCCACATGTTGACAGAATATCTTGCCCTCAGTTCCCTGTGCACCCTTATCTGTCTACTGCTGAAGCCAGAAATTGAATGAGTCCCAAATAAATGTTCTATTTACTTTCTTGTTCCAGGGCAGTGCTTTTGTTACAGTAATTCCTTTGCTTCTTTGTACATCCAATGCCTGCCGTACAGGTTGTGTAAAGTATCGTATCACAATATAACCCTTGTCAGAGCTACAAGGATACTTATATAAATATAGGAGCCAATTGATGTTAGCCTTTATCTAAAGGAGGAAAACAACAAGAGCTCTGATAAAAGGCAGAAAAGTAATAAGACAAATGTTAATTACCACGCATCACACAAGTCTGAGTTCAGTGAAAAGTCAAGGCCTTCACTGGACCGTCATTGTTATTTTGCACATTTTGGAGGATGTACTGTACTATAACCCTACGGACAGATGAACCTGAAGAAGGACCCGTTTGCCTCCTCTTGTACTCTGTTCCTTTAGAAATCCACACAGACAAACAACATCACACCACCTGGTCTGACGCACACATTTGATGTTACTTTTGAGCTAAATCGACTGCAAGGCACAGTATCGATGGTCAGCTAGTCCCTTTTTTGATGGAAATGTATTGTATTAATGTGCAAGAGTCCATTCAGAAAATGGTTACTCTCAAGACCCTTTGGTTGCTTAAGTTTAACACAGCACTAGCTTGTACTTTAAAACATGTTCTGCCTATTTAAGCAAATTAGAAAAACAGTCAGGATAACAAGCTGCACTGTTTTTTTAAAACATTTAAATCTGTTAACCTGTTCTGCAGTCCTACAGTACCTACACCAATTTCGAACACCATTTCCATCACTTCACACCAATTTAATAATAATATTATTAATACTGCCTATTAAGCTTCTAAACACACACTTACTATCGTACTTAGAATCATGGGGCATTCAACGTATTTCATAAGGTACATTTGCAAAAAAATAAAAACTGCACTCTTACTGTAAACTTTCGACTATTCATATGGGTCTCAGATCGGCGGGAAGAATGAACCTGCTAAGCACTGTCTCCTTGAATGACATTGAAATGCAACTAAATCCTGTATTTTGGACCTTGGTGATACTGCAACAGGTTTTCTGCTTTCCTTGCAGACACTTTTTCATAAGTTAAAAGACCCCGCTTTCACTGAAAATGGAAAAATCTAAAGAAAAAACTTCAGAAACATTCGTAATCTGGCACCACAAACAGTGTTCTGAAAGGTGGCAATTGTTCAAACAGTCGAAGGAAGTATGTTCTGACTGTAGCGTCACAGTTATCATATTCTTACAAAATGGTGGTGCATCAAACAGACAGTAAGCTACGAAAATATTTTGCCACAAGTTCTGTAAAATCAGATTCGGATCAAGCAGTGCTGTTTTTTCACCTCAAAATCACAATTATTTATCTTTATTAAAAAAGGCAGCATTTGCCCATGCTTGTCTCAGTAAATTAATTGCAGATGTTTTTAAATTATTAAATCGTATTGATCGCTACGTTTTGGTTGTTAAGTTCCGCTAGCTGTCTGATTGTGAGATAAGACATTTGTTAATAATAAGTTAAACTAATAATTTCTTACAATGTTCTACTACTGTAGCTCTTTATAATAATAGTTTGGATTGTGTCTTTTGTTTGATATTGGTGCTGCTTTCTGTGCATTGTAACCATTTGACATAACAAAAAAAAGTTTTTACATTATCGTTCATTGCACTTTGTTGTTAATGGTTACTGTAAATAGTTCTATTGTTTTTAGTAGATCTTTGTAGAAAGTGCAGTAAACTGGACAGACCTGCAAGTGTATATTTTGTAAATTTTGCTTGCACGCATGCAGAGATATTGGTTTGCACCAGTGCTTAATTTGTAAAGAAAGAGGACTCCAGAAGGACGGCAATCAGTACGTTTACATGACAAAGTGTTCTGATTCAGAAAACTGATTTTCTTAAAACGTCACTTTTCTGTGCTTTACATGATTAACGATAGAAAATCTGATTAGAATTCAACTGTATACATGGATTTAAGTTTTTGGAAAACGCAGGATATTTTCACATGCAAAATACTGTAGTAGCCTAAGTACGATTTGAACAGACCGGACATTTCTACGATAGAACAGAGACCAATCCAATATAGTGCTTTATCGAAGTGTCAGGTCTTAAAATTCAAAGATTCAAAGATTCAAAGATTCAGAGTTGCTGTTTTCCGAAAACTGACTTTCGGAATATTCCGATAAATTTTCCGAAATCTGTGGTTACATGACTTTTGATATTGGAATTAGTTTTCCAAAAACTTATTTTTCCGAAAAATATCGGAATTCTTATGCTCATGTAAACGCACTGATTGATCAAAAAAAATAAAATACGCACCCCAACGCGAACATTGGTTTAACCCACGGTCTGCACTATTATCAGCGATGTGTAGATTACAAAAATAAGTAATTAAACTTAGGCTAGGTAGTTGTTATCTTAGTATGTTTTTATTCTCTATTAATTAAATTATATTAATTGAAAAAGGTTTAATATAATATAGCAGGCTAATGTTCCTATTGAAGTAGGCTACAATATGTTTTTTCATTAAAAAGTTTGTCGTTCTTTGTTGAAATTAATGTTGAGCTTTCATATTTTAATGTGTACAACTCATTTAATCAAACCTAGTAGTGTAAGAAGTTGCTTGTATCGTTCATGACGTTTTTCAAATCAAGTAAGCTTATTTGTGTATAAAAAATGACAATATAGTTGCAGCCAGTGTCATCTTACTTAAAGGCACTCAAGCTGAAATTGTAAAGTAATTTAAAGTAGGCTACAAAAGTGGCAGCACACTGTCTCTTTAGCGCGCACACAAGAACTTGCAGACTTCACTGGAGCCGGATCATAAGTTTGGCTGTATAACGTGGATCAGGCTCGGATTCCACTCACCCGTCTGTAGTGCTGTATGCACCATAGCAAGGCAAATTAACCAATGAAAATCAACTACGTCAACATCATTCAGTTGCTGTATTTCAAACTGCTATTTTTTATTATCATCGGAAGTGCATACTATACTAAAGAAAAAAAGAAAAGGCGGCAGGACACTAAAAATCCATAGTAATTTTTTTAAACAGCCCCAGAGCCAAAGACTGGAACTTACCTGCCGAGTCACCTGCTGAGCAGAGTGGAAAAAAGACCAAGATTAACAACAATTAACTCCTGCAGATTAAGCTGTTAAAATACGGATGTTGTATTATGTTCCATTTATTGTTGTTACACTCTGTTCAGTTATCAATGAGGTTATGTGCAACAATTCAAGTACTTGTCATGAGTGTGTTTTAACATTATTTGAGTTGCTGTAACGCAGGTATTATTGCCTTTTGATACCGTACATACATGCCAGCAATCCATATATGGTCGGAACAGTCCCGATTTCCTAGCAAATGTCCCGCGTCCCGATGCATGGGAAGAAAGTCACGATATTTACACATAGAAAAAAATTAATTTATTCTGCACAGTAGAGTTAGTGAAAACCACACGCTGTGCTCTTCATGCGGCTGACACATCTGCTGATCACTAACTTATACAAAGGTAAGAATGCTTCATTATGTCTATTTTTACTGTCATGATGGTCGCGTGGTGTTGAGTTGGGGGGATAAGTCTATTTTATGATAATATGTATGATCAGCGTCCCGCTGAACAGTTTCCAAGTATGACCGTATCCATAAAAAACAACTGCACTTATCCTGCATGATGGCAGATTTGGCAAATGTGTGATTCCTAAAGATTTTTTAGCAGTTGATTTGGTATAATAAATAAGTAGCTTAGTGATTCTCCTAACTGTTTAAATTGTGTACTACAGATGTATCAAGGCTTGCCATGATGTTTTGTTGTTTGTCAATTCTCCTGGGTTTGAATTGACCCAATTCGACTAAGACCTTACTCTGATTTCCATTACACGAGAGTAGATGTTAAAACTTCATGCTGATTTGAACTCGGCTCTCGCCAAGATAAGCACCAACTAACTTTACAGTAAACTAATGTGATCCATATGTGTCTCCCTCCATTTACGTTTCCTTCCATATGATGATGTAGATATCCTTCTGTCTGGTGTTAATGGCTGAAGTGTAATGCTGGCTCCAGGGATCAGCTTATTTTGCCTCCCTGGCGCATCAGCACACACAACGGCTGCGATGCTGGCTCCGGGGATCAACCACAGTGCGGCCTCCCCAGCGCATCAGCATGACAACCGTCTGGATTGAGCTAAGTAGGGTACATCTCCGGGGTTTTCAAGTGGGCACCTTCCATCCTCAGTGTTTCGTCGACTAGCCCACGACACCTCAAGAGGGCTCGACGGTGATTCTGGCGTCCCAGCATCACCCCCCTCCGTCCCCCACTCAACTCAGCCCAGCTTACTTACCTGTCCCCAGCCAGAATCTTTCCGTCTCAACCACAGCCAGTTGCTGCTCCTCTCTGCTGCTTCAGATAAGTTCTTCACTGTGCGACGCAACTCTTGGCCACTGAATCCGACGTCTCTGAGAAACCGGGTTGTAGAGTGTGCCACAAATCCTCGACAACCCACCTCCACTGGGTAAACCCGGACTCTCCATCCTCGCTGTTCCGCTTCAGTGGCTAGTTGAGCATACCGCAGTTTCTTCCTCTCATACGCCTCATCTACAGCATCCTCCCATGGCACTGTTAACTCTACCAGGTGAACAAGGCGTGCTGATCCAGACCACAAGACAATATCTGGTCGAAGGTTAGTGGTGGCAATCTCAGGTGGAAAAATAAGCCGTTGACCAACATCTGCCAGCATTTTCCAGTCTCTAGCAGCATCCAGTTGTCCTGGGCGAGGATTGGTTTTAACACCTTTTCTTGGTGGTTGCTCTCCTGGGCGGAGGAATGTTGTCTTTTGTGTGTAATGTTTTGATGGAACAGGTGGCAACTTATTGGTCATGTTACGCTTGTCTTCCAATGCTAAGGCCAAACATCGCAGCACCTGGTCATGGCGCCAAGTAAACTGTCCTTGGTTAAGAGCCTCCTTACATCCTGTCAAAATGTGCCTTAATGTTGCAGGTGATGAACACAAAGGACATGAGGGATCTCCTACCCAGAGGTTTAGGTTCTGTGGTGATGGAGGAACATCATATGTTGACCTGATGAGGAAACTGATCCTGCTCTGTTCCATTGACCATAGGTCTTGCCAGCCAATCTTGCGTTGTTCCACACTCTCCCATCTCATCCATTCTCCCTGCTTGGTCTGGGAAATGGCCTTTATACACCTCATCCTCTCCTCCTGCTTTTGCACCTCGTTGACTACCAGCTTCCTCCTTTGAGCTGGGGCTGCCTTGTGCCATGTAGGAGGAGCTGAACTGAAACCAAGACCCCCTCTTCCATGCTGAACTTGCCCCATGATATCACCAATTCGAAGGGCAGCCTTTGCATCTTCCACAGCTTTCTTTGCCGCCCACTTTCTTCCAGTTTTCAACACAGGTGCTGCCTCCCTTACGCATTTGTCGCGTGACTCTACTAAAGTCATTTCTAGTCTGACCTTGGCGCACTTAAACTCCGCAGTTAGAGCAGAGACTGGTAGCTGCAGTATTCCTTTACCATAAAGTCCCACTCTGCTGAGGCAGCGTGGAACTCCCAACCATTTCCTGATGTATGAACTGATTAAAGCTTCCAGCTTCTCTACTGTTGTCAAAGAAACCTCGTACACAGTCAGTGGCCACAGCAACCTCGGCAGTAGACCAAACTGAAAGCACCAGAGTTTTAGTTTACCTAGTAGAGCGCAGCTGTCTATGCTCTTCAACCCTTCCACTGCTTGTTGTCTAACTTCTCCCACACGAACTGTGTCCTTTAGATCCCCGTCGTACCATCTCCCAAGACTCTTCACTGGCTTCTCAGACACTGTTGGTATTGCCTCACCATTAATGAAGAATGTTTTATCTACTACTTTGCCTTTAATTATAGAGATGCTCCTTGATTTAGTGGGCTTGAATTGCATTCGTGCCCATTCAATGTTATTGGTTAATTTGCCCAATAATCGATTAGTGCAGGCTACTGTTGTAGTCATGGTTGTCATGTCATCCATGTATGCTCGAATTGGTGGTAGTCGCATTCCAGAAGCCAAGCGCTCTCCTCCTACTACCCATTTTGATGCCCTAATGATTACTTCCATTGCCATGGTAAAAACCAGTGGAGAAATGGTGCATCCTGCCATTATTCCAACCTCTATTATGAAGTTCATAATTGTTAATAATAATAATTGTACACAATTTCAAACACAGCAATTCAATGAGTTAGCATTTCCTAAGCACATGTTGTAAGTAATGGTAAATGATTTGTAAAGCCTGAAAAGATTAATCTTTTTTTAACTTCCTCAGTAAACACGTTGCTACAGGGGATCACTAATATGCTTTTATTATTTTACTGTCACAGGCAATGCCATTACTGAGTCTGATGAAGTGTTCTTCAGAGGTCTCCTATTCATTTTTTATACCATCATGGGGAAATGTAAACAGTAAATTTAGTTTAATACCTTCCCACTATTAACTAACTCTGAGTGGGTCCTCTAGGGCTCCCAGGACTACAAACACTTCAAAGGATTTTTCTGTGATATTAAAAATGATATTCGCCTTGAGACAAAGGTTTAAGTACTGATCCGCTACTGTTTTCTTTACGATTAGAACTGCAACTGAGCAAAGTGCCATTTAGTGAAACAGTTAACTGCAGGATTTGGAGCACTGTTTGCATTCTGAATTCATTAACCTGATCTCATGAATAAAAGCAAAGAAGAGCTTGGATTTTCTATCAAATCTGGACCCTGCTTAACTTGTGCTGAAAACTCCAGGACCAAAACCTGAGACAGACAGCTGTACCCGGCTCATACCCAGTGAATGAGAATAGGGTGCACTACACGGGCAGCAGTGTGGAGTAGTGGTTAGGGCTCTGGACTCTTGACCGGAGTGTCGTGGGTTCAATCCCAGGTGGGGGACACTGCTGCTGTACCCTTGAGCAAGGTACTTTACCTAGATTGCTCCAGTAAAAACCCAACTGTATAAATGGGTAATTGTATGTAAAAATAAAGTGATATCTTGTAACAATTGTAAGTGGCCTAGGGTACGGGCGTCTGCTAAGAAATAAATAATAATTTAATCCTTATCGTTTAAATAGAAGCCACTGAGGCCCTATACACATTTGATATAATTTTTACTATATATAGAACAACCACTGGGCCCCAATGGGTTAAGGTTAGCTGTGGACCCATGAAATATATGCAGATAAACCATTTTAAGATACCCACCATTAACTACTCTCATATTTCGCACTTTCATAAACAAATTAGGCCCACTTCGTCAGATGAGTTCCTTTCACAGTCGAATAGCTCAATATTGCAGTGACTGGCACTTGGGATTTAAAAACACGCCAAGAAGATTAGCATGTGTCGGTTCAATGTCACTGACATAGGAAATGAACCAAGATACAATTTTTTTGTCTCCTACAGACATTATAAACACTCAGTGATCAATATCACTCGGCATTCAATGTGATCAATTACTTAAAAGACAACATGCAGCTGAGAACCATTATTGTACTACCACTAAATATTTTTAACATTACACACACACACACACACACACACACACACACATATATATATATATATATACTATACAAATAATTAAACAGTGCAGTTGCATAAATGATCTACTGGGCTCTGAGAACAGAAAGATATGGGCTGAATGTATAATTGTGAAGTAAAACATGAATTGATTCATTATACAGGTGAAATAGTTTTAAAAATATGCTTTTCACATTAGAGCAGGCAGGGGTGACAACATTGTGACTTTATTCTGTATTTCGGGTTAAAGGATGTCCTCACGAAAACAATTGAACAGCAGCTATGCCTTGTTAGTTCCAGCACCTCTTTGACAGAATCTTCAGGTCAATCAGAGGTCAAGTAATCTCCAGGGTTCCGAGTGATCATCACTCGACCTTTAGAAGTGCATTTGTTTTTATTGGTCTGACAGGCAAGACTGGTTACAGTGAAGTATTACATCTGGCAAGGAAAAAAATACATGTCAAGTGGACTGTAAGAAAAGAAGAAAAGCTAAATTGAGTATATAAAATGATTCTCCTCATTTATTAAATGAGGCCACTATATGTAAAACGCCCTTTTTGGTACCCCTTATCCTTGGGATTGTATTTTCTGCTTGAGTGAATTAGGTGATCATTTCTGTCGTGGAGTTCACTTGAAGGAAAATAAAATGTTTAAATTTATCTCATTCTGGAGTTAATCTCCTTTATATAAATTAAGGGGTTTCTTCAGAAAAAGGACTGAAAATTCATACAGTGCAATAATTCATTTTAACACTCATAAAACCTGGACTGCTTTGGTGTACAATGATAATAAACAATTGCTACCATTTCCATATAGAGCCCAGTACCTCATATAATCATTTTTTTAAATAGATACCTTAACAGCTAACTCACTAATTATATTTCTATGAAAATATAACACATGTATTCAACTTTCAATATTTTATAATTCATTTTTTACTTTTTTTCCAGTGCTCTCACTTTCAGCTTCCCACAACCCCCCCCCCCCCCCCCAGACATATTTCAAAACTTATTTCAAAATATTCAGCGTGCTGTTATCTTTCAGAAACAACGATTCAATATTGAATGTGTATGGTGATCACCATAGCAGCATCTGTTGACCGTTACACAAGTAAAAGTAAATTCAATGAATAAAAATGCCAGCCTGGAAAGGTCAGTTTTGTATGAAACCAATATGCTGTACAGTACTGTACATTTTAAATGGCTTTTACAACATGACATTATTTAAACAAAATGCTCCAAATCACAGATTATGTCACACTCCAAAAGCCTTAACAACTACAAACATTTTTTTTTTTTTTTTATGGTTCCTGTAACCATACTGTGAATTGTTAGGTCATCATGACAGTAAAAAACAATGCAACATAGATATGAATGACAGGAAGTAATTCCGTTATTATTTTTAATTTTTAATTTTGCAGTAGTACCCTTAACCCTGATGCTTTATACCCACTACTTTGTTGTTTTACTGATGAAGCGCAACGTGAATGCTTCCTATATAGTGAACCTGATCTTTCTAATACGGGGAATGATAAGACACTTCTCTTCCCGACATGGAGCTTGTAACTTTTTATACAAAATTACTCTATAGTATAGACCTGTTCACACTAGTCTGGAAACCCCAGTGTTCAATACCAGTGCATGCCAGAGGCACACTGAGCAGTCAGCTACCTGTGCTAAGCACCCACCAATGCTAAGCCCCTTTGGTGCTGTTGTCAGTTTAAAGGTTTTTTATGCTGACAGATTTAAAACATATTTCCAGGCAGAGAGGATTGAGGACTGGACATCACATACCAGCTCATTCATGAGTCACTCGATTGCTGCCAAAGACATCCAGAATGTCACGTGAGATGAGCAACGGACAATACACGCAAAAGCACATTATTGCATCTGAAATCTCTGTAAACACAATATACCGACCCAGATGATGCCGTGCTTGGTTTCCTCAGATTAAATATATCGCGTTCCACAGATTTATACTGGCACTTTATGGCTTTTGCAAATGACTGTCTCAGTGCTGCAAAGTAATTCCACCCTGTCATATTTGTCTTTGGAAATTGTAACAAATTATGGTGATTTATAACATCAAACTCTTCTCCTCCATTTTTTCGCCAGACGAGACTGTCGCTGATGGCAAGATTCTAGACCATCCATTTATTCCACGTGGCAGCTGACAGCGAGACATGTTTCATCTCGTCCACGTGACACTCTCCTTCCCTTTGAGGGGAGGCTGTCAACATAACTCAAGCTATCAATGCGCCTTTGTTAGGGGCCTGAGACAAATCGGAGGCCTCCATTACCTGCAAACCCGCTAACGAGGTGTGACTTGTCTGTCGGTTGCCTGGACCCGCTGAATCTCCGTGGCTCTGCCCCACTCCTGCTCGCTTCGAGTCAATATAAGTTACTGAGCTATCTGCCAAGGTTAGAGACAGCCCAGAAAGAGGCTATGGTTGGACTATAAAATTCTCAAAATTCACATGTGCTATAGCAACAGCAGCGGCATTAGCAGCAAGCTCACCTCTCTAAAATATTTCTCACAAAATTCACATGTGCTATATATATATATATTTCTCCACACATTATTGTTCTTAAAGGGATAGGGTATGGATTTACAACAGAGGCTTTTGTTGCCTTCCCTGAAATTATGAATCTCTGCCCCGACCTATTACTGTATGATGTGTCTGAAAAGGAAAGCAGCAGCCACTCATTTTGTTGTCAAGTTTGGTACAACATTCAATTACAGAACCACTTTTAAATCAACTGAAAGGAATGTGTCGAGTAGTATTACCAGCAGGCATGCTGTAAACATGTATTAATTCAAAAAGGCTATTCCTATAATATACATGTTCCTACATCATGATGCTCCCTGGTCGGCAGCTAAAACAAACTGTCACCATTATCACTCTCGCTACAACAAGCACAGAACAGCAAGAAGAAATTATACATTCAAAATAAAGACGCGGACAACCAAACAATGACAAGAGCTCGGAAACAACGCCATTCAGATCAATGCGCTTTTTGATCCAAAAAAAAAAAAAAGATGACATTTTTATATAGCTTGAAATATTCACATGCCTTCCTGCAAAAGAACTGTAGACACCAGAGATGTCATTCTTGTCACAGTTCATTATATTTTACTTTTGGTTGAGAAAAAGGATCCTCTAATTAGCACATTTCCTTTCCAGCGCACAAGTATAGAATCCTGCCTGTCACACAGTACTACTCGTTTTCACTGCAAAGTCAGATTCGAATATATATATTGTAAAAGGAACTCACCCACTCGGGTTCGTTGCCCCTTTAAGAATACGACCCAGACACGAGAAATGGAGTTTTAAAGCGCTGACGCGCTAATTTTTAATAAACACAAAAGTAAATAAAACAAAGTACACAAAATAAACACCTAGCTCTTCTGAGCATTAACTACACACGCAGGAACCTAACTATCACAGGACGGCTAAGCCGTTTCCCTGTTCCATCAAAACTCAACCACACAGGTTTGCACTGTACCTTTTTCTCGGGACTGCCAGGAAGCAGAGCACTCCTTTCTGCCTCCTTTCATTCAGCAGCCTCGAGCAGACTGCTTGCTCTCCTTTTAAACTCCGCACCTGGGCCTCATTTCCAATAACGCCCAGGTGCGGATGATAATTAATAATAAAACAATTAAACAATTAAACAAAACAATAAAGCAAACAACCAAAACACAGGTACATTCTCTCGCAGGGAGGTTTTAACCCCCTCCCTGCTGTCTCTCACAACCCTCTACGTTACATATCCCCCCCCCTTGTCTTTACAAGACACAGGCCACGAGACGGCCACCTCCTCCCCTAAAACATAACCACCCACCCTCAAGTCCATAAATGTCCTTTCTTGCCCTCTTCCACGGGCAGGCTTGAGGGTGGATCGGTCCACGTCCCGGCTCAGCCAGGTAAGGACCGCGCACCAGCGACAAGGGGACCCAACGGTTCAACAGGGGCGACCGGAGCGTAGACCGTGGCACTGGAGGATGCAGCAGTGGGCAGAGATCTTCCCCTGGGAACCGGCGCAGTGATGTCCGATCACCCAGGGGAAGCGAAGCAGCGAACAGGGGGAGCGACAGCGACGTCTGGCAGCAGCCCAGCGACGTCTGGGTGCTCGGGAAGAGCGGAGCAGGGAACCAGGGGAAAAGCTGTGGCCAGTGCTGCAAACTCCTGGGCTCTAGGTCCAGCGCAGGAAGGTCCGGGAAGACCGGCCGGGTGTCCTGGAGCAAGGGGTGAGGGACTGGACGCAGCGGTGCCGGACTGGACCGTAGGGGCGGTGGTCGGGGCTGTGGTGGAGGTATACTTTTCACCTCCCCCTGGGCTCCGGAAGCGGCGGCTCCTCCCCTCTGGGCTCCGGAAGCGGCGGCTCCTCCCCTCTGGGCTCCGGAAGCGGCGGCTCCTCCCCTCTGGGCTCCGGAAGCGGCGGCTCCTCCCCTCTGGGCTCCGGAAGCGGCGGCTCCTCCCCCCTGGGCTCTGGCAGCGGCGGCTCCTCCACTCTGGGATCTGGCAGCGGCAGCTCCTCCCTTCTGGGCTCAGAAGACTGTGGAGCTACGCTAGCCTTCTCCCATTCCAGGAGTAACCGCTCCAATTCTGTTGTCTCCCTCCTTTTCACTGGAGCCAACCCCATCTCTCTCTCCCATCTCTCCAGCTGCTCCTTCTGAGCAGCGGTATTTCTATTGATCTGCTCAATCAGGTTCCATAAATCCATATTTCTCTGGGTCGTAGGGGCGCCCACACTCTCTGCCACCAAATGTAAAAGGAACTCACCCACTCGGGTTCGTTGCCCCTTTAAGAATACGACCCAGACACGAGAAATGGAGTTTTAAAGCGCTGACGCGCTAATTTTTAATAAACACAAAAGTAAATAAAACAAAGTACACAAAATAAACAACTAGCTCTTCTGAGCATTAACTACACACGCAGGAACCTAACTATCACAGGACGGCTAAGCCGTTTCCCTGTTCCATCAAAACTCAACCACACAGGTTTGCACTGTACCTTTTTCTCGGGACTGCCAGGAAGCAGAGCACTCCTTTCTGCCTCCTTTCATTCAGCAGCCTCGAGCAGACTGCTTGCTCTCCTTTTAAACTCCGCACCTGGGCCTCATTTCCAATAACGCCCAGGTGCGGATGATAATTAATAATAAAACAATTAAACAATTAAACAAAACAATAAAGCAAACAACCAAAACACAGGTACATTCTCTCGCAGGGAGGTTTTAACCCCCTCCCTGCTGTCTCTCACAACCCTCTACGTTACAATATATATATATATATATATATATATCGGTATTGCATAAGAGAGGCGTGTCTAATGAGAACTCCAGGATGGCCTACACTCCTAACTAAGCATATAATGTCCTATAAATGCCCTCTCTGGTCCTTGAAAGAGATTATTAATGAACTGCCTTTCCTTCGGCAAATCATTAGAGATAGAGAAGGATTCATCATTTCAGTGAGCACAGAAATTACCTGTTGTGCCTTTAAGCCATTCAGGGGAACTTCAAGGAAAGTGTTTCGTTTTTAGTAGGGATGTAAATATAACCATTCCCGTTATTCATGTACACATTTGTATTTTATTATGTTGAGGTAAAAGTCTCTATACAGTATTCTCTTCTAATGTCATGGTTCGATCATTCACAGTTAGTGAAGGGTAAGGACCCTCCACTAATTCAATGCCCTTGATTTTTCACAATTTAAATGCATATTCATATGTAGCTTTAGAATACCCTTTAGTTGCAGTGGAAAGACTATAATTTTCAGTATAGCCCCAAACATTTGCCACAGCTTGTCAGGTAGCTACAGGGGCTGTATTCAAGTTGGAGAGAGATACTCTTTTATTTAAATGCATTTGTATTAATCTGAACTATTTGTGAACGTGTGTAATATCATTTCAGGAACGAGTTAATAAATCTAATAAATATTTACTGACTTTACCTTTCTTCAGAGTCATGACCAACAAACATCCTTACAGTGCAGAACCAAACCAGCAGTACTGTATCTTAAAGTGAATATGGTACTGCATGCTGGGTAAATTAAACCAAA
Organism: Acipenser ruthenus; assembly: GCF_902713425.1. NCBI lineage: Eukaryota > Metazoa > Chordata > Actinopteri > Acipenseriformes > Acipenseridae > Acipenser > Acipenser ruthenus. Next base: position 96,599,004 of record NC_081191.1, read on the forward strand.
GGAAGATTTCTGAGAAAGAGTTTAATTTGTCAGAGCTAACCTGAATTACTCAACCACCCTTCAACAGTAAAATAAATATGCACCGTAGCGACTGCTTCACAGTCAGGATGATATATAACAACCAGGTTTATGTTTAGAATACACATGTACAATTCAAGTGGAGGTCAGCAGCTCAGTGTGAATCATGCTGTAATTAGCTGTGAACCTTGTGCTTGTTCCTGTAGCTATACTGTGGTCCAATAGAGCTCCTGATTTACAAACTGATTCAGGGACATGGATAATCTTCATACACTAGTATACTGTATACGTTGTGTTCAGTTGATACTTGTGAAATATGCTTGGGGACACTCCTTCATTTTGAATAACAGCACAGTTTGGATAAAGATGGTTCTACGGTACAAGTTGGACCCTGTGCATTAAGTAATATGCCAGATCCTTCGGCGCTGGGCATTGGAAAGCTTTGTTTCACTGTAGCTGCAGTGCAATCTTTAAAATCTTCCTGTGCTAACACAGTACATCATGCTTCAAGTATTTCCATCAGAAAACATCTCATCAAGAGTAATTCCCTATGCACAAAGTTTACAATTGCACAAAGTATTTTTCAAAGAACTTCCACTTCCCTAAGCTGTCTTAAAATAGGTACACAATTGCAAAGTTAAAACGATGGAAGTGGAATCATTTGTATACCCCTAACCTTGAGCATCCCTCAGGGTGCGACACATTAATATTAATGCATGGCAATGCTTATTTTCAGTTCACTAATTTACAGCTGTACCACCCGTTCTTGCGCTTTTAATTGTGCTCTTGTCTCTCTGGCTCCAAGTCAGGGAAAACCACAAAACCCCAGGGACCTTTTGATCAGTAATAGCAGTGTGCATTCAATTCAAACAGGAAACATGACATGAAAGGCCAAGCTGGCAGATTTATTGATTACATTTCACCAGCGACCATCAACAGATAAACACTCTGAAAATCCCCAACGGTGATTATTACCACTGAGCAACTGTGTCACTAAACATTAGCACCACCAATGCACTACAACTAAAGGGAGAGTGGGTATTTAAGAATGGGCGCACCAGTTTCATTACCTTTGGGATTGTAAATACATTCAGTATGTAGACTCAACAAAAAACATTAACTGCAAGACTGGGTTTAATTTAGGGAGTGTGTGTGCTCTGCATGCTCGTTCATGGTCACAGGGGCAGCAGTGTGGAGTAGTGGTTAGAGCTCTGGACTCTTGACTGGAGAGTTGTTAGTTCAATCCCAGGTGGAGGACACAGGATTGTTCCAGTAAAAAAACAAACAAAAAAAACTGTATAAATGGGTAATTGTATGTAAAAATAATGTGATGTCTTGTAACAATTGTAAGTCGCCCTGGATAAGGCCGTCTCTTAAGAAATAAATAATAATAATAATAATAATGGTCAAACCCAATAAGAGGGTATAGAAAAGTGGAGATGAGAGCAATGTGACATCACATATTATGCTTTTTCTGTTACTACCTTTGCATAGATACCATTTTAGATTTAAATAGGTTTATTTGTTAAAAATCAACATTTCAGATCACAATAAATGCAGAGAAATAATACACTCACAAAAAATGCACAGATGTCGTTCATATACCCAATGAGGTCTATTTGAATGAACTAAAATACCCTCACATAAAAAAAAAAATTCCAATGGTAGTTGCCCCAAGGATGGTTCTTTGACTTTCTGAACATCCCTAAGTACAATCACTTATGAGCAGGTTTAATATAGCCTGGCCGTATTCTGTGTGGATTATTAATAAAGAGCTCAGTGTAATTACACGCTGTTAGAAATGACTGCAATGCCAACAGTGGTTTTAAACTGATCAGAGCTGGGCTGATGGGGTTTTATTAGGGGCTGGATCACTGGTGTGAGATTTATTAGTAAAGTTACTTGTTGTGAAGCTGTTATCAAAACAATAAAAGGGTGTTTTCAATCAGGGTAATTAGCCCTACAGTTTCTACTGCAGTGGCACTATGCTACCCTATCTCTTCACTCCCCAGTCCCCTTTTCCTTCACCCCAGAAACCAACAGAAATAAAAAGTGGGCTGATATTATTAGGAGAGACACAGGCCTCAGACAATAAGCTATTAGGCAGACTGCTTATTTGTTCGCTGACTGGATTAATTTGTGTTACTGGTATGTGTGGACGTCTGCATGCTTAGTGAAGGGACTTCTGTAGTGGTTAGAGATATCTGCTGTGAAGTTTCCACCTGTACTGCTGGGACAAGCCTCAGATGGATGTTATTGGAGCATTTTACAGTACTGGAGAATCACCCTGGATTCCATCGATCACGTTTAACACTAAAAAAAACATGTTGGATGCAATCCACGTGGATTCCGTGGTACTGTCAGATGCTCTTAGAAATCCAGGTGTGGCTTATCCCATCACAATATAGGTGGATCGAGTCAATCCCAGCAATTTTTTACAGCCTGTCCAGAACCAGGTTGTGTACAGATTAATGCCAGTGACCATTAATGCTAGTTATCAAGGTTTCTGAGCCACCAGAATACAGTCTCGGAAACATCTGATTCCTGGTGTATCAGAAATGTGATAAGTAGTTAATTTAGCCAGAAGCCATCTATCTAGGATCCCATAAACCACAAAGGCAAGCTTCTCTGACTGTACAAGCCCCTGGAAATCTTCATTTAAGTGACACATACAAATGTATTTCTTTTTCTCCTATATATTTTTTTATGATATTTCATCCTCAATGGACGGTCTTACTGTACTTTTTTGTTAATGGGCAATTGGTACAGAAAATCATATAACGCAAGTCATCTACCACTCCCTACAGTATTCTGAAAATGTATTTTTAGTATTACTTACAGTACCGACAGTAAGCAAATACAATCTTTGCTGCAGTAACAACAATAAGTGAAGCAGGTTTATATATATATATATATATATATTTTTTTTTTTATATATTTAAAAAAAATGTATCTGACCATGAAACTAAATTGTTGAGTAAAAGGGTTTATCCCTCTTATGATGGTCCTAGTACAGCATACTGACAGGGGTTTGCGAGCTATAGTGTGTCAAGCTCTGTGAGATAAACTCTCCTCCGAACATGACAGTAGCTATTGTACCATCTATAAAAACCTTAGCATGCAGGGCGTGAAAGGGAGAACAGATTATTTTCAAAGGGTAAAATGAATATAATAGCAACGAATAAAATAGGTAGAGGCATTTAAGATTCCTGCGACAACTTACTGTAAATGAGAAATGCATGTAGCAATGCTTTAGAGGGACACTGTGTGGGGTTTGGAGATACTGAGGCTTTAAATGGGTTATACTGTAGTAAATGAAATAAATATATATAAACAGGAAAGACGGTGTTACAGAAATGACCTTGTTGCTGTCCAAGCACTTCCTTCTGCTGCTGGAATTCTTACCTCCACATGCTCAGGACCTACCCCAGAGCCTAACTTAAAACCTAACTCTCAACTAAACTAATCTTGGAACCTCGTCAAAGCCTTACCCTAACCTTTATCCAAACCTTATTCTAATTTTAAACCATGTGAGCTTCTGTTGCTGAGCCTGTGCCAGTATCAAAGACAAATGTGTCTTGAGAGCCCTGACACCTGCCTATATATACAGTATATAGGAAACAAGGTACCTGTAAACCCAGTCAAGACAGGGTATATAGCACTGACATGAACAGTGTCAGCTGATAGCAAGGCAGCTGAGTGTGGCAGGTTAGTTCTGCGTGAAAACGACAACACCATCATTCACCAGCACTTACCCTTGTGACAATCAGTTAGTCAGTCCCTTATTCATACAATATTACAATACAAAATCCTTTCCCTTTTTCTTTAGCAATTCCATTTTAAGTACTATTGCTATCACACTTTGTGCATATAGAACAGATTTGTATATATTATTTCAGCAACTCCACTGTACTTTACTTTATGGAAAAAGCCCACAGCATCATCTTTCAAAGATGGAAAAGAGGTGGTAGACAACCTCCCCGTGCACTGATTAAGAGTGGTCACCAAGGGTTTGCAATCCATTTCTTACCATTAATTCAATATTCGCTTCCCTTTCTTCTGTTGAATATCTTTTGGCTCTTTGCTTGTATGTTATAATAATATCTGAAATGTAAGTATAACAGTAGAACTCAAAGTTCCTGCTACTTCCTAGAATCACGTCCAGTGTTGTTGCTCAGTATCAACCCAATGGTCTAGCAACATTCAGGAAGGAAACGTTTTTAATTGATCTTGAAAAAATATGAAAGCTTACATTTTAGAGAGGTAAGAGAAAGTAAATATAATGGTAAGAGGTAAGAAATGTGATTTTGAAACCTTGGTTGGCACTTTTTTTTCAATTCTGTACTTCTCCTACCCATATAAAAAAATATATATGAAAATGTGATATTTTAGTGGATCTGACCTGTATAAATAACTACATTCATTTAATATTTCCTCCTTTAATAGCATCTACTCCACAGAATTATTGGCTGAGAATGTACACAACAAGAACAAACATAAGGGAAGGAATCTTCCAGCAGCTCAGAATAATATAGATACAGTAGGCTTGTTGGAAAATAAGACAGGTCTGGAATTCACTTTGGCTAGTTCCTGAAGAGTCAGGCACTATATAGGGCATTCTATTTACCCAGCTGCAACGCAAACACATCCCTTTGTGGCCTTGCAATCACTGCTGAGCGTTCCCTGGATGTGGCTGTCAAAACGGTGGAATTGTGCCTGAGTGATTAGAATGCGTTTATTCCACAGGTTAGACAACTGGGTCCTCAGCAGGTCCTTTTGGGATACTGCTTTGTCTCAGACAATGCAATCCCCTGCAGCGCGATGATAAAAGTGAGGCTCCTGTTATTATTATTATTATTGACACCCTTATCTAAGGAACATTTGAATAAACCAGTGCTGGTTTACTATATTGCAAATGTACATTGCATTACACATATTTCTTTATCTTTTTAATATATATATATATCATTGTATGTTGGTTCCTTTTATGATGCGTTAACATGTGGCTTGAGTCTTGCCCTCAAACAGTGTTTTCAGTCATGTGTCTGAGTGGTAAAATAACAAGAAAACGATAATTTCCAAATAATAATAATAATTCTATTTACAGGAGGACAAGTGGTACATTATATTTCACTATTTTACCACAGTATTTGGTTGCCTTTCAACAAATTTGCTTTTAAATTCCCACGTAAACAAAATAAATAGTCACAAGAAGCACGACTAGTGTGGATATTAACATTATTTTGTAAATCAACATAATTTTGGAAATCACATTAGGACGATTAGTAACGAAATAGGCATAACAACCACTTGAAAATGCCAAAATCAATGCTACATACCGATTTCTTGATTAACACTGGAGTTATCATTTACAAACTTTTGAAAATCCGGCCCTAAGTGTTTAGCTAAGTGTTACAGTTACATAAGTAAACATTTATTTTGTATTTTCTTTCTACTTACTGAAAGATTAAACAGGAATCACAGCCTTCTTCTCAACGAACAGTAATTAATTATGATCTTGATAACAGGGTAGCATCTTAAAAGGGTAAGAGATTATATTTAAACACATTATCTTTCTGTAGACAAGCAAACAAACACAAATCATTTGGCCATATACTTAAATCTATATAAACCGTATTTAAGCCAAAGGAAAAACTGAGCATAATCTACAGCATCCATCACTTCTTTCTAGCATGAAGAAAACACAAACTGCTAAGCAAATCAATTACAGTAAAAGAAGAGCCATGTTTGCTGTCAAATGCACACTCCATTATTTATGCTCTTCTTTTTAATACATCATAAAATCTCATATTGAATTCTGAAAACCTTATTATTAAGTCTCGATGTGCTCCATCAATTTCTCACAATATTTGTTTTTATGTAGGGTGTGGGACATAAAACGCTTTTGTTAGTTTTCTAATACTCAAAAGCTGTGTCCGGAAGTCATGTTCATTGCCAATAAATAAACCCTTAAGAGCACTGTAAAACTCCCAAGTAGATGACAATTTATATTGAACTCCATAACAAGCATTACAGTAAACCCCATCTTAGAACCACAGTCAAATACAGCGATATACCAAGGATTGGAAATGTCATCCTCTACACACTTTAAGAATACATAAAGCTTGCTTCTCAATGTTTCTGAATACTTGGTTATAAAGCACGGTTGTTAGGGGCAACATAGTAAAGCTTACTTGAGCAGTGGTGACAATTAATAGTGGGCACCATGGTATACCGGTGGACATTTATTTTCTTTATATACCATCCCATGTATACTGCACCAAAGTACTGCACAATGTCTAAGACAAGAATTAACTATTATTTCATCAGAATAAGGAATACAGCATTAATTACACTGTGATAACACTTTACAAATAAGTGGTGTAGTCCTCAATCTGAATATGCCGGAATGCTGTCAGGGCAAATTTTAAAATTTCTAAACAATAATTATTATACAAATTCACATTTTATTTGTATACTGAACTTCTGGTATGCTTTACTTTACATGTCTGTAGGTCAGTGGCTTTGTTTGTGTTTGTGTCCACAGTCGTAGTCGATGCACTGTTGCTGTCATTTTCTTCAGCATTTTAAGCCTTCGTAATAGAAGTTCCTAATGCTCTTTTCTACATCAAGAGGACTGACTGAATCACACAGTTGTGCAGGAGATGTGAGTCATGTGACTTGGCTTGCCTATTATGCGTGTTCCGACTCAAGTACACCACTGCTAACCACCGAGCAAGGATCACCACTGCAGACTACAGAAAACAGAACTGGAACGACATTCCAGCACGTTCCAGCTCGAGTACACCACTGCTAACCACCGAGCAAGGATCACCACTGCAGCCTACAGAAAACAGAACTGGAACAACATTCCAGCACGTTCCAGCTCAAGTACACCACTGCTAACCACCGAGCAAGGATCACCACTGCAGCCTACAGAAAACAGAACTGGAACGACATTCCAGCACGTTCCAGCTCGAGTACACCACTGCTAACCACCGAGCAAGGATCACCACTGCAGCCTACAGAAAACAGAACTGGAACGACATTCCAGCACATTCCAGCTCGAGTACACCACTGCTAACCACCGAGCAAGGATCACCACTGCAGCCTACAGAAAACAGAACTGGAACGACATTCCAGCACGTTCCAGCTCAAGTACACCACTGATAACCACCGAGCAAGGATCACCACTGCAGCCTACAGAAAACAGAACTGGAATGACATTCCGGCACATTCCAGCTCGAGTACACCACTGCTAACCACCGAGCAAGGATCACCACTGCACCCTACAGAAAACAGAACTGGAACGACATTCCAGCACGTTCCAGCTCAAGTACACCACTGCTAACCACCGAGCAAGGATCACCACTGCAGCCTACAGAAAACAGAACTGGAACGACATTCCAGCACGTTCCAGCTCAAGTACACCACTGCTAACCACCGAGCAAGGATCACCACTGCAGCCTACAGAAAACAGTACTGGAACGACATTCCAGCACGTTCCAGCTCGAGTACACCACTGCTAACCACCGAGCAAGGATCACCACTGCAGCCTACAGAAAACAGAACTGGAACGACATTCCAGCACGTTCCAGCTCGAGTACACCACTGCTAACCACCGAGCAAGGATCACCACTGCAGCCTACAGAAAACAGAACTGGAACGACATTCCAGCACGTTCCAGCTCGAGTACACCACTGCTAACCACCGAGCAAGGATCACCACTGCACCCTACAGAAAACAGAACTGGAACGACATTCCAGCACGTTCCAGCTCGAGTACACCACTGCTAACCACCGAGCAAGGATCACCACTGCAGCCTACAGAAAACAGAACTGGAACGACATTCCAGCACATTCCAGCTCGAGTACACCACTGCTAACCACCGAGCAAGGATCACCACTGCAGCCTACAGAAAACAGAACTGGAACGACATTCCAGCACGTTCCAGCTCAAGTACACCACTGCTAACCACCAAGCAAGGATCACCACTGCAGCCTACAGAAAACAGAACTGGAACGACATTCCAGCACGTTCCAGCTCAAGTACACCACTGCTAACCACCAAGCAAGGATCACCACTGCAGCCTACAGAAAACAGAACTGGAACGACATTCCAGCACGTTCCAGCTCGAGTACACCACTGCTAACCACCGAGCAAGGATCACCACTGCAGCCTACAGAAAACAGAACTGGAACAACATTCCAGCACGTTCCAGCTCAAGTACACCACTGCTAACCACCGAGCAAGGATCACCACTGCAGCCTACAGAAAACAGAACTGGAACGACATTCCAGCACGTTCCAGCTCGAGTACACCACTGCTAACCACCGAGCAAGGATCACCACTGCAGCCTACAGAAAACAGAACTGGAACGACATTCCAGCACATTCCAGCTCGAGTACACCACTGCTAACCACCGAGCAAGGATCACCACTGCAGCCTACAGAAAACAGAACTGGAACGACATTCCAGCACGTTCCAGCTCAAGTACACCACTGATAACCACCGAGCAAGGATCACCACTGCAGCCTACAGAAAACAGAACTGGAACGACATTCCGGCACATTCCAGCTCGAGTACACCACTGCTAACCACCGAGCAAGGATCACCACTGCACCCTACAGAAAACAGAACTGGAACGACATTCCAGCACGTTCCAGCTCAAGTACACCACTGCTAACCACCGAGCAAGGATCACCACTGCAGCCTACAGAAAACAGAACTTGAACGACATTCCAGCACGTTCCAGCTCAAGTACACCACTGCTAACCACCGAGCAAGGATCACCACTGCAGCCTACAGAAAACAGTACTGGAACGACATTCCAGCACGTTCCAGCTCGAGTACACCACTGCTAACCACCGAGCAAGGATCACCACTGCAGCCTACAGAAAACAGAACTGGAACGACATTCCAGCACGTTCCAGCTCGAGTACACCACTGCTAACCACCGAGCAAGGATCACCACTGCAGCCTACAGAAAACAGAACTGGAACGACATTCCAGCACGTTCCAGCTCGAGTACACCACTGCTAACCACCGAGCAAGGATCACCACTGCACCCTACAGAAAACAGAACTGGAACGACATTCCAGCACGTTCCAGCTCGAGTACACCACTGCTAACCACCGAGCAAGGATCACCACTGCAGCCTACAGAAAACAGAACTGGAACGACATTCCAGCACATTCCAGCTCGAGTACACCACTGCTAACCACCGAGCAAGGATCACCACTGCAGCCTACAGAAAACAGAACTGGAACGACATTCCAGCACGTTCCAGCTCAAGTACACCACTGCTAACCACCAAGCAAGGATCACCACTGCAGCCTACAGAAAACAGAACTGGAACGACATTCCAGCACGTTCCAGCTCGAGTACACCACTGTTTATAATATTCAAATGTTTACAACATGCATTGAGGACACATTTCTGTGTTTAGGAGGGATTTATCTACATATACTAACATGTGCATGTAAAAGCGCTTGCACTTAGTGCCTACTATAGTGAAGTTAATATAATGTGCCTGCATATTGCAGAGCTCCCTAGTGGCTGATGCTGTATTTACAGGATTATCATACATGGAAAATTAAAAATTTTAAGTTTTTTGCACAACCTTAATGTATCTAGCAAAGACCATTATGACTACAACAATTTTCTATTTATAATGCCCATAATTAGTATATTATTATTTCTTTCTTAGCAGACGCCCTTATCCAGGTCGACTTACAATTGTTACAAGATATCAAATTATTTTTACATACCATTACCCATTTATACAGTTGGGTTTTTACTGTAGCAATCTAGGTAAAGTACCTTGCTCAAGGGTACAGCAGCAGTGTCCCCCCACCTGGGATTGAACCCATGACCCTCTGGTCAAGAGTCCAGAGCTCTAACCACTACTCCACACTTCTATATACAATTTTGCTTGTTTAATGAACTGAAACTGAAACACAACAATTTGGCTCATGATATTTTCCCCCTGGCATTATAGATGTGTGTCAGACGTGGACAAGACATAATCAGCAGTTTAAACAAAGTACCAGGCAGCTCCTAGAGTAGGGGCCCCAGCATACGACTGAATGGCAAGAAATGTCTGAAAAGACAAGGCTAGGCTTTATTTTTTACCAGCCTTTTCACACCTTGTACATGTAAAAAGGAAATCACTCCATATAGCTAAATCAGTCTTTAAAAGCTTCACACACTGTTCATTTTATTGCATGCTAAAGAGTTTTTAAATGATTGTGCAGACCATCCAAAAGGCACCGGATGTGCTTTTAATTGAGTTCTACAGTCAGAAGATTAATCCTTTTAAATTAATTGGCGGAAAGACTGAAATCCGACAACTCCCCCTCCCCCCCAAATAAAACAGAGAAGAAAAAAAAACATCTTGTTAAAAAGAACCCTCAGCTTAGTCGGTTACTGCTCTTTTTCTATTCTGTTTTCTTCTTAATGTGAACTAAACGCCTGAAAATGTTATGGCCAGCCTTACAAATTGGCCGCCCTTTAATGTCAGCAGAAAACACCCACTCAGCAGTCAGAAAGGGGCGGCTGGGAGAGAAGTAGAGGTGTCTCGTCATTACTGACTACATGAAATAGAGTGGCAGCTATAAACAGCTGGCAGTTTTGATTTGGAAACAGGACAGTGCAAGATAGCGATAAGTGGAAGATGAGGTCTGCAGAGAATTACTGGGCTGTTATTTAGTTTAATGGAGTCAATTTCTATATATGCTACACCCATTAAAGATACACTTCTGGCAGGTGCAGGAGATCAGAGAAGGTGTGTATGACTGCAGGGTTGCAAATTTGGCTGACATTTTAGTCCACAGTAAACATAAAGGGATCATAAATACATTAAGGGACATTGAAACCTGTAAAAGTGTGAAAATATATTGATAAAGATAAAAGTGAAATCACAAATAAAGAAAATAAATATTCAGTCTTAAAAAATCCATCATGCAAAGATAGCAACCTTGTATATGGTATATTTTGTATAAAATGTAATACAATAAAATACGTAGGAGAGACAGGTACATCATTATATATAAAGTAAATGAAGAAAAAATAATTCAGCACTTTACAAGGAACAGACACACCATGGATGACCTACAATTTGTGGTTTTAGGAAAAATAAAAATAGATAATGTACAGTAGAAGAATAAAAGAAAATAAATTGATCTATAGACTAGATACCATGATGCCTGAAGGTTTAAATAGAAAGGAACAGTAGATCGTTATATCATTAGCTATATAGTGAATGACATCACAAAGACATTAGATTTAAAGAGAAATAAATGTGTGGTTACCATGGCATCAAAAGCCTATAAACACCTCCAATGTTTGAGCAAAGATGTGTAGATATAACATATCGAAACATTGGGCATATATATATATAATCGCGAGAGAGAGATGATAAAGAATACAATTAATTGATGCAATCTGAAAAAGGAGGAAGCCGAAACATTGTAGGTAATTATTAAAATAGTGAGTTTTCAGTAAGTCAGTTAATTTCCTTCTTCATTAAATATTTCTAGTGAGTGATGAGTATCCTGCTGGATCCCCGATTCTGCTTGGATATAGACTGGTTGCTGTTTTGCAATATTGTTGTTGACCAGGCAGATATACCAACTGCTACAATTTGTCCTACTATACTATATTTTTTTATTATACAGTTCTAAAAACTGTTGTTGGAAAAGGAATGAAGAAAAAAAGAGTTTCTAGCATAAAATCGGGGGAGGGATCTTAAACATGCAGTGTCAATTACCTTGTTAATTATACTCCACTGTCAGCTCCATGAGCAGCACTGCTTCCTGATTACAGGGTAGCTCTATCGGAGGCTTTAATCACTAATTACTACCTGTAAAGAACAGACAGCAGCATCCGAGAGAGGTTTATACAGAGCAGGCTCAGATTCCAGTGTCACATCTCACAATCTCACTGGGCTCTGCTGCCTCAGTGAACACCACAAGGAATCCAGTGTCACTTCTCATGATCTCACTGGGCTCTGCTGCCTCAGTGAACACCACAAGGAATCCAGTGTCACTTCTCATGATCTCACTGGGCTCTGCTGCCTGCCTCAGTGAACACCACAAGGAATCCAGTGTCACTTCTCATGATCTCACTGGGCTCTGCTGCCTCAGTGAACACCACAAGGAATCCAGTGTCACTTCTCATGATCTCACTGGGCTCTGCTGCCTGCCTCAGTGAACACCACAAGGAATCCAGTGTCACTTCTCATGATCTCACTGGGCTCTGCTGCCTCAGTGAACACCACAAGGAATCCAGTGTCACTTCTCATGATCTCACTGGGCTCTGCTGCCTCAGTGAACACCACAAGGAATCCAGTGTCACTTCTCATGATCTCACTGGGCTCTGCTGCCTCAGTGAACACCGCAAGGAATCCAGTGTCACTTCTCATGATCTCACTGGGCTCTGCTGCCTCAGTGAACACCACAAGGAATCCAGTGTCACTTCTCATGATCTCACTGGGCTCTGCTGCCTCAGTGAACACCACAAGGAATCCAGTGTCACTTCTCATGATCTCACTGGGCTCTGCTGCCTCAGTGAACACCACAAGGAATCCAGTGTCACTTCTCATGATCTCACTGGGCTCTGCTGCCTCAGTGAACACCACAAGGAATCCAGTGTCACTTCTCATGATCTCACTGGGCTCTGCTGCCTGCCTCAGTGAACACCACAAGGAATCCAGTGTCACTTCTCATGATCTCACTGGGCTCTGCTGCCTCAGTGAACACCGCAAGGAATCCAGTGTCACTTCTCATGATCTCACTGGGCTCTGCTGCCTCAGTGAACACCACAAGGAATCCAGTGTCACTTCTCATGATCTCACTGGGCTCTGCTGCCTGCCTCAGTGAACACCACAAGGAATCCAGTGTCACTTCTCATGATCTCACTGGGCTCTGCTGCCTCAGTGAACACCACAAGGAATCCAGTGTCACTTCTCATGATCTCACTGGGCTCTGCTGCCTCAGTGAACACCACAAGGAATCCAGTGTCACTTCTCATGATCTCACTGGGCTCTGCTGCCTGCCTCAGTGAACACCACAAGGAATCCAGTGTCACTTCTCATGATCTCACTGGGCTCTGCTGCCTCAGTGAACATCACAATAAATTTTCACTTAACTTCAAAAAAAGCTTTGCTCATGCTTATTATTATTAAATGTTTGATGAGTGAATATGTCAAAAGCAGAACTTTGCCAGAAAACTACCAGCTGTTATATTAAGTGGCTATGGGCTATATTCCTGAATCATCAGCTTTTGCAGTGCAATCCTGTTCACTGTTATCAAAAGAGAACAGGGAATTTCTCATAGGACAGTGCTGAATATAATTATACAGTGTGCTATATAAGTTTCCCTACCTAAATTAATGACGTAGGAACAGTGAAAGGCTAATATTATACATTGTCCATGATGTAAAATCTGACAGCATGTGCTTTCTGTCTCATATTCTGTGCACTGCAGATTAAGACTTCTGCAAAATCAAATTCACAGGAGCAATTAATTGTGAGCCAATTGCTTCAGCCTTTTCTCCAAGATATTAAAAATATCTAATTTACATTTAGAGTATTTTTGGGGTGGATTTTGATCATTTTCCGTTAAAACAGAAAGTGGACTTTTTACTTCAGGCTATATTGACTTGTACAAGAATAATAAAATAAGCAAATCAACCCTTCAATATAGATTTAACATGGAAAGTGTCCCATTAAATATTCAGAATACTGATTGGTAAAACATTTGTTTCAAACACTAACAAAGATTTAAAAGCAAAAACAATTTGTATTATTATCTATCAGGGTTGGCTGATTTAAATCACTGATTTAAATCACTTGATTAAAAAAAAGAATCATTGATTTAAATCATTCATATAAAACCTTTCATTAACACAATGCTAAAAACCTTTTATTAACACAAACATCTTAAACTCTTACTGTCTATAAACTAAAACACTTAGAGCTGTATTCTGATCACAGCGCAAATGTAAGTGCAAGCGTGAACAGTGCTTGCCCCCGATTCTGTGGAGCATAAATGGAGTGAAGATGTAAAAATAAACTACTGCACTGAAATGGTATTCTGAAGACATGTCTTGCCCCATTATATATCGCCTGCCCCATTATTAACATTGCTGCTCTAGAAAGAGTGCAAAGAAAAGTGACCAGAATTATTCCGGGTTTAAAAGGCATTTCATATGCAGGCAGGCTAAAATAATTGAATCTGTTCATTATTGAACAAAGAAGACTACGCAGCGATCTGATTCAAGCTTTCAAAATTCTAAAAGACATCGACAATGTCTACCCAAGGGACTTTTTCGACCTGAAAAAAGAAACAAGGACCAGGGGTCACAAATGGAGATTAGATAAAGAGGCATTCAGAACAGAAAATAGGAGGCACTTTTTTACACAGAGAATTGTGAGGGTCTGGAACCAGCTCCCCAGTAATGTTGTTGAAGCTGACATCTTGGGATCCTTCAAGAAGCTGCTTGATGAGATTCTGGGATCAATAAGCTACTAATGACCAAACAAGCCAGATGGTCTGAATGGCCTCCTCTCGTTTGTAAACTTTCTTATGTTCTTAGATTCTTATGACAGTGCAATGGGGTCCAGAAAACAATAGAGCACTGTGTTAAGACCCACTAAACCAGGTTTATTTAGTGGTTCAATCAGGAACTTTAACAATTGAACACACTATGAAAAGCAAATTAGTCCTAAGTAACAGCTGCATGTGTTTGGACTGACACAGAAAGAGGAAATCAAAGAAAGAAAAGTAAAGGAATAGAATGACTGGGATGAGTGAGGGGGATTTTTCTCTGGCGTACTCCATCGCTAAATTCTTGTAGTTCACATATTGTAGTTCACATTTACAGGATGCCACAATGATAATGAATGTGCTTTATGTATGTATTCGTTTAATATTGACTTGTTTAGTTTGATATGTAACTATTCACAAACCACCATTTCCAATATCAATAAATGTACAGTTTGGAGGTACAGCACAGCTACAACTACGGTACTACAAAAAAAATTTAAAAATAAAACTACTACTACTACGTCTACTAATAATAATATATTCAATATATATATAAAAATATTCGCTTAAAAATATGGTATACACTTATTGAAATGCATGGACTGTAATTTATGATCCCTGATCCCCCTGGTAATTTTACTACTACACATGTTGGGATACAACATAGCTGAATTAAAGATAGAAAAGTAACTACACCTGTAAAGGTACCCAAGGTGAAAAAGGGTTAACATAACATAGATGTATATCAAGACACACAGTCCAATAAATGAGTCAAGTCATTCTTGGGAGGTTTATACAGTAGATGAAAACCGTAACAGGACAGTTTCTGTAGCTGCTTAAATCCACTTCAATACTGTTGCATTTCTTTTCAGACTGCTTGAAGTAACCCTCAAAATCAATGTGGAAGGGAAGCAGGAGTTCTATTATATTCTTCTCTGCTCGTGTGCAGTCAACTCATCTTGAACTTGGTTCAATCGACAGCAGCTTTATAAGAGTAATGTACGTTTTTTTCAGGTATTTGGTGGTGCTACAAATGCACATCCTGGCTGTGTTCTACACCCGTTCGAATAATGTCTAGTGACTTCACAATGGCAGATACATTTCAAGCTGTTATATTAGACGTATTCCTGTATAAATAACAGCTTTAGAGTAGTGTAATCTGTCACAAGTGTTATTTAATCTGTAGTATTTTGTATTGAATTATATACTGATGTAACTATCACTGACACTGTTATCTGCTCCGTTATTAAATCGTATTTTGTCATATACTTGTACTTGCTAGAACTGAAGTCATTGAATTTTATCTTGCTCTTAATTGTATTAATACTTGTACTGTGATTCTTAAAATGTATTTTTGTTTACGACTGTAAGTCGCCCTGGATAAGGGTGTCTGCTAAGAAATAATAATAATAATAATAATAATAATAATAATAATAATAATAATAATAATAATAATAAAATGTGCAATCCTTAGCAGATACAACAAAGAGAAATTGTACAGAACAAAGTAAAGGCTATATAATGAGGTTTGCGTTAATAAATAAATTAATCGCATTCTTCAAATAAAATACTTTACCATTTTAATGGGTTTGTATAATGAGTGGTTATAAATGTGCTGTACAAAATGTATTTTGAAGAGGCACTATTGCATGCAGACAGAAATTCAGATTTGACTGTCCCTTTTATCTAACAGCAACATTTTAAAATAATAGTGTAATTACAAGTACAGGGCCACTAGGGGTGCAATCTACTAAAATAAAAAAATGTCTAATTGGAACTGAATCAAAACAAAATTCGAATTCCTCACGCTTCGTATATGAAGGTGGAAGACCCTGGATTGGTACAGGGTGGAAGATATCTTTTGCCAGTCATGACTGACCATTTTTATGATTTGTTCAGGTCACAAGTGGGATGAAAATGAGCCTCTGTGCTGCTTCTTCACAAATCCGGATTTAATAGACTTTTTCAACTGATAAAAGACCTCTAATTAGTTCATTTTTAAGCTATTAAATTGGATATAATAGCTAGTCCTGTTGGTTACAGTGCATTTTTGTCTTCTTTAACTGTTTGACAGCCTGCCTTTACTCTTTATTTGCACCATTTAAGATATACTGTATGCTAATGCATACTAGTGTTTCAGTCGGGAAACTCATGCAATAGATTATTTATTAAAACATAGACTAGACAACACTACTACATTATATATATATTTTACACTACATTATTTGGCTTTTGGCCTCGCCTTTTGAGGATAGCTGCCCTCCCCGTTAGACAAAGCCAAAAAGCACATGGAGTCTGGGGAGGGGAACTCTGGCACACACCAGGGACGTAATGGATTGAGGTAAGATATAAATCCTTTCCTTGCTGATCTTTGGGCGCATTGTTTATTGAAGGACAAATAAGATACTAGTCATTCGACTGACGATTTGATCTAGTATTGGAAGCATCTAAAATATGCTTGAAGTTTACGTGATTTGATCTGTTCCCTGCCTGAATCACCACTTTGCTTGATTTATGGGGGGAATAACATTTTACAAACCTGTATTTACTGCCAGAGATTCAAAATACAGTATAAAATACAATCCATCCATTCCAACAACCAAAAAGGGAGTCTTTTCGAGTACCTATTACCCAAGGTACCGTGGACACATTCACACTCATTTTCAGAGTAACATTCTTCCATCAGATACACTGCACCTCTTTATAGTACTGGACATGTGAACACGGAGGGTGCAGTAAGTGACACTAGGATACATTGGCAACTGTTTTTTTTTCTCTTCACATTCATTTCTTCAATTCTAACAGGTTTTTTTTGTTACTACTCACAGAGGATGAATGAATTTGAAAACATCTACCATTATTGGGTTTGAGAAGAATATATTGACTTAGTACTGTAATATTCCACAAACAACATAATCATTTTTGTAAACTGGCTCTGAAATGCAGACATTGTATGTGTTTTTATTAACATAATAATGTCATATGCACTTCTTTTTATGTGGGGGTTTTATATGTGGCTCTAAAACAGAACGTGTGTGTATATACTGTATATACTGTATATATATATATATATATATATATATATATATATATATATATATATATATATATATATATATATATACTATTTTTAGAGAATTATGCTAAGACACACCAATATTCCTTTGACTGTAGCTTTCTTTGTGAAGAGCTGTTATTTCAGCTCTTATTTCACTGGTCGGTTCACATCTTCTTTTTCACTGAGGCATTCTTTTAAACTTGGAATGATAATCTGCAGGTAAATGGTTTTCCTCCCAAAGTATAGTTGATTTCCAATACATACCTGACACAAAGAAAACAAATCCATTACATGCAGTAATTATTAAAGCACTTAATAACAACTCAGAAAAGCGTGTGAGTACACTACTTGATGTGTGCTATTTCAGGCTTACATTTATTTCCTTGCCAATACATTGGTTCAGAATGATACAATAAATGGAATGCTCATAGCGTTTTAAAATCAGAAACTTCTGAAATTACTTCATAATCTACAGCGTAGGTAGTTAAAGGACTTGTTGGTGGGGGGCTCAGGCTTGTGAATTGTAGGTATAAAGTCTTGAATAAATGTCAAGATTCAGGCTGCATTGTGGTTGACAGAGTTCTGCCAATAGATATTTGAAAACTACAAAAAATGTGTGTTTCTTTCAAATCTGCACACTTGAGCATGCAACCTATATGGTGAATGCATGTGCATGGTGGAGACAATTGAAATATGGAAGGCATCTTCACGCTATATATCTGGAAGGACTTGTGAATGGGAAGTTTATTTTTTTAAACTTTCTGATGGTTGGATTGGATTGGATTGGATAGAAAGAGGGTTATTTGTATCTACTGTCAAAGTGAGTTCCAGCATCACAGAAGTGCATCTAGTCTACTGTACCACCTGTGTGCTAAACATGCTTTCACTTCTCAAAATACACTTTCTAGTAGTTTTTACAGACAACAACAATACAACAACAAATGAAACCTGTCAGTTTCGACAGAATATTCTTTTAGAAATTCAGGATCGCTGCAACCCATGAATCAAGCTAAGTAAGATACTAAACCAGTACTGCTGGATAGCTACTGACTGCAGACCTGTTAACATTGTAGCTTTGTTTTATTTCAATAACCACATTTATTTTTAAATTATATTATTTACAATTATAAAGGATATAATCATTACTCAGTGAATGTTTTGTTTTATTTAGGCAATTTCAAGTTATTAATAAAATAATTAATTTACAATTATTATTATTATTATTATTATTATTATTATTATTATTATTATTGTTATTTAAACAATTTAACAACAATGCTGGATTGTAAATAAATATAAAACTATGGATGATGATAATAATAATAATAATAATACCATCAGTAATAAAACAAACTTAAATGAGATGGATTCAATAATTGTATCAATTAAATATGTGAATAAAACCAAGATTAACTGAGATTATTTTTTTAATCTCAAGATTAATCACATTTCATTTTTTTACTCGCTTGACAGCTTTTATATATATATATATATATATATATACAGACGTGCTCAAATTTGTTGATACCCTTACAGCTCATTGAAATAATGCTTCATTCCTCCTGAAAAGTGATGAAATTAAAAGCTATTTTATCATGTATACTTGCATGCCTTTGGTATGTCATAGAATAAAGCA
Organism: Acipenser ruthenus; assembly: GCF_902713425.1. NCBI lineage: Eukaryota > Metazoa > Chordata > Actinopteri > Acipenseriformes > Acipenseridae > Acipenser > Acipenser ruthenus. The sequence goes on from NC_081191.1 coordinate 96,618,266, forward strand.
AAGAAGCTGTGAAAAGAGATGAATTATTGCTTATTCTACAAAGATATTCTAAAATGGCCTGGACACATTTGTTGGTACCCCTTAGAAAAGATAATAAAGAATTGGATTATAGTGATATTTCAAACTAATTAGTTTCTTTAATTAGTATCACACATGTCTCCAATCTTGTAATCAGTCATTCAGCCTATTTAAATGGAGAAAAGTAGTCACTGTGCTGTTTGGTATCATTGTGTGCACCACACTGAACATGGACCAGAGAAAGCAAAGGAGAGAGTTGTCTGAGGAGATCAGAAAAAAAATAATAGACAAGCATGGTAAAGGTAAAGGCTACAAGACCATCTCCAAGCAGCTTGATGTTCCTGTGACAACAGTTGCAAATATTATTAAGAAGTTTAAGGTCCATGGAACTGTAGCCAACCTCCCTGGGCGCGGCCGCAAGAGGAAAATCGACCCCAGATTGAACAGAAGGATAGTGCGAATGGTAGAAAAAGAACCAAGGATAACTGCCAAAGAGATACAAGCTGAACTCCAAGGTGAAGGTACGTCAGTTTCTGATCGCACCATCCGTCGCTTTTTGAGCGAAAGTGGGCTCCATGGAAGAAGACCCAGGAGGACTCCACTTTTGAAAGAAAAACATAAAAAAGCCAGACTGGAATTTGCTAAAATGCATATTGACAAGCCACAATCCTTCTGGGAGAATGTCCTTTGGACAGATGAGTCAAAACTGGAGCTTTTTGGCAAGTCACATCAGCTCTATGTTCACAGACGAAAAAATGAAGCTTTCAAAGAAAAGAACACCATACCTACAGTGAAACATGGAGGAGGCTCGGTTATGTTTTGGGGCTGCTTTGCTGCGCCTGGCACAGGGTGCCTTGAATCTGTGCAGGGCACAATGAAATCTCAAGACTATCAAGGCATTCTGGAGCGAAACGTACTGCCCAGTGTCAGAAAGCTCTGTCTCAGTCTCAGGTCATGGGTCCTCCAACAGGATAATGACCCAAAACACACAGCTAAAAGCACCCAAGAATGGATAAGAACAAAACATTGGACTATTCTGAAGTGGCCTTCTATGAGTCCTGATCTGAATCCTATCAAACATCTATGGAAAGAGCTGAAACTTGCAGTCTGGAGAAGGCACCCATCAAACCTGAGACAGCTGGAGCAGTTTGCTCAGGAAGAGTGGGCCAAACTACCTGTTAACAGGTGCAGAAGGTGCTCATTGAGAGCTACAGAAAACGTTTGATTGCAGTGATTGCCTCTAAAGATTGTGCAACAAAATATTAGGTTAGCGGTCCCATCATTTTTGTCCATGCCATTTTCATTTGTTTTATTATTTACAATATTATGTTGAATAAAAAATCAAAAGCAAGTCTGATTTCTGTTAAATATGGAATAAACAATGGTGGATGCCAATTACTTTTGTCAGTTTCAAGTTATTTCAGAGAAAATTGTGCATTCTTCGTTTTTTGTGGAGGGGTACCAACAAATTTGAGCACATCTATATATATATATATATATATATTGTAACAAAGTAGGGGTGCCTTGCTACAATTCGGGACCTTCTTGATTGTAAAAGAAACATTTACTGGACCACAGAGGTTATTTAAACAGGACAGGGCCTGTATATTTATTCATAAACCCCAAACAAAACAAACAAAAGCCTAACTCCTCAAAGGAGTACTAACTAAACACACAGGAACACCCTGACTACAAGTGGGACAGCTAGGCCGTTTCCCCACCAAACAATAAACAAAAACCACACAGGTTTAATACAGCACACTTTTACCTCACGACTGCCAGGAAGCAGAGCACTCCTTTCTGCCTCCTTCTCCTCAGCAGCTCTGAGCAAACTGACTGCCTCTCTTAAATACCCTGCACCTGGTTCTAATTTAACAATGGCTACCAGGTGCAGGGGATAATTAATAATAAAACAATTAACAGAACCCTTCCCCAATTAACAAAACTACACATTTTACTGCGGGGAGGATTTCAACCCCCTCCCCGCTGTGCTACAATATATATATATATATATATATATATATATATATATATATATATATATATATATATATATATATATAACCTGTGTGGTTTTTGTGTGGTTTATATATATATATATATATATATAAAACACAGTAGTTTATATATATATATATATATATATATATATATATATATATATATATATATATATATATATAAAACACAGTAGTTTATTTATCCAGCTATTAAAGCTATAAACCTATGACCTTTCTGTACTCTACTTCTTGGCTAGATGCCAAAATAACCTGTGTTGACCGTTAGCATGATGAGATGTTTCTGCTGTTAGAAAACATTTTACAAGAAATCAAGTGTCTCATCTACACAATACATGCTAAACAAACCTGCACACTTGAAAACATTACTTCAGCAGGTCAGGTATAATAGAGACATTGCTGTGTTAACAATTCAGCTGTACCCTCTAGTAATATGGTCACTGACAACTACACATTCAGGGCTTTATCTTACACTGGTGTACATCATAGATGGCAGTTAATTTCCAACTGGTGATAGAAAGCGTTATAAGAAGGTGAATTTGTATTAAGCAAATAATCAATATTTTCCATGTGCTATTCCTGCCAACTAACACACAACACACTACATTATTCATTTTGTTATGCTGATGTCATTTGTTCAGCGGCCAACTAATCAGTGCTTAAACGAGCCACTTCATTCAGTAAACTTAAGTATTCACATTATTATCTTTTTTTTTTTTACATTACATTATAGCATAAAATCATAGCACACCTATTTTTCTTTTTAAAGCAAACTAGTCCAGCATGCTAAATATAGTAGGTTAATTTATGAACCATGAATTGTGGTAGAGGTCATTCAAGTCACAATAGACCAGGGATGCTGGAATGAGCTCTCTTAAAAGTCCAGCAATATTGCAGTTTTCTCACCCTGTCTGTGAATGCATGTTTCTATTCATAGAAACATATTAATTAGGCGTTCTACTGTTAATATAAAATATGTGTGCTGGTCTATGATTTTTTTACACCCCTGGTATTTCACAATACCAAGAGTACCGCAGGACCAGAAACGCAGAATGAAGCAAAGGCTGCACAAAAGAGAAATAAATTCACTACAACTGAAGCACATAGCATTATTTTACATTCTATTATACCTTCAAAATGTCATGATCTGATTTGAAGTGAACCATGCTGCTCCAATAATTCAGAATCAAATTGGATCCAGCCATTATTCCTTTTAAAAGGAGCCACTTCACTATAAAACGACTCTATTTACCAGCCAGAACAAAATAGAACCAGATGAACAATAAACATCTTTTTGCAATTATATTGATATATAATGTGCATTTCAGGTACAGCTAACACTGTATCAGCAGTCGAAGAAAGCTAGGTAAAAAGAAAGACGAAGAAAACAACTAAAAAGCTGTCTACCAGTTTAGCCCAGCCTGCCCCTTTTACATGAAGGATAAAAACCAGCATGCTGATACATGATTGTTGCTCTGGGACTAGTAAAATATAGTGAATGTTGTCATATCAGTTACAGAGATTAAAAGGATGTGATGCTGCTAGTACCCTATGAGAGTACCAGGCAGTAAATTCACACAGCAGCGATAGTAAGCATATTACACCAACTCTCAGAGCACATTTTCTTCAGCTTGTTGAGGAAAGAGACTCCTAATGCTTACATGGCGAAGGATCAAGAGGGGAGCTCATCAGTGCTTTAAGATAACTGTGAATAAATCCTAAGCTGTAGGAGTAATATTCCTGATTAACTACATTCACCAGACATTAGACAGAATTATTATCAGCTGCTTACTGCCTGGCGCTTGCTATGATGTTAATTATTGTTGTGTCGCTCCAAGGGATATTTTGAAAACATATTTTTTGAATCTGTCTCTGTCAGTGTGTGGAACATCTTAATAAGTCAGATATCTATATCAGGGAAAAAGAAAGAATGATTCACTCCCTGTACAGAGGTGCTCACTTACAGTAAACTTATACAGTACACTACAGAATATTCAGTGGTTATATAAGCAGCAGTGAGAGTGACTGCCGGATATTATCAGCAGACGTGTCATCTTCATCTTTGTACAGTTATTAGGTGTCTTTATATACAGTATTATTCAAGTGATTTCAACATTAAATGATGCACAGCAATTGAAGAGAGCATGTCTTACAGCAAACACCATGTTCTTACCAGGATACTGTGTGCTTTTGTTGAGTACTGTCTGTTCATCATTACAAGCTACAGAACTGTGTAGATACTGAACTAGACCTGCTTCTCGGTCCAAACACACATCTCACCTAAGAAATGTACACTTGCATTCTGGCATTAGACATTAGACTAATGTACCAGCTGAGGGTTGTTTACTGGCTAAGCCTTGGATTGAATTCCAGCCACATCTTGTTTTGTTGTCATGCATTACTTTGTACACTAAGGGGTTTTAGAGGCAAACAATATTTGATTAGGTTTAAAAAATGACAGTGTCGATTTTTTATTTCAGACATTATCAAAGTGTGAACCCTTAGGATATCTACTTAGATTTTTGTATTATTTGATCATTATTATTATTTTCCTTTCTTACAGTATTCTGCAATAGGGGGAGCTATTCAAAGTACAGTATCCTTTTTTTTTTTTTTAAGCGACACCAGAGACAAATAAGGGGCATTTCCTGGAGTCACTGGTGCAAATGTGGTTTGCTGTGCATGCGAAACATAATTTGTAGTTGTGACAGGCCCACGTTTCTGGTCTGCATGCACAGATGTCTGCTATGTAGGATCAAATTACAAGCACACTAAATGGGTGATGGAAGTTGAGAGTCATGCCGACTAATCCAGCAAACGATTTTACCTTAACATCTATAGCCCAAAAATACTCAAAATATTACATTTTAGTGACATACTGTAGGACTGGACTCCCCCCTCCACCCCTTTCTCTTAATAAGTTGTGTTGAAAATGCATCATCCAAGTTAAATATCCCATTTTAAGGGGCATGCAAAAGAAAATATGAAACAAGTAATTACAGAAAGTATGATTATAGTGTAGCATTATTTTCTGAACTCACTGAATTAAATAATGTAATTGTGCCTTATCATTACAGCACAGTGGAGAATTGATGATGTATGTATCCAGTGTATTTAACATGTTATTGATGCAGACATAACTAGGGGTAAATGGAAAACTGATGCCTGGATTTAAAACCTGTAAATCACTAAACATCTTGAAAACAACGCACTACTCTGTAGGAGCTAAACACAAATACCAGCTACAATTGTTGTGAGTTTCTCTTTTACTGTGACAATGTGCCAGTAGTTATACGGTTTGTACACGCTGGTGAGCGACTCTTGCAATTCATACCTCTAGGACCCGGGTGCATTTTCATGAGTCTGGCTGTGCAGTCCTGTTCCTCATTTGCTGTGCCAGAGGCGGCTCTCCATCATAGATCCTGAGCTACCACCACAATCTTTTTTCTTTTTTTTATGCCTCCCTGTCCCAAAGCTGCTTGCTTAAAGCACACAGTGGTGCACTTCCTTGTTTGTAACACACACATATACACGTACAAATGCTACTTTTAGCCACCTGCCCCTATCACAGTAGGTTTTAGTCGATGCTTCCAGGAAGATTGCACAAGCCTTTTGCAAAAACACTTCAGGGGCTGACAGGGCTGAGGGTTATCAAGAGCATGACACAGAGCTGTGCTGGCTGTTCACAGAGCAGTCACTTTTGCTTGGTCTTCTCCTGTGAAGGGATGATGCCGAGTGGACAGCTGATCATCACGCTGGTGTGAGTGCATTAGTCCTGATGGGCTTCAGCATTGAGGGATTTCCGGTTGTGTGACATTCAAGTTCTTTAGGTTTCTTTCACACCGGTGGCACCGGGTGAGTCTCACTCCGTTTTAATTTTTAATTAGTAAAAATATAACACTGAGCTGATGTACGATCTGCGCTCAAGAGTCAACCCATCTGCAGCGGGTAAAGGTCCCTTTTCGTTTTTGAATGACCTGATTTCGTAATCTCTCTTCACGGTGTTGCTGCTTCAATTAGTAGCACACTCGCCTGTGGACTGGAAGGTCACAGAGTCACATGCTGCCTGGGGATTATCTGGATTTACTCAGACTTTTAAGCCTGGTATGAAGGGATGCAGAACCAATGTGCCAAAGAGTCAAGCTTGGTGGCTGAGGGGATTGATAGTGGTACAGAGAGCCAGCTCAATAGGACAATAGCAATGTGGAAAGAGCTGTTGTGGTGTTCTGACCCCTGTCCCAAGTAGACAGGTATCCATGTAAAAAAACAAACAAAAAAAAAAAAAAACACAATCACAATTAGCACAAATGGGCACCTTTGCAGATGCTCTCCCAGGGAGGCCAGTGATAAGATGGACATGAAGACTGAAATACCCTGTGACCTAAAAACATGTAGTAGTTGTGTGAAGGAGGTGTGAGGCACATTGGTGAGGCAAACTATGGGGATGAATAGATTTCTTTTCAAGCACTATCAATTAAGCATTAAAAGTAAGAAAAACTTTTTTTTTTTACTGAATGAGTGGCATGCTGTACTTTATTATTTGTCTGTTAATTATTTTAGTGTTTTTTTTTTTTTTTAATTGGAGGAGGATTCTTGCATTAATGTTGTTTATTATGAGTGGCTCTTGCTAATAGTTTGGCTTTTTTTTCTTCTTCACATAAGCATTTAAAGGAGTGCTAACCAATGCTTTCAAATCTATTTTCTTAGCTCTTATTATTACTGGTGCCCATTTAATTTTTCTGAGAATATCGCTTGTTCTTTTTTTAAACTTTTTGTACAATAGTTAAGGATGTGCAAATGTTTAAAAAAACATCTTTATATACTGAATGAACCTTGGTAAGTACTCTGTTAAATGCACTTATAGTATTGTTGCTGTGATATAAATCATTTGGTTACTGCACATAGGCACCAGTTTGAGTTAGGGGGGTAGCTATTCTGTCAGGCCTAGGCAGTGATTGCAAATACTGTTTTATGACACTGTGAAGAATACAGGCATCAAACAATATCATTTATTGTTGTACAGTACAATTAAATCAACCTTTTGTTTAAATAAAGTGAACTTTCTTTGTTTGGCACTGTCAAATCTATATACAATAGGCAATTGATTAGATTGCCTTATACAAAAAAATAGTCCAGACTAGGGTAGTGGAATGTCCAAAATCTTCAGAGCGCAGGCACCAAACCTTCTAGAAATTTCAGGCCTTCCGGAACCAAATAATTCTACATTTATAATTAACAAAAGACAAAAGTTATAGACTAGGCTTAATATTTCTATTTCACTTCAAATCTGATAAGAGATTTGATTAGCTGTGTAAAAGATAGCTAAGAAGGGGGTTTCTGGCGGCAGCTGATGCTGATGCTTACATGAGAATGGTCCTGTCGGCTTTCAAACAATTATAGATAAAAAATCTTCCGGTCCATTGTGCACGTGTGCGCAACTATTCTGCAGCCCTGGTCCAGACTATCATGATTGGTGAAATCCTTTTATGCAGGTTTTTGTTCAATGAAACCCAGATTGAAGCATTTAAACTGTCTAACACCTTTCTCTTTAAATTTGTATTACCGTTATTAGTATTATTATAATCATAAGGGACGACAAAAACGTGGTGTGAAAAAGAAAGGGTGAACAATGTTATTAGTGTTTCAAATAAACCGTTTTTTTAAAATGATATCTGTATTGAAGATATTTGAGCCTTTACAGTTTTTCACATACATGTTATTATTATTATTATTAGTAGTCGTAGTCATAGTAGTCGTATTATTATTATATTTGTAGTCACCTGCAGAGAGCCATAATGATATTTTAATGCAATACATTCAATTAAAAAACATAGCAAAAATCAGGGATCAAGTACTCTAGCTGAAAATAAAGCATTGTTTTATGCCACTTGACAGTCAGCAGATTTATTATTTAATTAATCTGGTGGAATTTTTGTCTCAAGTGATATCACATTCCCCAGTTACAGCCCACTGTACATCCAGCACAGCTTGAAATCCATCTTCAGCGACACAGATGAGGGGCTCTTAATCACTGCTGACAATGGGGCAGTTTACAAGCAAAAACTGAAAAGCGTGACAACAGATCTCTCGTGCTTTTTTTGGTCATGACAGTTCTGCTTCCACGTTTACATGAGAGTTTATTTTAGAGAGAGAATTTAGTCGTCCAAATGCAAACGACCTCATTAATAATAAAATTATGGGAGGGTTTATTTAAATATCACCAAACGCGCTGAAAAGAGATGCTGCGCGATAAAGGATATCGTTCAAATAATGCATAGGGGTTTACATGCCTACCGACATTTTACGCGTGTCAGGTAGGCTGTGTGTGTATATGCGGTATGTTATTTTTTTCACAATTCATTTGTTTGATTCACATGTAAAACAGAGACTGTCGAACAATTCACATTTGGTCTCCTTTAAATTAAAGTTGGTTTGAGCACTCTAGCTTCTGTGGTTGGCGAGATACAGTAATTTTCATTCATTGTCGGGTTAGCTTGACTCAAATATCAAACGAATATCAAACGTCAAGCTAACTTTACCGCGGTAGCATATTTTAGTTTAGAAAAGTAAATGATGGCTGGCGCAATTACCATATTGTATTGATGGGGCTGGTATTTCACAGGACGTCTGGGAGGATGAGGATTCCAGCAAATGGTCCGATGCCACTGCCAATGGCCGGTCACCCATTAACCGGTGCATTTCCTCCCAGAACCAAAATTGGGACCTCGAGCTTTGACCGGAGGACTGCAGGCGTTTTCTCTCCTGCAGGTACATATATTTCAGTTTCTTGAATTTATCTCATACCTGCAGGAGCGTTCTATTTATACCAAGTTCAGCCAGAGCACCGGTAATATTGGTGAAAATGGTGGCATTTCTTTGGCGAGGTAGATCCAGTTCATCCATAACCCCCAGGTCCGCAATAATGTGGAGGAGGGAACGAGTTTCCTCATCCGTCCAGCGGAGCTGGTGTTGCTGCTGTCAGAAGGGGTGGAAGCTTGAAACATCCTGCGGGAAAAAAGCTACCTTATTCGTAGTATTATTATTATAATAATAATGCTGGTCATAACGATCTAGTAGTTCATTAGTATTCATAATACACTGAAATGAATAAATAATGGTATAAATCAACATCTCTATATGCAATTTATATATAATTTAGCCGCGACCCTCATCAGGAGAAGCGGATTGATAATAATGGATGGATGGATATTTAACTGATTTGTATTAGTAAGACTGGGATAAGGAAAATCTTACAGAGGAGGACAGAAAGACCGTATCCCAGAGAAGAGTGTTCTTTTACATAGGGGAAGTGGAGGAGGTATCGTGTTATTTCATGAAAGTCTATCGTTAAGTACTTTGCACGACTGTGGAGTTTGTTGCTATGGGACTAATTAGGCCAATTAGCGCGTACTTTACCGTGCTTTACCAAAGTGCAATGACATTTAAGTCACACACTTTTTTGCCGTGCACTTTTGGAACGAGCACAATCATGCGTCATTTGCGCGTGACACGTCATGAATCCACTATAGTAGCGCGATTAAAACTTGCATGTAAACACCGCCAATGACTCTATCTCAAGTCAAACATACACAACAACACAAAATCAGCATGGACATCTCCGGGTCAAACTAAACATAGGAGCATTTCACAGAGATACAGGAGGATAACATGCATCAGAAACATTTCAAATACACCAGACAGGCTCATTTCTTTTACACCTGTATTTCTAACTTTCTTAACTATTTATTTGTGGTCTGCATTATTCTGCATTACCTGTTAACACACCAAGCATTGGCGTTGGTGTGTTAACAGGCAATTCAAGAGTTAATCCAATTCAAATAAATACTGCTATAGATTTGTTTAAATTTAAATGTTGCTAAACCATGTATTATTTAAAACATGACGAGTTTAAAACCAGGAATACTGGCGTGCTGTGCTAACTGTGCTGCTATATTTAGCAGAGCAGGTAGACAAAAAGACTGGCAGAGTACCCATTTAACATGTCAGACAGGGACTGTGGAGAAAGATACAGTGTTAACGTAGTAAGAAATGAAAGGTTATAAAAGTGAACGTGCTGTAAACAGCCTTCTTTTAGGTCAGCGGATATGAACCCCAACATTTTTACTGTGAACATTTGTATTACAAGAAGCTTTTTAATTGAATGTCAAACATCCGGTGAATGCTATATATATAGTGCAGTGCAGATTTAATGGTAAAAAAAAAATAAAATACCAAAGCTTTCTCAACAAATTGATAGAATCCCAATCTCCCTAAAAATGAAAATAATCTGAACCCATTAGCTTTCACCTGACCCAGAAATAAAAATGTATCATGGAATGCCAAAAGAATAAATCAGAACTCAAAAAATACTTATAAAAGCCATCAAATCACTGACATTGGCACTACATCTTTAGTTGCGCTCAGGTGTGACTGTATGTGTGTATCAGGTACTAAATTTGGAATTAGCTGCTCCCTGACTAACAACACATACATCATACTAATGCAGTTCTGTCATCTTCTGCATTCCCTTAATCAGCAAGCATCTGTGTTCCATTGGCTTCACTACGGTGAAAATAGAATGTATACATTAAGTCCAGACAACAAATTATTTGCACCGGAAAAAAATATATAATATATATATATATACAGTGCTCACCCTTTATAACGCTATAGTGGGGAGCCATAGTTACAAGACCGTGCTGTTTGTGTTCCGCCTTATAAAGAGTATGAAAGGGCTACTGCAATGGCATTATGGAGCAAATGGGAGCTGTGTTATAACCGAATCCGCACTATAACAAGGACTGTTATAACAGGTGAGCACTATATATATATATAGTGCTCACTATATATATTCATAATTAGGGTTGTCAGTTAAGCCTCCAAATAGTAATCTGTTAATTGGGCACATAAAATCGAATCGTTTGAATAAATATCAGTGATTGAACTGCACACATACATTTTCGCTCCCCCCCCCCCCCCCCCCCCACCCCCATTAAGTAAAAGCTTGTGCACAAAAAATAATTATCTGTAATATTGTGGTACTGTAGGAGTACCTGGAATAAAAATGTTTTATCTAGAAATGTGCAAACCGGTTCCTTTGAAACCGGGTCACCAGTTCCTGCTTTGGAACAGACGAACTGGATATCACGGATTCGGATTGAGTATCAGGATGTTTTTAATAAAACTGATTATTGAAAAACAGAAAACAATTAATTAAGACTGTCAAAAAAAAAACTATAATGGACATGTTCATACTTAGAAGAAAAAAAAGAAAAAAAAAAAGTAGGCTACTTAGCTAGACTATATATTTGCGTTTTGTTGTTCTTGGTGTCCGATTGCGGCTGTGATGAGTTTAGACGTATTTTTTGCTCTTTGATTGTTGTGGTCTTTCTAATGTTTTTTATGCTGACTATAGCACTCGTGCTTGTTTATGTCATGTATATAAGATGCCACCTCCCTCCCCCTCCTTCTGCTCACACATTGACATGCGGACATGTTTTTCAAAATAGTTTGCGAACTCGAGTCGGACTCAAAATACCCGGTTCCATTGACACATACCCGGTTCAGACCCGATTCCAAAAATCTCCTCAAGTGCACATCATTAGTTTGATCAGCTGTGGGTGGCACTCATTTCTACTTACATTGACTAGATGTGGTTATCAATCAGCGTTCTTACAAAGCATTTTCAAAACTGATTCGCTGGTAGGAAGGGATCAGCAAATCAGATGCTGGTTTACACAAGCAGGAAAAGAAGAACACGCCCACTGCTTGTCTGGCAGAAATACTGTAAATAACAAGACAGGGCGTTCAGTGCATTTTCGTTGATAAACTTAAATAATGTTATTAACAATGCGTGTTACAAAAATGCAGTTATTGAATTGATTATCCAGTATTTATATTGATGTATATAATGAGGAATGGAATGTATATATAATGAGCAATTTTTGATTTAATCGTAACAGCCCATATATATATATATATATATATATATATATATATATATATATATATATATACACACACACACACACACAGATATTTCATGGCTCAGAATATTGTTGGTGGATTAAATGTCTTTTTGCTCCCTCACAGTAAAAGCTTTTTTCCAAATATTTTGTACAATATTGCTATTGATTGCTTTAAATAACTGCCACAGGGTATCTGCTATTCTCAGGTTTTAGTTCTGCCAAAATGTGACTAATGTGACTTCCAACAACGCTGTAATAGGTAGTAAATGCAATCATATGAAATGCTTTGACTTCATTTATCTACATTACAGTGCCCTAGGACAGTACACATACTGTAAAAACCAACACACATTATAATACGAACGACTAATAAAATAACTCTTGGTTTAACAACACATTAACACAGCAGTCGAACAAACGAATACAATGAAGAAGATACAAAATGTTGGCCTCCATTAGTATTTTTTTTTGATAATTATAATTATTATTATTCTTATTATTATGCTTCCAGGCCATCGGGCTGGGAAGCCTATTGTTATTGCTGGGATTATTCTTATTCTTCTTATATTTCTTTCCACCAGAGTTGCTCAAAAACTCACAAAAATCGGATGGTTGGTAGAAGACTATGAGAAAGTGTCGGGGAAGAAAAAACATATGTTGTAGGCCACATGGTTTGGCCGCCATATTGGATTAATTGAAAAATGGGTTACCTAAATGTAAAAATTCACCTTTTGAAAAACACTTATTGCAGAGTGCTGAAACTGGGTATACTTGTTGAGGGATAGTCCAAGATTAACTGGTGTTCATAAGAAGCTGATGGGTTGTGTGGTATGGCAGCTGTGTTGGATGATATCATAATCACACTTGGACGACGGCATAATCACAAATTATGAAAATCTTCTTCTCCCAAACCACTGGTCCGATTGAACCAAAAATTGGTAAAAACCTGGCTAGCGTGGTTGTCTTTAAAGGGTGTTGAAGGGAAGTTGCTACAATAAAAAAAAACATGGCGGCCACATTGGATTACATCATCAACATACAAAACTGGCAGATAGGGTCATGGTTACTATGGAACACATATAGGAACCCATATATGCTCTATAAAAAATGTCACTGCCCGTGACCTTTGACCTCTCCTTAAGGTCAGATGTAAAACTGGCTTATAACTCATTATAGAGTGCTGAGAGGGTCATGGTTACTATGTAAAATGGCATTCTGCACTATTTGCTAAAGTGTTTGGTAAAGGTACTGGCATTCTGCACTATTTGCTAAAGTGTTTGGTAAAGGTACTGGCATTCTGCACTATTTGCTAAAGTGTTTGGTAAAGGTACTGGCATTCTGCACTATTTGCTAAAGTGTTTGTTAAAGGTACTGGCATTCTGCACTATTTGCTAAAGTGTTTGGTAAAGGTACTGGCATTCTGCACTATTTGCTAAAGTGTTTGGTAAAGGTACTGGCATTCTGCACTATTTGCTAAAGTGTTTGGTAAAGGTACTGGCATTCTGCACTATTTGCTAAAGTGTTTGGTAAAGGTACTGGCATTCTGCACTATTTGCTAAAGTGTTTGGTAAAGGTACTGGCATTCTGCACTATTTGCTAAAGTGTTTGGTAAAGGTACTGGCATTCTGCACTATTTGCTAAAGTGTTTGGTAAAGGTACTGGCATTCTGCACTATTTGCTAAAGTGTTTGGTAAAGGTACTGGCATTCTGCACTATTTGCTAAAGTGTTTGGTAAAGGTACTGGCATTCTGCACTATTTGCTAAAGTGTTTGGTAAAGGTACTGGCATTCTGCACTATTTGCTAAAGTGTTTGGTAAAGGTACTGGCATTCTGCACTATTTGCTAAAGTGTTTGGTAAAGGTACTGGCATTCTGCACTATTTGCTAAAGTGTTTGGTAAAGGTACTGGCATTCTGCACTATTTGCTAAAGTGTTTGGTAAAGGTACTGGCATTCTGCACTATTTGCTAAAGTGTTTGGTAAAGGTACTGGCATTCTGCACTATTTGCTAAAGTGTTTGGTAAAGGTACTGGCATTCTGCACTATTTGCTAAAGTGTTTGGTAAAGGTACTGGCATTCTGCACTATTTGCTAAAGTGTTTGGTAAAGGTACTGGCATTCTGCACTATTTGCTAAAGTGTTTGGTAAAGGTACTGGCATTCTGCACTATTTGCTAAAGTGTTTGGTAAAGGTACTGGCATTCTGCACTATTTGCTAAAGTGTTTGGTAAAGGTACTGGCATTCTGCACTATTTGCTAAAGTGTTTGGTAAAGGTACTGGCATTCTGCACTATTTGCTAAAGTGTTTGGTAAAGGTACTGGCATTCTGCACTATTTGCTAAAGTGTTTGGTAAAGGTACTGGCATTCTGCACTATTTGCTAAAGTGTTTGGTAAAGGTACTGGCATTCTGCACTATTTGCTAAAGTGTTTGGTAAAGGTACTGGCATTCTGCACTATTTGCTAAAGTGTTTGGTAAAGGTACTGGCATTCTGCACTATTTGCTAAAGTGTTTGGTAAAGGTACTGGCATTCTGCACTATTTGCTAAAGTGTTTGGTAAAGGTACTGGCATTCTGCACTATTTGCTAAAGTGTTTGGTAAAGGTACTGGCATTCTGCACTATTTGCTAAAGTGTTTGGTAAAGGTACTGGCATTCTGCACTATTTGCTAAAGTGTTTGGTAAAGGTACTGGCATTCTGCACTATTTGCTAAAGTGTTTGGTAAAGGTACTGGCATTCTGCACTATTTGCTAAAGTGTTTGGTAAAGGTACTGGCATTCTGCACTATTTGCTAAAGTGTTTGGTAAAGGTACTGGCATTCTGCACTATTTGCTAAAGTGTTTGGTAAAGGTACTGGCATTCTGCACTATTTGCTAAAGTGTTTGGTAAAGGTACTGGCATTCTGCACTATTTGCTAAAGTGTTTGGTAAAGGTACTGGCATTCTGCACTATTTGCTAAAGTGTTTGGTAAAGGTACTGGCATTCTGCACTATTTGCTAAAGTGTTTGGTAAAGGTACTGGCATTCTGCACTATTTGCTAAAGTGTTTGGTAAAGGTACTGGCATTCTGCACTATTTGCTAAAGTGTTTGGTAAAGGTACTGGCATTCTGCACTATTTGCTAAAGTGTTTGGTAAAGGTACTGGCATTCTGCACTATTTGCTAAAGTGTTTGGTAAAGGTACTGGCATTCTGCACTATTTGCTAAAGTGTTTGGTACTGGTTCTGGAAGCCGTAAACTCTAGTTATTATTATAATTACCGTACTGAATATTTAAGTGTGTAAAGGGAATATCTAGCAGATAAGATGTCCTATATGGATCTTTGGGGTATTGTAATGCTCTGTATATCCTCATACAATTCCAAACCATATTATAGCAGCTCAAAAATATTACTAGTCAAGAGAAGACAGGAGAGGAAAGGATCAGAGTTCCTGCACAGCTTGTGCCTATCGGCTCCAGGTATTTCTCCAGTAAAGATGCCTCAAGTGCTGTTTTCTCCCACCAATGATCACTGACAAAATGCTGCCAGAACTCCAACATACGGCAGTAGGGTGCGCAGTGTGTTAAGACTAGCAATGGATGTGGTATAAGTCCAAATCATTAATACACTTGACCTCTTTCTGTTCATCAAAGCGTATGTTACTGTTGCTGCACCACTGCAGATAGAAGCCTTTTGGAAGGACACATAGGATTAGACCGTAACTGTAAGCACTGGCATATACCCAGAGCTTATCTCCTCCTTCTCTCTCTCTCTCTCTCTCATTTTGAGGCTGAGGCTGCATGCTTTCTTTTATATATATATATATATATATATATATATATATATATATATATATATATATATATATATATATATTCCATCTATATATATTTATGTCAGAAAATGCTTTGCTTGTATGATATATATTTACAAAGTCAGCATTCATCTTATAAGATTTAAAAATGCATTTAACAATGGACACAGTAACTCCCTTGGGATTTTATATAACCAAGAGTGTGCCAACCCATTATGGAATCACATAATATGTGTACCCATATGTACCACTATGATGTATATCATATGGAAACCAAAAGTGAGGGATGCATAATTACCTAAAAAGACGAAGTCCCAATTTGATAATAATAGCCCCAATGTAGGATTTAAGTGACAAGGGTGGAGGAGGGAAATGCAGTAATTGTGAACTAAATGAAGTAATGATTTGTCACCACTTCTGCCTACTCACACTACTTAAAAAATGTGCGATCACCGCCTTCTACAATCATATTTTTTATTTATTTATTTATTTATTTTAAATTTAGTCGTTGCCAATTATTTTTATTATTTTCTCCCAGTTTTGAATGGCCAATTATCTTTAGGCTCAGCTCACCGCCACCACCCCCACACTGACTCGGGAGGGCGAAGACGAACACACGCTGTCCTCCGAAGCGTGTGCCGTCAGCTGACTGCTTTTTTTTCACACTGCGGACTCACCATGCCGCCACCCAAGAGCTACAGCGTTGGAGGACAACGCAGCTCTCTGGCAGCTTACAGGCAAGCCCGCAGGCGCCCGGCCAGACTACAGGGGTCGCTCTGGGGTCGCTATACCTGTGGATACGTAGAAATAATGACTTCTTGCATAAATGGGTCAGTCTCTAATATTTCGTTTCATTCAATGACCATTCTACTATTCACCATCTTTATTTCTGTGAACCCGACGTTTCAAATCTACTGATGTAACAATGTTAGAAACCAATGAGAAAAATGCTCAGGTAAAAAAGATTCCTTCTTTAAGAAAATACTGAAGACACAATTAAAAAAAAACACTGGATTACGATAATTATGAAAAGTCTGTATATTTTCAACACAATCTGCTGTTCATATGTTACAAATCCTGATATTGACTCCAAGGTGGAGCAGGCCATTAAAATGTTCTTATTTTGGATTTTTCAGACAAAAGCCCTTCTTGAAGCCTAATCCTGAAAAAAATAGTTTTTTGAATAATGTTTTGAATTTTATACACGGCAGTTATACAGTACCTCCTTTCAAACACACACACACACACACACACAGCTTATATAGTTTTACACTCATATGATCTCTAAATTAAGCTTAAATACATTTGTAAATGTGTAAAGAGTAAATAATGTATTCAAGGAAATCCATGCCGGTTTCTGCTAGTATCTAATTTACATTTTCATTAGCCATTTCTCATTAAGGCTTCATTAGAAAAACATGTCATTGTAGATACTCTGCAAACAGCTGCAAAATAGTTTTTACAACCAAAAAAATGATAATTTTAATAATTTCACCCTTTTCTTTGCAAACAGACACAGTGAGGGGAAGTCATGCTGGCTTGAGTTCTACTTCTCAGATACTGTAACACAGCTCTTCATAAAAGACGTCATGCATTGCTTATAAAATAGTACTGTACCTCTCAATATTTTACAAAGCCGGGAATGACGAACAACATGAACAAGGCAAATCACAGACACCTTTGTTAAGTTTATACATTTTTAAAACACATGTTCCTTCTTCAGGATTACTGTAAAACAGGATTTTTTTTGCGGCAACTTAATTTCGTAATGGCCTTCAAGGTCAATTTTTGCTGCAATAAATGTTTGCACTTTTTCTTTTAATGTACGGCACATGTATGAATAATATATTTCACGACACATTAATTTTGAGGATTTTTAATAAACGTGAAATTAGCAAACATTTGTTGCTCGCGAAATGTTCTTGTTTTATAGTAGTTGGAAAACTTCCCACAGTTTATTTTAGTTACTCAACTAAATATATATATATATATATATATATATATATATATATATATATATATATATATATATATATATATATATTTTAATTTACACCAAAAAGGGACGACAAAGACATAGTGTGAAAAAGAAAGTGTGAAAAATCATATTCATGTTTAAAATAAAACTGTTTTTTATTATATCTGTATTGAAGATATTTGAGCCTTTACAGTTTTTCACATTATTATTATTATTATTATTATTATTATTATTATTATTATTATTATTATTATTATTATTATTATTATTAATACATGATTTTCTTGGTGTCAGTGTAATATCAATAGTTTAGTTTATGACTGTCATTGATAGTTTCTTCATTGATAGTTTCTTGCAAGATGGGCTGAATGGCCTCCTCTCGTTTGTAAACTTTCTTATGTTCTTATGAGACTGTGACGGCTTCATGTATTATAGCAGCTTTTATGGCATGGTACGTCGAGCTGTACAGGCCGATATGACTTTGGACCAATAAGATGACGAGTGCTGCTTTGTTCAGTACAGTTTCTGCTGTACTCATATCTTTTAAAACAATGCTTAAAAAAAGCATACTTTTTAAACAATGGCACTTGGTGGAAATGAGATGCATGTGTTTAAATGTCGCAGTAGCTTTCAAACTGAACAAAACTTTCAGTGCTATAATGACCACAAGCTCCATAAAACGCCACAGTACTTTAAAACTGGATTAAAACAGTCTATGCCTTGCATTTCATATAAGTACCTAGCTTGCCTACCTGCTCCTACTTAACGCATCAAGACAAAAAACAAAAGCAAATGGAGCAACAGCAACATGATGGCATTTAAACAGAGCAGAAAATCTGAACCACATCTGCTCTTGTCTTGTAATACTAAATTACATTCAGGTGAGATCCCCGGAATTTCTACCATAAACCTACAGTATTGTAGTTCCCTGAGGTGCTCACATGAGACAGTTAAGAGTTTTCCTGGCACACAGCCACAGACAATGAGAGACAGCCTGCCAAGGCACTGCCTGAGTTTAGAGAAGTCAGCCTGCTGGTCTAGGCTGCGGAATGACAAATGACATCCTTGCCAACATCAGAGCAAGAAGGTTTCTCTCCACAGCCCCTCCAGATGGGCCTAATTAAACTATTAGCCAATGAGTAAAGGCTGATAGCTCCATTAGGAACCATCCACCGCCAAATAAACAGCACAAATAAACAGTTTTCTCAACTAAAGCTTTTCACATGCACAATTTGATAGTATTTTGAAGCAGCCGATTCAAAATAATGTTCTCAGTTGGCTTGCAGGAAGGCACTTGGTGTACAGTGAGAGGCTCTTCAGCAGAAGGACTGCAATTTAAAAATAAATACATAGAGATGCGGTGAGAAGTGTACCTGCTGGCCACTGTTCATTAGGACACACATGTAATATTCTTCTCTTACAGTTTCATCTCAATATTCTGTAGGATAAAAAAATATTTTGCCTTTCCCCCCAGCAAGCCCCCTAACCCTAACCCCAATGCTGTGGAAACCTGACCTGATTCTGAGACACACAGAACAGAGTTTAGCCAAATGTAAAAGTGCAGAGCGTGATTCTTGTAGGGGAACCTTACATTTCAAACATCAGATTAACATACCAATGTGTATAAAACCTACAAGCACACGTTTCATGTTCAGAAAAAGAAACATGTCCCTTGAGATCTGGAACATGTATGTGCAGATCCTAGCTAACAGACAAGGGTTTGAGTCAATGATAGTCTGATACAGAGGGGCAATAAGAAAGTGCACCACTGAGACAGAAAAGAGCTCCTGGATTTTTAGATTATTGCAATGTAGATGGTAATGTTTACTTGCCAGTGCTGATGTCAATGACGTTTTTGTCCCGTCCCCCCCACCATGTACTGTAGATACTGTACATGGGATATGTAATGTTATTCCAGTATATTAGTTCAATTGATATATAATCATATTTATTCCGCAATGGACCATTTGTAAGACCAAGTTGATGATGCACCTGTAACAGCCAAACTATTAGGCTTTCCACCACATTCTGAAGTTTTGCATTAGTGTTTTTTTAACTCCACAGTAGCTACTGTATGTGCCTTTCAAAGGATCTCTTTGGGTAATTATATTATGGATACCTATACCTGTTTTGTTTTTTTTGGAAAAAGGAAATATATTATTCTCTTAATTCTGTTTTCTTCATGATATCAATCACAATAAACAGAAACAAATTGTATTACTCAGTATATCTGCTAGAAGATGACTGGTAGAGTCACACTGCTAACTAACTCATGCTACACAATACTAGGCTTTGCTGTCGATGCTGACAATGGCTTCTGATTTCGAGACAGCACTGCTGTTAAGGGAATCAAAATCGGTGGTGCATGGAAATACCTGCTAAGCTCCATTTGAATCAGACCCAGAAGTGTGTGAAGGTGCCAAACAAACACAGTTGGGGTACTGCATAGTGCTATCTATATACTGTTAGAGCATATTAATCAATGGTGCCAACTTGGTAAGAATCTCAAAATGAGAAGTGTTAGTCAGTGTGAATTGGTATGGATAGTGGGCCAGGGCACAGCAGGTTGATTCAAGTCTGTTAGCGCTACATTCTTGTCAATTGTACATGCAGATGTTGCCAACAAACTCTTTGACTGTGGAAATCAGCAGTAAAGCCTGTTCTCCATAATGGCACATAGTCCATCTTCTGAAGCTTCAGTACCAAGCTCTTAAAAACAACCCTATTAACACATTTCTAAAGCCCAGGACAGAAATTGAGAGATGCAGCTTTTATATATATTTTATCTTACATGACAGGAAGCATTACACAGCATTATATAAAATAAAACAGAATCACCTGCCAAACACAAGAAATGAACCAAAGGGTCAATACTTTACTGAAAATGAATATATCACTGTAATGGGGGGGGGGGGGGGGGAATCTGTGCTGACTATCTGGCACATGCGTGGTACTGCAGGAAGGAGGCAGCAGCCTTGTAGATCCGCCTGTCAGTCATGTAAAAATAATGTGTAAAAAAAATAATAATGTAATTGTATGTAAAAATAATGTGATATCTTGTAACAATTGTAAGTCGCCCTGGATAAGGGTGTCTGCTAAGAAATTAATAATAATAATATTAATTATTTTGAGTACCTATGAGTGCGCCAGCTTTTACCTGTTTACCAGTATTGGTATTCCTGTGGTCCTGTGTACCGTTGCCGGTACTCAGGCCACGGACAACAGCGCCCTCTATGGGCTAAAAGAAAAAAAACATCTAAAATAATAAAAATGGGCACCAGTGCAGTTTTTTCAAATAAAACTTCTGTCTCCCATGTGTGTCAGTGAATTGCCCACCACCCTTCCACATTCACAAATGACGTACAATTTGAGGTTTTAGAAGAAATAAAATCAGATAATGTACAGATAATGTAATCATACTGAAACATTGGGACGTTGGCTCTTTTGAGCAAAAACCTTTTCACATGACAAGCCTGCAACTTGGGACTGCTCATTCACAGTAAAATGTGTGTTTCTAATGTTCTGTCCAACCCCTGTTTACATGCAGTATTTGTTTTGGGCGAGTATGTGCATATAGCTGTGTGTGATTTTGGAAACGTATTTCTTACTTAAGAGTCTCAGTAAATCACAGATAACTGTAAAGGGAGACAGGTCCCTAAAGATTGATTTTCCTCAGACAATGTAGTCTAGCTCATTGGAAATCATTCAAGTAGTGGTTAACAAAACACCACAGAAAGGGAGGCATGTCAAATTAGCGACTTCGTAAATCTCCTGGTAATTGTCACTCTAATTAAAAAATTGTTAATTATAATGTTTGTAACTTCAAATAACTGCTCAGCTATAAAGTTCTGTCTGTCAGGTGTAAACAAGACACACAACAGCAGAAGAGGAAAATCAATCGACATCTGTTCATTTATCACAGGCAGTACACTAAATTGAAAAACGGATTACCTAGTGTGCTGCAAATCTGCATTACGATAAAAGAGCAATGCATTTCAACACCTGCTTAATAAATGATAATGGGCATCTTTATTTGTTAGCCGCAGGGCTTAGTTTTCCAATCAGAATACAACTGCTATCTTTACTCGTTGTGGATTGTTCACAGCGAGAAAAGTTGGTCAATTTAAAAGTGTAAACAAGACTGCAGAAAAGTGCTTCTGTCCTTATATTAACTGCTCCTCTGGTAGCAAAATACCATATTACTTTAAATTACCACCACCCACCCCACACTCAGATATCAGATTTGTAATAGACACCACCCTCGAATTAACATCGCTCTCAATAATGAAACATGTACTTTTTTTTCCTTAGCCCAGCTCAAATAAATGCAGCAGTTAATAAAAGAAACGCATAAAAAACACAGCATGGCAAAACATTACAAATAGAAAAAAAATAATTGAATAAACGTGAATTAAATGTATTTAAAATAGTACAATTACACACTGGAGCATACCGGCATTTTACTGTAAAGTTTATGGAACCCAAACAAAAAAATGTACTGATACTGGTGTAGGAGTAAATGCAGCAGCACAAGATTATATATATATATATATATATATATATATATTTAGGACAATATATTTAGTACAATCGTTGATATTTATTCGAATGATTTGATATATATACAGTGCCTTGCATAAGTATTCACCCCCTTTGCTGTGACACCCCTAAATAAGCTCTGGTGCAACCAATTGCCTTCAGAAGTCACAGTTAAAGTGTCACATGATCTCAGATTAAATACACCTGTTTTTGGAAGGCCCCAGAGTTTGTTAGAGAGCATATCTAAACAAACAGCATCATGAAGACCAAGGAGCTATCAAAACAAGTCCGGGATAAAGTTCTGGAGAAGCACCAATCAGGGTTGGGTTATAAAAAAATATCCCAAACTTTGAACATCCCCCGGAGCACCCTTAAATCCACTATTAAAAAATGGAAAGAATATGGCACAACTGCAACTCTGCCTAGAGAAGACCGTCCACCAAAACTCAGTGACCAGGTAAGGAGGGCATTAGTCAGAGAAGCAACCAAGAGGCCAATGGTAACTCTGAAGGAGCTGGAGAGATCCACAGCTGAGATGGGAGAAACCGTCCATGGGACAACTATAACCCGGACGCTCCACAAAGCTGGGCTTTATGGAAGAGTAGCGAGAAGAAAGCCATTGCTGAAAAAAACCCATATCAAATCCTGTTTGGATTTTGCCAAAAGGCATGTGGGAGACACAGCAAACATGTGGAAAAAGGTTCTCTGGTCTGATGAGACCAAAATTGAACTTTTTGGCCTTAGCGCAAAACGCTATGTGTGGCGCAAAGCCAACACTGCTCATCACCCTGAGAACACCATCCCCACGGTGAAGCATGGTGATGGCAGCATCATGTTATGGGGATGCTTTTCATCGGCAGGGACTGGGAAACTGGTCAAGATTGAGGGCAAGATGGATGGAGCCAAATACAGGGAAATTCTAGAGGAAAACCTGTTTCAGTCTGCAAGAGACCTGGGACTGGGGCGGAGGTTCACCTTCCAGCAGGACAATGACCCTAAACACACAGCCAAAGCTACACTGGAGTGGTTTAAAAACAAGAACCTGAATGTCTTAGAATGGCCCAGTCAAAGCCCAGACCTCAATCCGATTGAGAATCTGTGGCAAGACTTGAAAATTGCTGTTCACCAACGGTCCCCATCCAACTTGACAGAGCTTGAGCAATTTTTCCAAGAAGAATGGGCAAAAATTTCAGGATCCAGATGTGCAAAGCTGGTAGAGACTTACCCAAAAAAACTCACAGCTGTAATTGCTGCCAAAGGTGCTTCTACCAAGTATTGATTCAGGGGGGTGAATACTTATGCAACCAAGAAATGTCTTTTTTTTTGTTTAATTAACTTTTGTGTCACAATAAAAAATATTTTGCACCTTCAAAGTGTTAAGTGTGTTGTGTAAATCAAATGGTAAAAATCCCAATTAAATCCATTTTAATTCCAGGTTGTACCACTACAAAATGTGGAAAAGTCCAAGGGGGGTGAATACTTATGCAAGGCACTGTATATATATATATATATATATATATATATATATATATATATATATATATATATATATATATATATAGATATAGATATAGATATAGATATAGATAGATATATATATACAGTGCAATATATATATATATAGGAATTAGCAAGAAAAGTAATACATTTTGGTTGTAATGCAGGAGCTGGATGATGATTATTTGTTTTTTTAATGCATTTCTGTTTTGGTTGTACACGCGGTATTTTGGCTAATAAGAGACAGGATCAACTAATCTTCCTCACAGCAGCCCTGCCTGGATCAGGACACTGAGTGTTTAGTTGTCTTGCTGGTTGAAGGGAAGAGTTCTAAGAGTTCAGCCCTGCAAGTCTTAGAAACTGCTGTAAGAAAAGAAAGGGAAAATAACCCAACCTCCTCGGTGTTGAATTGACATTTCTCTCTCGTTATTATTTCCCTCTCCACGCTACACTGGTATGTATCCTCACCTAGTCCAACACTGATCTGATCTGCAAGCTCAACAGCTTTCAGTTTAAAGTTGTAGGACTTCTTCGCCATCCTGATCAAGCTGTATCCACAGAAATAAACTTCAATATACGCCTCCCTCAAACAAGGTAAAAAAAAACAATAACCATAGTACTTCTAATTACTGCCGTCCTGTGTGTTCCAATGGTTAAAGAAATGGGCTTGCAACCAGGAGGTCCCCAGTTCAAATCCCACCTCAGCCACTGACTCATTGTATGATCCTGAGCAAGTCACTTAACCTCCTTGTGCTCTGTCTTTCGTGTGAGACGTAATTGTAAGTGACTCTGCAGCTGGTGCATAGTTCACACACCCTAGTCTCTGTAAGTCGCCTTGGATAAAGGTGTCTGCTAAATAAACAAATAATAACAGGCACCGCCCTTGAACAAGCGCCACAGCTGTTTTTAGCAATTTAAAATAAGTGCAGCGCCGTTAATTCAAAGTAATACGGTAGTAGCTTTCATATTCACATCAATAATATTTGAACAATAAATGAGCCTACAATGCATTACTATTGCAATATACTGTAGCTATCATTGATGTTACTGTTTGGCCACCAGAGGTTCAAAATGGTATTTTAAATACAGCCAAGGTTGATTTATTTTTTACTTAATATACAGCATGTTTAAGTTATCTGGTACAGTATGTATACTCACAATTCTACTGTCATTGAAACGTAGTGAGTTAGTGGTTGACTTTTCATTTAAACCTACGGATCATTATTGTGAGTTTCTTCTACTAACTAGACAAAACCAAACGACAATGAACAGTTCAAATCAAATCACATATTCAGGATTGGTTTACAAAAGCTAAATATAGGTCAGCTTTGGGGTCAATTTCTGTTTTTCAATTCCATTTTCAATTCCTTTTTAAAATCAATTCTCAATTCCAGGTCCCATTCTTTCGAAGGAATTGGAATTGATATTTTAGAGATATAATAATTGCTGTGATTGTTCAACTGCTTTCATCTGAAGCTGATTTAATTGACTAACGGTGACTTCAATTTAAGTAATTTGTTTCCACTGTGAGAAGCTCATTTTAAAAGAAGCCTGCTAATTGCAATTTTGTTCAACGATATGTTGGACTTGATTGAAAGGGAATTGGAACTGGGAATTGATTTTAAAAAGGAATTGAAAATGGAATTAGAATTGAAAAACAGGAATTGACCCCCAACCCTGGGTACAGTCATAAATGATTAAAATCCCTGGCAAAAAAATGACAACAGTTAATCTTAATTAATTTATAAATGTATTAAACAAAACACTTTTGTAGAGATTCTCACGTTACGACAGCTATTCTGAAAATAACAGGTATACAACACATTCAAATGAAAACACAGTGCAGGCACATAGACACATTTATAAAATAATACTCAATATTCAAAACACTGGGATATTGCGCGTGCTGCCTGCATTTATCAATAAGTATGCTTCTAAGTATGACAAGTTGACAACGTGCAGTATATATGGCTGTAATCACACATTGTTTTCTTGTATCTGCCTACTGCTCAGTGTCAGCAGCTGTCACAAAACCAACACAAAGAGCAATGTTTAGGCCTATGGCTTGCAGAGGAGGTTCTAACGTCGAGAGATGTGCCTCTTCAGACCCTTAGCCTGGGGGCATCACTTCTACCAGCCTGAGCTCTTCATCTTTCTCTGCTCTAAATCACTGAGACCAGTGGGGTTTGTATGTAATCTATCACAGAGATGGAAGTACAGCTTCCATTGCATAACAGTTCAAACTATTCCAGGTTTTACTTTTTACAGTCTTATTGATAGGGCTGTATTTTTTTTTTCACAGAAAAAAAAAAAATCTTATTTTACGACATTTAACAGTCTAAAAATGTCAAGATATTATTGTCCCCTTCATGTACTGGACAGCGCGCTCTTTAGCAGAAATGTTTACGATCTTTGATGCAGCTGGTGCAGCCATAGCAAACATTTACTGTCTTTATTTTTAACTGATAGAAAATATTTACACTGTTCTTTCAGAAAGGGGAATTTTCACGGGGAGCTACATATTACACAGCAAGAGGTACATTTCACGGACATTGTGAAATCCGTGATATCTGTGAAAAAAATACAGCCTTACTTATTAGTAACTGTGCATAAACAAGTAGCTATAGAGGGTATGATTAAGCTCATAAAACCAAGACTGGCTTCAACTGCTATGGAATGGGGTCCTTATTAACCACCCCTTTACCCTTTAGTGTAGGGATTCCTTGTAAAGAATTAGTAATGCATCTATAAATAGGCTCTAGTGTATATTACAAAACAGTATTGTACAGCTGTTATTTATTCCAGCACTATCAACTGGGTCAGTTGGTAACACTTTGATAACCACAAGGACATTCTGAAGCTTTACTGTCTTGTACAGAAAGATACATATTTTGGAACTGGATATGGTAGAAGAAACATGGATTTGATCAAAAAAAGGGTGCACAGTAAGTTAGAAGTGTTACCTATACAACTGATTATGCACACATCTGAATTATGCTTGCCTAATAGGTAAACCCCAAGTCCCTTTTACATTGCACACTGTGTGCCAACAAAATCTTACCCTTAATAATATAACAAGCATTCTGACTAGTCACCGGCATGCCAAGCCTCCTCATATCTTTCTCTCCATTGTTATCTTTGGTAAAGAGCCATGAGAAAGTGCAAAAAATAAAGTGTACTGTACTATTAAAAGATATTTAAACTTGTAGGCTGCTACCATGCTGATAGTTCATGAGCAATTACCTATCTGAAGTATCCATGACAAGGAGTATTTTATTACAGTGTATTATTTATAAATCTACTACAGGGATTTTTCAACATTATATCCAGTAAGACACAGTAAAAATTGTAAAAATTGCCCAATGTATAAGAGATTATAAAATGGTTGGCTTTGTGTCTAAGAGCTAATATGCATACCAAAGGTGTAAAAGCATGCTGAATATATAATTGTAAGACTTATAATTGTAAGTCACCCTGGATAAGGGTGTCTGCTAAGAAATAAATTATATATATATATATATATATATATATATATATATATATATATAAATTAGGGCTTCCATTTTTTGGTTTTTATTAATTTAATTTTTTGGTGCTTATTTTTAGCTATTTTTGAGTTTTATATAAATCTGTTTTTTTGGGGCTTTCGCTTTCCAAAATGTTTGGGTTTTTTTCTGTATAGTAATAACTCGACAGTACTTGCACTTAAGTTTTACCATGTTTCCTTTGCTGTCTTCCACAACAAAATCCTTATTGTCACAGGCACATTCTTCTGGGGGTTTTGTGTGTAGACATTTTTTTACATTTCAACACAATTTGGAATTCTGTTTTAAATCGTCTGTATCTTAACTATAATACAGTTTTAAATCCTGTGAACAAACCTCCATTCCTAATTGTAATATCGTTTCTCGCAAGCGGAGTCTCCAATAGAAATTTAGGAATGTGCTACCACTCAGTAGTTGAGGTGGGTTTAAAGTATTCAGAACGAATCAATGATAGATACAAGTATATAATACAGTAGTCCAGCTAAGTGAACACCCCTTGGGAAGCAAGCAAAGTGTTCTGTTAGCCGAAGTGTTCTTTAAGACAGAGTTAGCCACCAGAAACAATATGAATCAATAAATGAATAAATAAATAAATCAATAAATAAATATGTATTACTTGTCATGACGCACGTGCATCAACATATGAAATGAATAGAATAAGAGAAAAGCAATAGGCAAGTGTATGTTAATAAACTATAATAATAAAGCAACAGACAAACTAACATTAATAAACTAATTGTCAAACTAAATTAACACAGCACCCCTACACACGTTAAAAAATGCAGCAGCAGATCTAGATTAATTATGAATACCTGTACAGGAGCAATATTCAAGACATGCACCAAATTATTTAACAAAATGGTGAAGCAACTCACCAGAACGGAAAACACCAAGTTGCTCTGTGACTTGTGTCTGATTGAGGTTTTTTTCAGGAGCTTGAACAATTTACTTTCTGTAGTAAGAGAAACAGCAGCGCATTTCACTGTTCGGTTCTAGAAAGATTGAATAAACCAATCAGTGTGCCTCAAGATACTCTCGCGAAGATTGAATAAACCAATCAGTGTGCCTCAAGATACTCTCGCGATGACAGTCACATTTGAAAAGACTAAATAAACCACTTGAATTTAAGTTTGATGATGATGAGTTACTGTATCAGCTGTGAACGAATCGCTAGTGGTGCCAAAAAGGTGTTCTTTTAAGCAAAGCTCTGGTTCCTTTAGGTGGAGCATTTACAATGGAAAAAATCTGTTTCATTACAAGGGTGTTCTTGTAAGGTCTCCACACAGCGGACGCGATGCGACTTGTCCTGCGATAAAATTGTACTTCCGCGATGTGCTAGGCAGCTCTCCTCTTATTGTATCATCAGTTGGAAAAAATCACAGGTATTGTGACCTTCAATGGTGTTTGGATCCTTTTCAGAAGCCACATGAAATCCGGTGTAAAACAAATATATCCACTTTATTAAATGGAAAACCTTTCAAACTGTTCACAACAGATTAATCTGAGCTAGAAAATAATAATCCCTATGACTTGTACAGTGATGAACAAGGAGTTTAGTAATCGCCTTTACTGTACAGTTCCGGGTATTTTGATGCTGCAAGAATGATCTTTTCTTCCACCATTGTTTACTGAAGGCACACAAGGGAAGCTGTTCCTCATTGGTCAGTTTCCTAGCTGACACGTGACAAAATCGCAAAAATTGCAAAATTGCAATCCTATTTTTTTCGTATCGCTTCAGTGTCGCCCGTCGCATCGCAGGCAGTGTGAACGGCTCGTATCAATAATACATGGACTGGTGTGTCTCATCACGTCCGATGTGTAGAGTCCTTTAGATGAAGTGTTCTCTGAGGAGGTGTTCCTATATGTGGAGACTACTGCATATATATATATATATATATATATATATATATATATATATATATATATATATATATATACTGTATATATATATATATATATACAGTGTATATATATATATATATGACTTAAGGATCTGATGATTAGTATTAAGAAACCATTTGAAACCATTAAAAATTCAAATCACTGCAGAATTACAAAATAAAATACTGTATCTGTTTCTAAAAACTTGTAATTACTGTATATTTAAAGAGCATTTACACCATAACTTACACAAACACTATTCAATTACCGGTACGGCATTTCCTGACTTTGTGGCTTCAAGCTGCACCGCTGAAGTTAATTTAATTGTCATTTTTTGGAAGGATTTTCCTGACGTTTGTGACTTCAACCACAACATTTTTTTTTAACAAAGTCTTTTGTAATGAATTGTAAGTGGTGGTAATACAACTATTTGTTATGTAAGTAATAACCCACAACGGATTGTGTATGGTAAGACATATCTTACCACATGTCTGCATTGGGCGGCTGTGTTTCTGTGGCCATCTTCATAAAGATGTCAGCGAGCAAAACTAACTGTCTGTGAAAATATTACAGGTTGCTGTGGGCATGGCAGGCAGGCAGGCAGACAGAGAGTCACACCGGGTAAACGGGATAACAAAACCCAAATATACAATATCTAGAGCATAATACCTTAGCAACCACATCCAAAAACGGGGTTCAGAAAATCCACCGCCCTGGGAAATGAATAGAGATGGAAGTCTGCACCAGGAGGCCCGCGGCCCAAAATGAGTTCCAGGAGGTCAGCTGCAGAAAGCCGATATCCCCAGCATTCTCACACACCGCCTTGTGTGATGGGCCCCTGTCTTTCTGAGCAGACCTGATGGAAATGAAATCAGTAGAGACCGCTACCTCTGCACTGAGTACTCTGGATGTAGCTGTTAGTTATTTCTCGCACTGTACACACTTTTGAACCCCCTTTTATCTTTTAAAACACCAATCCTATTGAAAGAATGTCTATAGAAACAATGTCTCAACGTGTTTACGTACATCATCACTCTACCCCTGTGACAGGGATGGCTGAGTGGTGAGGTCAGGCCAGAGAGAAAATAAAAGTACTGCAGGGCAAAAGACGCGGCATGTGCCTTTTATTTAAACAATAACAAAAATAAAAAGTTTAACAAAAAAAACACACTTGCTCACAGAGGTTTTAACAAAAATCGAACTCAAAACACCCAGGTCAGGCTGGGCAGATGCTGTCACTGATTCTGTATACTTGTCATACAAATACTGCCACCCTGTCAGTGGAGGAGAACGACACTTGGGTTAGCTAAATTAATAGTGATCCAATGTTTGTTATAAACATGAATTATTATTTATTAATAGTTTATTACATTATTTATTATCTCAAGTGAGTTTTTTTATGACCCGTGGTTATTTTCTAAACATGTCTAGTCCAGTACCAAATTCAGAATCGAACAAAAAAACAAAGTGGTTTACCTAAACAAACTTTATATAATCATCTCCATCAGAGAAGGCTCCAAATCTATAAAAACGTTAGCCTAACACAAGACTTGCATTACACAACAATACAAATGAGCACTTGCCTAATGTTAAAGAACAGAGGGAATAAAAGGATGAATAGGCTAAATAAAATATTTCAAAGGATGTCTAGTTTACACCTACGCTAATTAAATGGGCAGCTATTATAATGTACTGACCCTTTAACCATTGGCAAAGTGTTAAATATAGGTATGTTAAATATAGGTGTCAGATGTATACATACTACACAGTACACAGTGAGTGCAGGTGTATTTTAAGAATTTTTTTTTTTTAATTTAGTCATTGCCAATTAGTTTTTATTATTTTCTCCCCAATTTGAAATGCCCAATTATTTTTAGGCTCAGCTCACCGCTACCACCCCTGCGGTGACTCGGGAGGGGCGAAGATGAACACACGCTGTCCTCCGAAGCGTGTGCCATCAGCCGCCCGCTTCTTTACACTCTGCAGACTCACTGTGCAGCCGCCTCAGAGCTACAGCATCGGAGGACAACGCAGCTCTGGGCAGCTTACAGGCAAGCCCGCAGGCGCCCGGCCAGACTACAGGGGACGCTGGTGCGCGGTGAGCCGAGGACACCCTGGCCGACCTAACCCTCCCTCCCCCCGGACAATGCTCGGCCAATTGAGCGCCGCCCCCAGGGAGCTCCCGTCCTTGGTCGGCTGTGGAATAGCCTGGACTCGAACCGGCGACGTCCAGACTATAGAGCGCATCCTGAGTGCTTTTTTACTGGATGCGCCACTCAGGAGCCCAGGTGTATTTTATTCAAAGCATTTTGATATACACATAAACATTGTAGACATGTAGTCTCATCCATATTAATGATGCAGTGTGGGGTTCCAAACATTCCCATTGGTTAAAGTTCAAATGTTCAAATGTGTTTAATCCTACAGTTGAACAAAAAGAAATTAAACTGAATCTAACTTACCTAAGTCAAACATGATGCTCTTCACCGCAGCTCAGGCCCATTTGCACAAGCAGTAATAGAGGTTTTAACCACATCTCACTGACAGAATCCATCATGGCACACTTTCCTCCCTATGATAATCCATGTTGCGGCGTGTAACAGGGTGGAGGCTAGGGGTAAACTGGCAACTTATACAGGAGTCGAAAACAGCAGATACTACTTTAAATGATTAAGATTGTAAAAGCCATTTAGAAATTCTGAACAAGATATTAAATAATGCCCCTCAGGGTGCCTCCCACAGCAAGTGGGCGGATATGGAACAAGGGTCTTCATAATTAGTCCTTATCAGCTTGATAACATACATTCAATATTTGTATTTATTTATTTATATTATACTTTATTGTATCACTTGTCCCCTTTTATTGTGTTGAAGATATTTGTTCTTGTTTTTTTTTTTTTTTTTACTTCATATACTATATATACAGTATATAAAGAATTTTCAAGTACAATGCTCCCTGGTATGTAATTACTTCCTGTGTGGTAGGTCACATTGTTGCAGCTGGGAAGTGAGGTTGTACCAGGAAGTAGCAGCGACTGGACTTTTAAACCTCAGCTGTCACTTTAAGATAAGAAATGATGGGAATGTGTTTCCCCTTTTTTTCAGCAGTCCCACAAACACACAATTTCTTTGTCCGTCATTTTTCGATGTGCCCCTCAGTGTGGATGAATTACTTCCACTGATTATCTCAGAGGCACCCTTTGCTCTGCTACTTATCCCGTAACAAGTCTTAACTATTGTTTAGTAGCCCACAGTCCTTTTATACGATAAGGTATAAGGAGTCTCCTTTATTTTTATACCCAGTCCCCTCCCTGAGCCATGGATCTGCTCCACCTCGATGCTCTAACCAGTGGCTCATCCAAATACTGCTGCACTTTCACTCTATATTAATTCAACTTGCGCTACTGTTTAAATAATTACATTAGACCCATGAATCTCTTATTCCCAGCCCCAAAAATGCTTGCTTTCTTTCCCCCATCCCAATTCATGTAAACATTTTTTGTCTTAAACTGCAGTAGATTAAAATACCCTACTGTGCTAACTATCCGAAACTTTTTTTGCAAACCATAATGTATTCCGCTAATCTCTTCAACACCAATAAACGATGCAGCAGTTGAAAAATACAGTCTATACGTTTCAATCATGTTATTAATCAGCTGGAAGAATGGTTCAGCACCTTATGAATTACTAACTACAGATTACAAAGCCGATGTTATTGCCTCTACAGAGAATTAGGCAGTGACTGCCATTCTTCAGATACAGGTACTTGCAAGAACATAGCAAGCACGGCCATTAGCTACACTGGACACCTATGATCAGCTCGAGCAGCACCATTTTTTTTTTCACTACTGTCAGAATATTGGTGATTTCAGTCTTGTTGCTAATAGTGTAGGAGTGCCATTAGCTTGACTATCTGCTGTAAAAATGCTTTAACTTCTATTCCCACTTAAATCCTTCATTAATTTTATCTAAATTGGGAAACCATTCTGGTGGGTAAGAAAAAAAAAACTTTAAGCTGCTTGATCCAATTTGTTCCTACATTTAAAATAAATCTATCAGCATTACCATTTTTTGCCTGCCTGTTTCCCAAATCCAGAGCAGTGTATTAAATATAGTTACAATCCTACTAGAGTAAGGACCACTTGGCTTTTGATGCTTAAAGTTCCAGTGCACTTGCTGTAGACACGTCTATTGAAATGAATTTCAGTTTTGAACCCCAACCCCTTTTTGTAAAACCAGAGAATTATTATACATTACACTCCTGATTGCACCTCAGTTTGTCTTACTGGGTTATTTTCACTTATAGAACTTTATGGACTATTTGTAAAAAAAAAAGGACTACTTAGGAGATAGAAAGTCCTACGTAGGAGAGACTTTTTTTTGTTTGTTTGTTTAATTGGCACTAGGATGCTTCCGTACACATAGCAAATCAAGCTAAACATATGCATGAATTCTAAGCTAATGTATGTCATGTGATACATCTCACTAAAGCTTTGAAAATTATATATATATACTGTATATGAAACTGACATTTAAAAAGAAATGCTGATTTCATTTTTAACACCATTGGGTGCGCTGAACTAAAGATTAGGGCAGCAGTGTGGAGTAGTGGTTAGGGCTCTGGACTCCTGACTAGAGGGTTGTGGGTTCAGTCCCCAGTGGGGGACACTGCTGTTGTACCCTTGAGCAAGGTACTTTACCTAGATTGCTCCAGTAAAAACCCAACTGTATAAATGGGTAATTGTATGTAAAAATAATGTGATATCTGTATAATGTGAAATAATGTATAATGTGATATCTTGTAACAATTGTAAGTCGCCCTGGATAAGGGCGTCTGCTAAGAAATAAATAAATAAAAAAAAAAAAAGATTACAAGATCAATAAACATATATTCAATTAACAAATTTAAATAGTAAAAGGATGACAAAAAAAAAAATAGACTAAAAACATTAAACAAATTTGATTGTTAGGTTCATTATTACATATGAATGTATTATAATGTATATAATGTATTCATTAAAGTAATAAAACAATTTACCATTCTCTGTAATTGACAAAAACAGCATATAGACCTGTTTTTATGACAAATATTGAGGTAGATTTAAAAAAAGAAATGGACAGATTTCATTACCTGCAGAATATTTCATTTTGCAAGCTTTTTTTTCTTTTCTTTTTTTTTTTTTTTACCTTAACCAGACAATTACCTCAATAGCTCAGCTGTGTTATTGAGACATTTCAGCGTGAAATTTGTTTTTCCTCGCTGAACTTTAAGCAGAATTTCAAGTGCTGAGTCTCAAAAGCCAAGAGGGGCGATTAAGAGATAATTACTAATTATGCTAATTTTCAAAGTTGTGCTATTTCTTTCCTTGGTCATTTTGTCTGCAGCTCTCTGGAGAGAACAGTCAACATGCAATGTTAATAACCTTTCCCCAGCTAAATGTTCAGAAGAGGACGAAGTATCCTAAACCAGGGGATATTTTACACTTAATCAGGCTGTGACTGTGAATTAGAAATCGCCTTTCACAGAATGCAGTGCTTGCTGATGTTAATGACCTTCATTAACCTTTTAAATGCCAGCAGTATTTGGCCACAGTAACGATATATATATATATATATATATATATATATATATATATATATATATATATATATATATATATCTACAGTTGATCCAGAACACATACCTTTTAATTCTGCAACAACAAACATTTCCGAAGATATCAATTTTGTAATTAAAATAACAAAAAAAAAATCACATTGTGATATATGTCTACAGTTTGCATTTTGGTCTACTCTGTTTCAGGCAGGTGTGAAATTCTGCAGGTACCCATCGGTACTGTACCGGGACTTACTTTATCTGCTTTCATCCAACGCACATGCATTCCATTCACTCTCACACAATCCACTAGTGCAGCGTTTCTCAAATGCGGCCACAGCGGGATTTTGTGAGGCCAAATCAGCCCCCCAGTGACTCCTCCCTTAATCAACCTTTAATCGGCACCGCTATACAGATTTCATTCAGCGCAGTCCATGCGGCTTGCATTTGATTCCTCGTGATGCTTCTGTTTCTGTTAGCTGCTATTGGCCAGCATTAAAGTCAGTATAATCACTGCATGTTGATTGGCCGAGCTTTCATTCTGATCAGCCTTCATTTTGGCATGCGTCACAAATCTCCGCCCATTTTGCTCTGTGTCAGTGTTCATTGGTTGATCAGCGCGAGAAGACTTTAGCAGTGCGACATGAAAACAGCGGTATGGTAATTATTATTTTCTTAGTGCAGCAGAGAAACCATCTGAATATTGAAATGACCATTGCTGCACATTAATTTTAAGGCAAAAATTCATGTCAGTGTCTGCCATAAATTACACAGTTGATAAATATTAGAAATAATTACCACAACATATTTTGCATGCACGGATTTACCACCTTGCCAGAATTTGCTTGAAGGTTTCTAAAATGGCAAGTGATGTGAGGGACAGTAGGGAATAACATTAAAAAAACAGGATCATGATAGTGCTGCTTCAGATTTGGTAAGCAAGTCAGAATCGGGATACAGATGTAGGTGTGCTTTACGTGTTTCAAACACTGTCCTAACTTGCAAGATACATGTTAAGTATAGTGATCAACATTTGGTTTTGTTGTGATCCTAGTATTTTCTGTTATAATCCAAGGCTATCATTGTAGCACAGCCAGGTCCTGTTGTAAGTGAGTACCCAGGGTCTGGAAAGTATGGGGATGATTTCAGATTAAAATGGCCAAGTCACTTACATGACTGTTACATTAAAAATTAGAGGGGTATTTTAGCCCCTATTGTGCATTGCTTGACCTTTTTGTATTATTTGTTCATAAGCACAGTTTTTTTTTATACAATTTTCTTATAACATCATCCTTTTTTTGGGGATATTGAAACAAAACTCTCTACAGCAGTTACTACATAGTGTAATATTTCTTAATACTTATCATTTAAGTTTTAACTTAAGTGTTATATTACAGTACATAACTGAGTGATACAAGCAGAGGGTACAAAGTTTTCAGTATTTTCAAATTCTTTGTTTATGGTGATTTGGTTATATTTTATCATTAATTTTTAAGGTTTATTTTGTATTCATAAATGTATCATGTACCAATATGTATACATTTTAAAAGTAATTATTCATTGGCACTCGAATTGTCTCAATTTTTTAAATGTTTACACTTGGCTGCGTATATGAGTACCTGCACTTTTCTTGTTGAGAATTTCACCCCTTGACTTAAGTCGCTGGAAGAATCCAGTTAATTAACTTCACTTTTTTAAACTCAAAGTAAGCTGTTTATATTTTCTTGTTAAGATGTGTTACCAGTACAGAATTGTTAAGAACTTTATTATGTTACTTGTGCACAAGATGGCACTCATAACAGATTTAAGTGTAGTTGCTTTCTACGTTACAGTGGTGGTAGAATAATAATAATAATAATAATAATAATAATAATAATAATAATAATAATAATAATAACTGAGGAGCCATTCAATGTATGTATAGAAATGGTGAGGGGGATTTATGTCACACTTTTACTATTATGATACAATAGTCCACTGACTACACGCACACGTATGTTTTGTGTGAGTTTGAATCACAGTACAGTAAGAATTAAGTAGTATTTTTTTACAGTGCCACAGTGAGGCGCCACATAGATTCAAGGGGCCATCACTGCATGTGGACAGTGCTTGCAGACCAGCTCATACTCATTTTTATAATGAGACAACATTTGATATAAGAAAATAAACAGAACAACTGAACGCAAAAGACAAAGACAAATGTTTCAGACGAAACATTTATAGTGACTCTGGCATCTCCTGTCTCCCCAGACGGCTTCTGGAAATCAATTGTGTCATATTAACGCTGAGGGAGTATCTTTAGTTATCATCCATATTTACAAGTACAGTTAGTGTGTGTGTTTTGTTCCTGGTACAAACAACACATCAGATTTACTTATCGGGTTTTTCATCACTGCTGAAGATATGTTGACCTGGATCCCTGGTTCTGGCAGGCCCAGGGAGAGCTTCTCTACAGGAGGGCGTAAACAATAATTGCTACATAAATGATGTGACACATAAATGATGAGACACCTGTAATATAATTTAAAAAAAATAATAATAATCTTGCTGCATTGAAAGCAAAAGATGTGTGCTTCATCAAAAGGTGGTGCTGACAGAACCATGGTTCGTAATTTTATCCTACTATTTTTTTTTTCCAGTAACGAAATTCTTTTTAACAGGTTAATTCATTTTGCTTTTCAATCACGCATGCATTTAAAACAGTGTGTTGAAATCAAACATACGTAGAAAATGACTGTATTATTTAAAAAGGGACTCAAGCGCACACAGTCCATAAGGAATCAGCATAAACTGCTGTATAAAACCCTAACGTTTGGCATGTTTTTATTCAGTTTTAATATGGATTATAGACAAAGAGAAGGCGATGTGATACATTTTATTAGAATAACTAAGCAATACTAATTATCGTTTAGTTAGTCCAATAAAAGGTATCACATCTTCTCTTTGTCCATCATCTCTGGACTTGTACAGCTACCATTTAATCTATCAACGAATATGGATTATGAAACTTAGTTGGTAAATGTGACGCAGTTCTGTGTATTCACAGCGAGGTAAATACCATTTATTGTTACTAAGGGAAGCCAAATCCTTGGGCATGGTTATTGTGTGCAAGGGGGGTACTGTGTAAATCACTGTGGCATGATTAATTATGAGAGGAAAACAGGATTGCAGTATTACACACTACTGTTATGCATAGGATGTTGGACATGTGGGGATTTTTGGCTTTTTAAACATCACTTGCTGAAATAAAATCAATTTTCTGCTAAGTAAACCTAGAAATGAAAGAAAACTGTTTATAGCAGGTTTTTTGTGTACATATATAGATATCGCTTATGATTTCAAATTCAGATGTTTAATGCAGATGCTTCATTGAAAACTACAATCGTTGAGGAAAGTATGTATATCTATTACACTGGTAATAGTATCATTGTGAATCAGGGCACTCTGCATTGAAAGTACTTCAGTGCTTTTGGGTTTGGTACTAAAACATCCTACCTGGGTTTTGTTGTTGTGTTTTCATCTAAACGATGTCCTACATTGTAGTTATGTGATCCAAAAAAAAAAAGACAATACCTTGTAAAAAATAATAATAATAATGAAATCAACATAAGATCTGCTTACTGTATATCCTTTGAACATTTTTTAATACAAACCCCATCATAAATTAATCTGCTGCATTTGCTAGGGATTATTCTATCAAATCCCTTGTCTGTGTAATCCTAAAGCACAGACCACTTGCCAAAAGGACTATCAACATAATTGTCTAGGCTTTCAAGATGATGAAAGGCATTAAAATAACAAACACAAATTCCTGTTTAATCTCCATTTTTAAGGGAGTTAATAAAATATTGTAGCGATCTCGGTTAACGCGGGCAGGTGCATCACACAGGGCGAGGCAATCCACACACAGGCAGAGGGCGGGCGCAAACCTGGTACCCCTCACACGAAAGCATAGTGCCGATACTGCTGTACAAAAGAGTCGGCTTATTTGCAAGGAGCGTATATCGGGCTTATGTCTTCATGTGTGAGTACGCCGTCTACCAGCCCCGCTGCTGCCTTCCCCCACACACGCTACAATATTATCAGACAATGAAACCATTTTTACCTCTATTTACAAAATGTTTTAAATCACTTTAAAATTAATAATAAAAAAGAGCATGTTTTAGACATAACCAGGATGTGAAAATGAATCTGTTTAAAAAGAAATGTGCACACACATGCAGGGGCTGTATACTATATGGAGAGCCTGTACTTACATCTGAAGGTTTTCTACTTTTAAAATGATCACACTTTTTGGTGGGTGAGTGTCACAATTCATTCTCATAAAATACACCTAATACAATGTCCTATGATGACATGTACATGTTGTAATTGCAAAAACTGGATATTGTATTGAGTGCTTTACACAATTTTACAGTTTTACTAAGTGGACATCTGGACATCAGCTGTTTTAGAAGGACTCAAAACTATACAGCACAGCAGGTTTATTTATTTTAATTAATTAATTCATTTCTGAATTAAAAAAACAAACATAAACTACAATCCATTATTTTGTATACATTTGTTTTGACTGTTATTTAGAGTGTACTGAGTAATAGCTAAAAACTATAACAACGAAGGGATCTATTTGACAGGATAACAACACCAAAAACTGAACAAAACCAGCAACAAATATCTAAGTACCAGTAATAGAAATCCTTGTCTTTAGCACTCTTGTGTTTGTTCTGTTAGAACAAACATTAGAAATTCCTTCTTTAAGGGCTGAAGAATGAAGTACCGTAAACCCTTTGAACATCGTTTTGACGAATGCGTTCATCAAAGTTCTAGTATAATAGTCGCACTGCTTCTGCAGAATAAACGGCTACTCTATTCAAATTGATCTGAATCAGCAATATTGACAAAAAGATACCATTTCAAAATGTAATGTGACAGCTTGAAGCATATCTCGAGCAAATACACTTTGTGCATCTTGTCTGATTTTCATATGCAATGCCTAATGTTGTGTAACCAATTTTATTATATAAATTATGTAAATATATTTGCCTCTGCTCTGTTTTATTTATTGTCCTTCCTCAAAAGTACCTAGTTATTAATATCATCTTTACATAGTGATCGGTTGTAAAAGTCATTGTACAGTAGATGAAATTCTATATAAATGGCACAATGCATTGAAGAAACCTAGGTGTGCATAACAATGTGATACATCGATTTTAAATAGGATTTTAAATAGGGTAATGTGTTGCAACTCTTGTTTCAGAAAGGCATGCTTCCACATTTCAAACATCTGTTACAGTAAACGTTAGACAGTAAGCAAACCTTAAAACGATTTAGCGACAGAAAAGACTTGATGACATTTTATAAAGACTGGGTATAAAGAAAGGCAAATGAACCTATAAGAAAAAATAGGACAATGTGAATATAGGTAATGTGTCACTGTCTAATTTCTCGCATAATGCTTTTTTATAATTTACAGCTGTTAAGCACAAACTAGCATAAATGGACCGGGTTAATAGAATATATTTCCCATACAGATATAGTAACATATAGTTTTGATTAAAATTGGTTCATTGTTAAAAACAACTCGATACATCAGAAGCATCATTTCTACGCTTAATAAAGCTATTCCATTCAATTCATTTCTCTTTGCCCTGCGGCCAGGAAAAGTCCTGTCTGCTATTAACTAATCTGTACCACTTCTGAAATAGACTCATATTTCTATATGCACAATGCAAGTTCTGCTATTGCAGCTAATGACCTTGTTGCAATTTTAACATGAATGCTATTTCATGGATGGCTAAAAATCTGCAGAAATAATTGAAGAAAAAGAGCTAAATGTTTAACGGAATAAATGTTATCAACAAACCCAGCCATTCCTTTTCATCTATCAGGGAGTGTGATAAGCAGAGCAGGTCTTGAAGCACAGCACAGTCTTGTCATTGGTAAAGACTTGCATCCCTGAATCCAGGCAGGATGAAACATGCTCATTTATTATGTTGGCCTTGCAGGAAGATGACGGGCTATAATGGCTCCCTATCTCTAGCCCTGTGCAATCTTTCTGTTCTGTTAATTTCTCATTAATCCTACTCCACTCATCCACCTGGACTATTTTTTTCATCACACTACTCTTTATTCCCTTCAAAAATAAAATTAAAATAATACAATAAAATAAACTCACCAGTTTTAAAGAAGGCACTATGTTTTTGACAAAACTTATCTTAATTATTCCTTGATCTTCAGATAGATTTTGTTCTGCAACTTTATCATTTACATCTTATCTACCATAACATGTTTAATGTAATGGCTGACTTTCATTATAGATCCACTATATTGTTTCTAGGTAAGACTAATAGACAACAAGACAAATGCTGTACATAAAAATCACAAACAAACTAGCGTGTGTCGATGGCA
The DNA here is from genome assembly GCF_902713425.1 of Acipenser ruthenus. Lineage (NCBI taxonomy): Eukaryota > Metazoa > Chordata > Actinopteri > Acipenseriformes > Acipenseridae > Acipenser > Acipenser ruthenus. The sequence continues at coordinate 96,659,500 of NC_081191.1, forward strand.
AGCTGCACGCACACATTGCAAAAAAGTACTGGCAGTGAACAGCTCCTCTCTGTCCAAAACTGTGCAGTACACTTTTAGATCACCTACATTAAAACATGCCTGCGTTTTGGTATAATTAGGTGGGGAGTGAACACCTCCAAGGTAAGGCTTAACAAATTTAACAATAAACTTAAGAGCGCAATTCAAACAAAATGTGTTCTTTTAGACTAACATACATGCTCTGTGACTTCAGGTCTCAGAGTCACTATTGTGTGATGCTTTTTACCATCATGGATATAAGAACTTACAGTACGTAAAGTTTGTTTTATTGTTCTGGACAAACTATTCAACAAGCATGACCTACAGTAGCAGGTTAAACACTCGGCCACCTTAAAGTTTACAGTATATAATTATACCACGTCTTGACATAGTTCCAGTTTTTTCCCTCACATGCTATCCCATTTTTACTTTGTGCTTTTATTTTTATTTTTCATACTTTTGAATTATATAAAACTCTTCAGCAGTTTGCTCTTTTCTCAAATATAGCATTGCATAACACAGCAGTTGCCCTTCACTTGTCAGACTCAACAAATAGCTGAATGATGCTGTATGATATACTGCAATACCAATCTGTTGCAGTGGTAGAAATACTGGAAAACAACATGATGAACAATGTATGTTTCTTTAAGCTGTACATCACAAACAAGGTTTGCATCACATACACAAAATGAACCCATCCTTGAAATCCTTGAAATAATTTGGTACTCACTGAACCAACATATTTAAAAAAAGGAGCGTATAGTTACAGTATAATATTTACACTTAAGATCATTTGTTTCATTCACTAGGACTCACTTTGGGTGAAAAATAAAACAGAAAATGTAGGAAGTATGAGCTGTGTCAACAAACAGTATGGCATAATATATTGCATAGGCTAGTACAAAGAAGACAGATAGATTCAAGTCACACAATACAAATCTGCAAACTACAGAAAATACTTTGGGACACGTATAAAAAGTAAGGAAAAGATAGAACTGTATGAGGCCTACATTATATATTAATTAACTTAATCTTCTGAAAGAAAACACATTTTCTGTATAAACTAAATCAGCCATTTTTGGGTACCAGTATTTCAAATGCACAATATAAAAAAAAAAGAATTATATAGGGCATTGGATTATGGTTTGTTAGGTCAAACCCACCCCTATAGTTTTCAATAATACAACTCCATACATAGTAAACATTTAAAAAGAAGAGAAGATAGAAATGTATCAGTTGTCTGGAAGGAATAATACATGTAACCTGCTGTATGCAGCAGTCCCACTACAGATAGTTTTAATTTGAATTTTATCTGACCTTAGTCGTGTGAAAGCAGTGCAGTGTGAAAATGATCCTGTTTTGATTAACAGGCTCACCAATTAAGATATATAGAAAGAGAGACATACTTCTGTAGATGCCCTTGTACTGCCACATTGGTCCCCAGAGGAACAAAAAGGACACAATAACAAATAGCCAATTAGGTATCTGCTTGCACAGACTTCTTGGTAAATAACGCAATACTGTTACATTCATATGTAACAACCGATACCGTTAAAAGCCCCCATCCCCTTTATGTGGAAACAGCAATATCAAGAAAACAGGTGGTGAATTGACCAGTAGGTTAGACAGTATTAGGCTGGCATGTGTTCAAAAGACGAGGTTAACTGTTTCTAAAGACAACATTCCTTCCAGCTTACGATTTCGATACAAAACAATACAGAGTATAGACGCGCGCACACACACACACACACACACACACACACACACACACACACACGACATGCCGGTCATTTTAATGTTGCTGTTACAGTACTCAGTGTGTATAGGTTCCTCGTTATGCCGTTAACCGGGGAGTGCTTTTGTAGCTAAAATAACTTTCTATAGTCTACAACTGCACAATATGAATGAAATGTTAAGAAAACCGAGGTACGACAGGATAATAATTATCAGTCAAATCTCTAGTACCGTTTTATCTTACTGCAGGACTATGTGACAACATGACTTTCAACTCAGAAAGCACAGCCTCTATTCTCTGACACACGTTTTACATTCTGACGATATATATATATATATATATATATATATATATATATATATATATATATATATATATATATATATATATACATACATACATACAAATGACATGCACTTTGATATATTATTTGCTTAAGTAAATGGTGATCAAAATTGTATACTACGCAATTAAATAAGAATGTCACTTTACACCCCCAGGCGTCCCCAAAATACGCTTGGTTTCCATTAATGAAATAATAAAAAAAGATCGCTTAAAAAGTTTACCTTTTCTCTTAGACCTCCTTCTCCTCCTTCTCTTGAACTTGCATTTCAGTTGGCTGTTTGGAGTTCCCGGAGCATGGGTGTTGTTTCCAAGGACTGATGCCATTGGGGCTGCTCAACAGCAACGTTAAGTAAATATTCTTTTCTCTGTGTTTGTTTTATTCCCTAGGTAAACCTCCTTTTTTTCTCCACCTACACTGTCCCCAGCGCAGTTTTTGGTGTTTTTTGTTTTATTTTTCGGAGTTCTCTTTATTGGTTACCCCTTACTGATGCAGCACTGCCTGTGCACAAGTATGCATTAAATTTGCGAGCATCTATGACAGACGGTATTCAGCACAATCACAGCTAGATAGCTCTCACTAAAAAAGGCGCCTTTTTCTGGAAGGGCTGTAAATAAACTGCTTCTAGTTTCTGCACTTCTGCTATTACTTTGAAGGCAATCACGCAGGAAGCCTGTCTATTTGCTGCCGCAAATTCTAATTAGACCCAATCATGGCTGTCTCGTGGCTCTGACATCAGCATCACCACTCCGCGAGCCCCCCCCCCCCACCTGTCAGCTTGCAAACTCAGCTCCTATTTAGGTTGAATGATGTCTAGGTCCTGATAGAAAGGAAAGAAACAGCAACATTGTTAGCTTGCAATATATATTAAATTAAACTAGGAGTGTAATAGTAAAAAAAAACAAAACAAAAAAAACACCCCATGCTCACATCTACTTATAACGATACAGGTATTGTCCCGAGTACTCATTTCTAATTTGTTGTTACTTTAGTACCGTACTTTACGTGACCGGTTTTCAATTAAAAAGCGTGTTTTAACTGCTTTATTTATGGTCACTTAGCAAATATTCTTTAAGGTTTCCGTTGTTTTAGTAGCCTGTTAGAAATCGTCAATTTTAACATTGTATAGGCCTAGTACAGTAAATCAATACCGTATGTTTTGTTAAAATATGCACATTGATGAAAATATGATTTGTAACTTTTCTTGACTATTGAATACAGGAAATAGTGTCAATGTACGTGCAGTAGTGCTGTTTTTCAGGAAGTATATAGAGACCAAATTGTTTTATTGAGCTTAAAGAAAAAAAAAACGTTCAGACTCCACAAAATTGAATCTCTTTTTTGTACGTATTTTGCTGTTGTTGCTTTTTTGTTTTGTTTTATGTATCTATGGAGACTGTGTGTATTAAAAGTTTCATTGCGGAACAAACACTAACTGCGTCGTGATCATGTATGGCATGTATTCATGTCCCTGGGAGCAAATATGTTCTTAGTCTACTCTAGTCACTTCTATGCGGTAGTACCATAGCATATGCTGTGTGAATTAGGTATATCGATGTTTGGGTACCATGGACTCTCATGTACATTGTTTAGAAATGTGTGGACATATCCATGAAGCTGATGAAAGGGCTAATTCTCTTTCTTACCTCAGAAAGCATTTCAGCACTGAAAGAAAAACACATATGTATAATTCACAAATCGTGTAACGTCAGTGATTCAAACTTAACAAGTCGTGTAAAAAACTGAAGTTTATAGTTAAACGGTTCATTTTTTTCAAAGTTGGGTATAAAAGGATTAGAAGTAATTCCAAATATGAAGCTATGAATTGGAACCTCTGGTTATAGAACTAGTGCATGTTGTTCAGCATATAATAATAGTTCTCAATGAAAACAAGACTTCCAGAGAAAGCTTTTTGACATGGATTAGATCTGTATGGAACGTCAGGTGACCTTAGTGTGGTGTTAATGACTAACATTATTTTGTTTCTTTTTTTTTCAGAAAGTCAAGTTGGGTCTTAAACCTATAAGTCAGAATTTTGTAAAGATGTAAACCCGACTACGAAAGCGTAATATGCTAGTCTCTGTGTGACCGTTGATGACAGAAGTTTTGTGACAGTTCGCAAGGAACAGTGCATAGCGCAGCCTGACATTTCGCACGAATAAGCATTATGGAAAATTGCGACGAGATTTAGATTGTTTTTGCTTGCTGGTGGTAATGCCTGACCTCTTAACCTCAGGCAAACAGACCTGCAGTCGTGCAAATTCTGCCTTATTTGTTCAGAATCATAAGCTAACCTAAATATAAAAGGTTTTACACATTAGGCTTTTATATACAAGCTTGAAATAGAAAAAATACTTTTTTAAATGTTGTTTTCCTTTTGTAACGGGGGAGGTTATGAAGCCAAGCTAAGGGGTGTGCACAGCTACAGCAGAGGCAACTACGCTCAGGCTAAACCACCGCCATGCAGTGCAGTAATCTGACTATGCCAGCTCTATAAAAAGAGAGCAACTAAAATGTAATGTTTCCCAATTGTGCCCTAATTTAACAGCAGTGGTTATTTTATTGGGAAGGAGCAATGCACGAGAAAAGCAGAGGACAAGTAAAATGGAGAGTTAAATGTTTTTATGCTTAAGGTAAAACACGCTTTTCTAAATTTACAAAAACAGAATGTATCAAATGGATCATTTTTTCCCAGGGCTTCGTAAAATATTTGGTTAACATCAGCTACATAAATTAGACACCTTCGTAAACACGTCAGCATCACAGATTGTAAAGTGCACTAAAAAACGACACATCTTGAATCATTATAAATACAAAATAAAGTCCAAAGAAAGCTTAATCCCGTTACTCTTTAATTCACTAATTCATGTTTTGATATTGCCTAATTAAGCATCTTCAAGTAAAAACCTGAAAATAAAATAGAGTTCATGATCACATTTCTAAGATCCTAGCCCCCTTCAGATAAAATATACATGAAATACGTACTTCTTTCTTAGATTCACTTATGAATAGTTTAGATTCCATTGTCTTTCTGTATTTGGCACAAGTCAAGACGTAACTGACATAATGATAATCAAGCAATGTGAAAGAAATAACATATGTTCTGAACAATGCCATATTTGCTGACATTAGGAGGTCTAGTCACTTTGATTTTCGTGTGTGCTGCAAAAACAAAACAAACAAACAAAACAAAAAAAACAAAAACCCTTTTGCATGAAGGCAATTGTTATAGAACAGCAAATCCGACAGAGGGCTGCGAGGACAGTCCAAAATATCCATGTAAATTGCAGTTGAAGAGAAATCAATAGATGTGACAAGCTGCCAATGCCGCTATCAGAGGGCATAATGAAGGTGTGAGCGTGTGAACAGCTAGCAGATAACAATGCGGTGGGAAATTACAGGGCAACGCGCTAGCACTGAATAAGTGTTGTGGAAAATGAGCTGCAGCTCCCGGCTCATGCCTCCTCGCTACTGAAGTGTCGCTGCACTTGTCCTTTCTAATTGTAAGTGGCAGTAGTGCCTTGCTGAATAAGTTGAGGGAATATTCAACCTCCATCTGTTCTGTATTACAACTGCTCGTGAATAACTCCCAAAAGCCTGCAGCAGATGACCTTGTATTTATTTCAATTTTTTAAATAAATAAATAAATAAATAAATAAATAAATAAATAAATAAATAATAAAACATAAAAAAGTTCCTCTACAGAGTAGGCATAATTATTTAGCTGACACATATGGGTTATTTTTGTAAGCACATACGGGTTATTTTTGTATATATATATATATATATATATATATATATATATATATATATATATATATATATATATATATATATACCTCTTTCATACTTCAAACGAACACAACTTTCTGAAGATTTTTGTACAGAAAATAATGAAGTTTAAATCTAAAGTTAATACGCCTTTTGCGATATCCGTAGCGGTATAATTGTTGGCCTATACCAATTTCATCACGATGAGTCGTCCCACCAGGTTTATTAAATAGGTTACAACTGTTTGCACAAACAGTGAGCAACAGCAGTCAAACCGGAGATACCTATTCGGACTATTTCTCTCTTAGCATTTCTGAATGGTTTTACTTGATTTTTTTTTTAATGTGTCAGTCGTTGCCTGTGGTGCTACGTGGACTCTAATTGGAATATGGCTGATGGGTGAAGAAAGGCCAAAGATAACGCAAATTAGTTTATATTGTAGTGTAAAGTGGTGATACACGCGTCTGCAGAGGCGCTATCCATGGTGCTGATCTCAAAGGTTTGGTGTGCTGCACTGCTGTTCTTGTCAATAGCAGGAACACACGTGGCACTAGTCCGGCATTTTAATTTTAAGATTAATGAATATTTGTTAGAAGCCCCTGACACAAACACAATATTACGTTGCCTATTGTAAAAAGCCAGAATTAGAAATTATTACTGAAATATTTTTTTTTAAATGATGTACTTTCTTTCTTTTTGTCATTAATAAAGCATCTTACAACATTACATTTATTTTTTTACGCTATGTAATTATCCTTTCCCCCAGTACTAGAAGTTTAATAGGAGTTCCAAGCAATACATTTGATAGGCTCTCATAAATAAGCCTCTGCCTTTAGAACGAGTGCACCCCGATTTTTAGTTTCTTTTATATATATAGTAGAATACAAACAAATTAAAGCGGCCGAATACAGCAGAAAATTAGTCAATTTATTAATGTAAGCATACACATTACACGTCGTGGTCTTTATATGCCCCTACAATTTGTGTAAGACGTGTTTCCATTTTGGTATGCCTATACAAAACTACCAGCAACCTATACGCACATCCCAGTGTATGCATATTAACTTTCATAATAAATTCATTATATAGCGGTATATGCATGTTCTCTTAATAGTAACTCCACTTGCAGCTACAGCTACATTTTCTCAATTTCAACATACACGCTAGCGTTTAATCCTTGAATGCATATTTAATGGTTCACAGGTTACATTGACTACATTGAACAAGAAACTTTGACATAAAAAAATGAAAACCAGGGATCAGATTGGAAGTTAAGCTTTTTTCAATAATAAAGTAGATGCATGCCATTGATAGTTCTCGTCAAACAGTGAATGTTACTTATGACTTAATTACAAAGGTGGTACTCTTCTGTTTCAGATTGTACTTACAAGTCATTTACATTTTTATTAGATTGCAATGAAGATTTAAAGTAGATTTATTAACACAGAATCTATGAAAAGGTTGGTCAAAGAACACAAAATGACAACTCTCTCTCTCTCTCTCTCTCTCTCTCTCTCTCTCTCTCTCTCTCTCTCTCTATATATATATATATATATATATATATATATATATATATAAAGACTCAAATAATAGTAAGTAAATACACTATTGTATTGTGTACATTAGAGTAGAATGAAAAGGAGTAAACAAATGCATAATACAGTATATACGAAATTTCACAGATCAGTCTAAATCTTAGTAAAGTAGGTTGATGTATTGTATCACATATTTCATTTATGAACATCAGTTTTTTTTTTCAAAATAGGGATATTGATATTGCATAACAATAGGTCCACAAAAGTGGGAGCTATTATTTTTTTATGATACAGTAATAACATGTCATGTTGTTTCGTGAAGAAAACTTAGCATACATCATATACAAAAGCAGACAGATAAGAATATGCATGTTATAATGTGTGCATTTGATTGAACCTATTCAGTTTGTTAAAGTTTTGCAAAGTAGCTTTTTCAGTAATTAATTACTTTAGAATTATAACAAATGTAACCCTATATAAAAAGGTTCACTGCTGTCAAAAATATATAATCATTTGCAAAAGAGATCTGATCTCAGTTACATATGAAATCTGATATTAAAGATGTCAAAGGTCCTGCAATTGACACCTACGCTTGACAGAACAGATTCAATTAAAACCATTTCGGCTTGCTAAGTTGCATTCTGGGTATTGCACTGGAAATTAACCTTAGCATAATTCGGGCCTTGTTCTGTCTATGTGAGACAGCATCGAAAGGAATTTTCTTACTCCTAATTTACTCCCATAAGGAAAACATGCTATACAATTTACAATGTCTATTCTTTGGGGGAAAATAAGATGCTAGTTTCAAAGTATGGTTGAACTAGTGAACTAGTGAGTTATTTGATTTCATGTATTTATTTTAATATTATTATTTTTTTGTAAGCTATTGTTGGTGTCTTTATGAATATACAACTTTACTTAATTTACTAAAACAGAAACTAAAATCAGTCCTTAATATAGGTTCTTAATTAGCTTACTTCCTATAATCTACAACATTTTTACTTCAAGATAAATTTGACTCGGCACAATCAAATAAGCAAGCAGGATTCAGGAGTGGATTTAGCACAATGGATCTTCTTCAAGTTCTATGGCAAATGATTCAAACCAGCAATGAGTATGAACTACCACTTTGTTTGGGATTCCAAACAATACAAGAGTATGAAAAGCCGTTGACTCTGTTTACAAAAGACCTGTATTAAGCTCTCTTAAAAAAACAAGGAATTGAGAAAACGTACAGAGACTTAATCAGCACCATATACAAGAATGCAACATCAACAGTAATCAAGATTAAAAAAGGGGTTCATCAAGGAGTTACAATTAGCTTGTCAAATTAGACATTTTCAAAATACTGGATTGGGAAAATAAGGGGCTGAAGATCCATGGAGCCTACTTGAATCACCTTCGATTTGCTGATAACATCCTCATATTTACAATATGTCCAGAAGAATTACAAACAAGAATACAAGAACTACACAAGGCTAGCATCAAAGCGGGTTTGAAAATGAACCTGAAGAAGACTCAAGTCATGTTTAATAAATATACCACTCCACAGGCAATTGAAGTCCTGAAAGGGAAACTGCCCTTATGTCTCAAGAGGAAAGTCTTCGACCAACGCATGCTGCCAGTCCTAACTTACAGATGCAAAACCTGCACCCTCAATGCAAAAATGACTCAAAAATTACAAACTATTCAATGGAGTATGGAAATATGAATGCTGGGAATAACAACAAGAGACAGGAAAAGGAAGGAATGGATAAGAGCACAAACAAAATTATGCAATGTTATTATAAGAGTGAAAAAACTGAAATGGCAGTGGGCCTGACATGTAGCAAGAAGAATAGACCATTGCTGGATCAAGGAGATACTAGACTGGATCCCAACAGATATACAGCAACCAAGAAGAAGACCTCCAGGAAGATGGCAAGATGAAATTAGGAAACACGCCTGGGCAACGTGGATGAGGGACGCAGCAGACAGGCTTTTGTGGAAGAATCTTGGGAAGGCCTTCATCCAGCAGTGGATTGAAAAAGGCTAAATATGACGATGAGATGATTTTCATTTTATTGAACAAACATAAAAGGTATAACAACAAACAAAGCCACGTCCATGGCGAGTCTTCATGAGGTGGAAAACAAATTAGAAAACAGTTCCTATTTATACATCATCATTAAACACTCAATTATAATTAGCAATATTCAATTAAATAATTCAATTGATTTATCATAAATCGCTAAAATGGTTACAGATATTCGTAACCATTTTAACAATTTAGGATATTAAGTTATGTCCTAATAAATCAACTGAATTATTTAATTAATCTAGTATAATTATTTTTCCCTTGCTTCACAGTAAAATTAGTATTTTGACTCCAGTTAGTTTACATCACCTGTAACTTCCAACAAGACACATACATAGACGCCGGGGAACCAATACAAGACTAAAGTATAATTTGTCATTGACATCCTAAATTGATAAACATTATCATATATTTTGTGAAAGATACCATCAAATTACCAAAATGCCAAATACAATTTTCATTGTGTAGAACTGCAGGCCTACCAGTAAATAGCATCCATTCAATTTACAGCATATGTATTGTGTTAAAGAGTGAATGCTCAAAGAATAAACATTTAATTGGCATCTGTATTGATAAGCAAAACATGTTTTTCTGTGTGTTTTTTTAATATTATGTTTTAATTAATCCATCTATGTTTTCTTATGTTCCCTGCTGATAAATAAAAAATCAGTTAAAACCAATGACAGGGTTATGCAGACCTTTCAGTCAATGCAGCTTAGTGTTAAAATGATAAAAAGTAGGAAATGGATGGCAACCAAACATGATTGGAATGTCAAGTGACCCAGTCATTGGTTTCAGCAAGGGTGTGTGATAATGTGCACCAAGGAAATAAACTTACACATAAATAGGCAATCACTATTATTATTATTAGAGCTGCCAACAAAGAACCCTACCAGTGGTCTGATTAATAATGCAAATCTAAATTCCTGATGCGTTTAATATTTACTCTTACTTTTCCTGCATGTCAGTATTATTTAGCCCAGGTGGTACTCTGCCATCCATGTTAAGGAGTAGTTTTAGATCACTAGCAGAGTTTTGGCTCATTATTTCTGTGAAGATAGGGACTCTTAAGCTTTCAGATAAGGATTAGGCTGTGGTTTCCTTATTTTCTGTTAAAGCTCATCCCATAGGAATTCTGTTGAGATTCAGATCGACCTTCATCTATCCAGCCAGAGATTTTACCCCACCTCCCCTAATCCCACAGCTGGGCCTCCTACCTTTATACACCACTGCAGTTATCTACAGTAGTTATCCTTTGTAACAATATTAACAAAAGCTCAGAATATCCTAAATAAACACATGTTTAAACAAAAGCTTTAGACATATACAATGAATCTGTCTTTCTTGTTGATATACACAAGCCCACAGAAAGTGGGCAAAAACTAAAATCCAGTCCTAATGTAAATGATCAATCACTTTTGTTATGGAATCGGTTTTATAAGATGTCAGTTTTAGATATTGTGTACATATTATTTAAAGAGTTACACTGATAAACCCTGCAGCCACAAAGCATGTCAAGCAGAATGCACTAGCCAAATCATTGGTCTCCAACGCTCGATATGAAAATATTAGTTGCTATTGGTATATTGGAAAAAATTGAATTAAACGGAAAGACAATCAAAACCCGATCTCAGACTGAGAAAAGTCAGTCCCAGTTACCAGTGCTGTCACCGGATCCACTGTCACAAACATTAAGCTTATCACAAAAGTCTCTAAAGAAGTGTAAAAATGGCCAGTGAGGAGAAAATGAAAGATTCATGAGAGGTTTGATGTTTATATGCAATGTATTTAGGTGCAGTATGTGCTTAGTTCATTGCTAAGCACACTAAATGGCCCCATCTGGTGTATAGGTACTGCAGCAGAACATATCCAATTCAAAATGTCAGCAGTCTCATTTTTAACCCTGCTTTTTCTGCCAAATTTGAAATGCCCCATTGAACCGTTGCTTCATTGCTGTGACCCACTTACCAAACAGGCGTCGTCCATTTCTGCTGTCAAGCCACCAGACCTAATCAATGGATATAATGTAACCTCTCAACTGAATCTTGGAGGTGGGGCTCAGCCAGGGAAGTCTCTTCCTGGAGCAATCAGCTTAAAACACCGGGGGCCCAATTTTGATAACACGGGGGGCAAGAGCAAGGGCAACACTCAGAGTCATTGTGGATAGCGCTTCAGGGAGTGGTCTATCCCAAGAGAGTGATTTTGATCAGATTTAGCGCTCAGCACGAGGGTAATCCGACGCAATGTTGAATTGAGAAAAAAGATGTTTATTGAATTAAGAATTGTTATGTAGGTCTGTGGCGGAGTGTCCCATCCCTATATATATATTTGTATTATTATTTGTGTTATTGTTCGCGGCGCAGATAAAAGCGCAGCTTATTTGTTATTGTTTTTAGATTTTAAAAACCTTGTGAGGATGCGTGACTGATCAGCTACTGATTATTTAACTAGCTGACAGTCACGCATCCTTACTAAACTCGTACAGACTGTGGCCGATGTGTAAAAAAATAATTAACAGCTAGTTAACGTTAACCCCTCGGCCAGAATATAAAAGCCTCCAGCTGTCTACACTAGAGCGGAGAGAATGTCAGAGGCAAGATGGGTTTTTGCGAGGAGATTAGAAGCTAAACAATTGCTAAACCTTATTTGTTTATTTGTTTGGCCAACACACCTGTTTGTTTTGTGTTTGTTTAAATCTTAGCTGAGCGCCGTAGCACTCAGTTCCACCACCGCCATTCCATCTATTGTTTGATTTCTGTTACTTCCTGGTCCGTGACGTCACTTCTCACACGCCAATCTGAACAGTGCAACAATTCTACGTTGTTGAAATGTATTTCCTATTGTTTTGGCCAGGTTACAATATTTCAATCAATCAATCAATCAATCAATCAATCAATCAATCAATCAATCAATGCATGCATTTTTATATAGTGCCTTTCATGGCAATGCCATCTCAAAGGGCTTTACAGGGAAAAAAATAAAAAAATAAAAAAATAAAATAAATACAAAGTACGATGTCATAACTAAAATAAAAACATGATTACATTACATAATGATTTACATTTACATTAAAACAAAAACTTGCTATTACCAAAAGCTAGGAAAAACAAATGTGTGTTTTAGCAGTGCTTTACATTTCTCAAGAGAATGAGAGCCTCTCACAACTAGTGGCAATGAGTTCCAAAGTTTAGGAGCACTAGTGGAGAAACTCTAATCTCCCAGAGTGACACACATGGTCAAGGGAACAGTCAGCACCTCACAGAGAGAGACACCTGGTCAAGGGAACAGTCAGCACCTCCCAGAGTGACTCACCTGGTCAAGGGAACAGCCAGCACCTCACAGAGTGACTCACTTGGTCAAGGGAACAGCCAGCACCTCACAGAGTGACACACATGGTCAAGGGAACAGTCAGCACCTCACAGAGTGACTCACCTGGTCAAGGGAACAGTCAGCACCTCACAGAGTGACACACCTGGTCAAGGGAATAGTCAGCACCTCCCAGATTGACTCACCTGGTCAAGGGAACAGCCAGCAGCTCTGAGCTTGAACAGCATTGCTGACCTCTAGAGATGTCTGATAGATATTTAGGGCCAGTTCCCCCGGACAGACTTGAAGGTTAACAGAAGAATTAAAAATAACCTGATATTTGATTTTTTTGTGCTTGTCAGTATTCTTGCAGCTGCAGCATTCTGGACCAGTTGCACTATTCAGATTATTTTATTAATGTTATTATCTGTTGGAATTAAACAAATGTAGAATATTTAGGTTGCTATTTGATGTGTAATTTTATTCTAAATACAGCAAAAATGAGGGTACTCTGTTGTGTACTGCACAGCTAATGTGGTACTGCAGCATTAGCTTGTGTTTATGGATGATCTTCTTTAGAACGGGTTCAGGTTAAGTGAATTTTCTGCATCACGTGGGGGTCATTTGAAAGACAACCCCAAACCGAACACAAAAAGATTCTGGGGTTCTACAAATTGTAATTAACCCCTAACATATGCATTCACTGTGTGATAGGCATAAAAGTACGGAGCCCGTGAGGAGAAATTAGAGAAAAATATACAGTGGTTTGCAAAAGTATTCACCCCCCTGCAAAGTTTTCACATTTTGTTGAATTACAAAAAATGTATGCACAGTTTTTTAAACAAACTTTTTTTATTCAAAGCTGTAATGGTTAAACTGAACACTGTTATATGGGGAGGAGGTTAAATGTCAGCAAAACTGGCAAAGAAAATGTACAAAATGCTTCTACCAAGTCAGTACTTGGTAGAAGCACATTTTGCAGCAATTGCTAATATGAGTCTTTCTGGATAGGTCTCTACTAGCTTTGCACAGTAGGATGGTGACATTTTTGCCCATTCTTCATGGGACAAGTTTGTTGGGGATCGTAGATGGACTGCAATCTTCAAGTCTCGCCCTAAATTTTCAATTGGATTCAAGTCAGGACTTTGAATGGTCCACTCTTCTTGTTCAACCACTCCATTGCGGCTTTGGCTTTGTGCTTCGGGTCCTGCTGAAATGTGAATTTCCTCCCCAGTTTCAGAGTCTTGGCTGACTCAAACAGGTTTTCCACAAGGATTCGCCTGTACTTTGCACCATCCATTCTCCTCTCTATCCTGACAAGCTTTCAATTTTCCCTTCCTTAAATACCATGTGGCTGGAGCCTATTTAACCATAAATTATTCAATTAAGGCCCCAGCCACATTACCAAGTGTTTTCTGGCAGGGAGGATTTTAAGCCCCTCCCTGCCAACCCTATATTTACAACACACACACACACACACACAGACACACACATATACACGTCTATGCTACCAGGTGGGGTCTATGATTCTCCATCAGTTAAGTGGGCACCATGACTTCCCAACATTTTGTTGTGTAACCACATCTAAGTCCCCACTTAGATAGGTAGACAAGAACACACACACACACACACACACACACACACACACACACACACACACACACACACACATTCTATTTACATTTAGGGTTTTCACCCTGCCACACTTCTTTCTACCCCCGGTGCTGATGATTGTGCTCCGAATAAGCCTGTCTGAGATGTCCCTTTCAAAATGTGAATGCAGCACCCAGTGCCAACTTTGTGCCAGATCGAAATCACTTCACCACTGGCGCTAGCGCTAGCCCTAACCCTTACTCCAAAAATCATGTCCAAACCACCCTTGAGCCAGCGCCACTACTTTGTGATGTCATGAAAACCGGGCCCCTGGAGAACAATCCCCAGAGAATGTTCATACTCATTGCAGCTTCAGGTAAACTGCAATTTGTGCTTTGCATTTGGGGCAGTTAAATGATTTTGTATTTCCAAATTAGAAGATTATTACCCAAGCCAATGGAGTCTATTTATATATGTATATGTGTCTATGCATTTTTTAAGGTTAAATACTGTATCATAGACTGAATTAATAAAGCATGCTTAATGTGTCTGCTTAAATATGATTGACTTTTGTTCTGCATTTTCTCTATGTCATATAATAAGTCATTAATCAAAAGGTCCTTGAAAATAATTGTCTACTTCTTAACTGTTCTCAGCGCTTCCAGCATTTGGAAGTTTAAGATAAAGATGCTCTCAAATCCTGCTTTTCAAGATTACCACTCATGGAGGTGTGAGCATATTGTCAAAAATGCAAAGCAGTTGACCCCAGTGTCAGGCTATTTGGCTGTGTTGTTACTTCATTAGCTTATTGGGACACAATTGAAACATGTCTTATTTTTATGATTTGTGCTTAAGAATGGATGTTGTTTAATCCATCCCACTAATGAAACTAGTAGTTTATTTTAATGTGTACAATTATTTGTTCTAATTTATCCATAAATATGTGACCATTAAAAACAAATGCTTAGCTGCAATACCATTTACTTTACCCTGAAAAGTTTTAAAGATCATCTGGGGATGGGTATGAAAACTCACAGCTATGCTAACTAATGAATTATTCTTGTTGCTTAGACTTTCTTTGTGCATCATGTACTTTTTCAGTAATTATATCCTGGTGATGTTTTAACACCAATACATTTATAGAACCCTTGTGGTCTCAATACAGTTTTCTACCATGTCTTCTCCCTCAGTGCAGCTGGTGCACAAAGAGTAGATGTAAGAAATACCTTATAGAACACGTGGTATTTCTTACATTTGATGGGGAAAAGTGTTGCAGAAGGACAGGTTTATTGTTTCACTCTGGTGTACCAGCTGTACCTAGAGAGAAGGTATGTTTGAGAGCTCTACATAGGTTACAAGGAGGGTTTTAGCCCTTTAAAAGGTCAACAGGAAGTGATGACTGAAGTTAGCAGTAACCAATGATAGGGTGTGCAAAAAGACATATCTTACGCACACCTGGGTGCGTTGTGAGGCACGATGCCATAAGGCGAGTGACTTCAAACACCCAGAAGTCGGGCTCGTCTGCTTTCATGGTTTTAGAGCTTTTAACCTCATCTCATCTCACCAACAGAGGACAGGACAAAATCCGTATTGGCAGTATATCACACAACGCTGCCCATTACATTGGTTTCTTTGTTAGACCAAGTGTCCCTTTCCATGTACAGCTCCACTGTACCAACTGAAAACTGTAAATAACAGTGAGGCACAAATACAAATAAAAAAAAGCTTGAAGGAAATTAAAATGTTTAATTAAATAGGGGGCAATGCAAAAGCTTTTGAAAAATATTTTAAAACTTGAGTTTAAAAAAGAAAGTTATGTGCAGGTATTGCTTCATAAAAACATACAATGTTACAAGTGATTTACACACATATGTATACAGTCATTTTCTTCAGAATTAAAAAAATGTTTACATGTGCACAGGTAATGGATCAGGAATGGAATTGATAGACAGTACTGTATTTAATATTTCTAGAAGCACTTTTGCTATTTTCTGATTTCTTGTTCAAGAAGAAAGGGGGGGAAGTTGGTTATGCAGAATAATTTATTACTGTGTTTATAATTAATTCCCTTTTTAAAATTCACAGATAATAAGGGGTTATTCTTATATGGGCCCTTGTTTATTTAAATCAAACCGCCATCCTCATTGCCAATAACATTAGTGACCTCAATGTCATTTAACATTATCAGCTCAGTAGTTCTCGACAATGGGCCTATTGTATTCTCTTTTGAAGAGACAGGGATGGAGAAATTGAAGCAGAGAATGGAAATAGGAGGAAAAAAATCCTTGTATTTACCAGAATAATTGAAATAAAAACAACTTCTGTGAAAAGTAATACACTCATCCTCGCTGTGTCTGTTGTGTGTGATTTTTAAATGTTTTTTTTTTATTTTCTTTCGGTAAAAGTCTTCCCTAACTTAATAGTTCTATGAAATCTGTTTAGACAGTAAAACTAACTTTAAGTAGTACCGCAGGTGAAAGAGCTTGAACTGCCACTTCTGATCAATGTTGCAGAGGTCAGCTCAATGCATTAGACCTCAGAATGGCATAAAAAAAGACCATAGGCAGCATGCAAAGTTAGTTTTTTTTCCTTCTTTACTATTTCAAGTACAGTATGCATAACATTTGTCATTGTCAACTGTAATTGGTCATTTACAATATGCAACCACAAAAGGTCAGAAATAATTGCAAATAATGTGGATTCTGTCCATGTTCAAATAAAAACTGCATTGATTGCATTGACTTGGAACTTATTGTGCTTGATAGGTTTAAGGTCAAAAAATACTCATTTATTAAATAGGCAGATTGCTTTTAAAGCACCTAGGACCAAGCAGAAACGCCAATCAACTGAGGCAGCTTGAATTATGGGCGATCTCAAGCAGAGAGGAGAAAGCAGAGCCCTGTATTAAATAGCTGTTTTTTTTCTTTTCATTGTAACATTTCTCAATCATGACACCATTTCCGATGTCTGTGATCTCTATACTATACATTCTATTTAAACGTTGGGATTTGATTGTTGTAGAGTTGCTGTGAAATACTCCCTCTTTTCATCCAAAGAGGGAGTTCACGACCGCAAAGGCACCAATCTGAATGAAATGAACGGTCATTTTTAATTTTATAACTGTATGCCCCAGCTACAGAAACTGTAACCCTGACTTTTGAAACTAAAGTTACACCACTGCCTGAGCTTCTGTTTCTTTTTGTGGAAATACTGTCAAGTAACATATTGAGGATGTTGTGCTCATCCCTTTTCAACCTTTGAAACAACTGCTGCTTACAAAGACAATCCCCACTCCTTTCAAACAACAGCTGGTAGCAGTTGATCAACTGGTAAGAGTCAGCTGTCTTTAGTGGCTGCTTTGTATTTCTTTCACAAGCCAACTAAGGTTGATTTATGTGGACACATGGTATTATTTACTGTAGTTGTGAAAGACTTGTAACACCAAAAGGCATCCATAAAGACAAAGGCATTCCGTAAGTTTCTGATGTCCAATTAGTGTGTTTGAACAAAATTTGGAAACACATGCATTATGTAGCACACTTTTATGAAGATGGGCTGTCGGCATGACTGATTCATTTATTAAATCACATACCTGATGTGTACCATGTAATATGTCAAAGGTCAGTTTCAGTCATAACAGGAGATCTCACAGAAGGATGAATGTGTAAGCACTTAGTTACATGTGCTTCTGAATCCAAGACAGTATAGACTCTTGGTGTTTCAAGAGGAACAGTCTTCAAAGTTACTACTTTTTTATTTCTAGAGAAAGAATAGATGCTGTAGATTTCCACATGTCCCTTAGCTGAAGGAAAGGGAAGTGGTCGTCATTGAGGGATGCTCATGTACCCCTCAGGAGCAATTTAATCACCTTGCAGACTCAGACAGGTACAATTAGTGCCATATTTTGAAGTGGATTGGAATAAGCTTATGAAGTCTGTTACCTTTGTGTTATCCCCATCCCTGGATTCAGAGTCAGACCAGGTCTGGTTAGCGTTGAGTTTGGTGATCTCTGTCCAATTTCTAGTGGCCAGTCATAAACCACCATTGAAATTTACACTAAAATACATTTTTTGCCCTAAAGAGGGCAGGAGTTGGATGGGTAAGGAGAATTCACCCCCAAAACATTGGTGTGGCAACATGGAGGGGCTACCCTGTGTTGTACCTACTCAGTGATGGTTACATACTCTGTGAATAACAAGTGACCTTATGAAGTTTAAAAATGTTTTGGTCCAGTTGTTTCATATAAGTATTGGACCTAATATATATTTTATTTCCTTTTTGACAGAACATTTGCACTGAAGCCTTGTTTGTTACCTAGTTCTTATTTTGCCTCTTTGAAAAACCATGTCCTTAGTATTGTATGTCTAGCCACCCAAACAATAAATAAATAAATAAATAAATAAATAAATAAATCTCAGTACATCCTGTTTGGTGTCTCTGGTGAAGTGAGGTCAGGTCATGCCTGTTTGTCCATCCCCTCCTTAAACCCCACTTTCCCCCGTTGTTTCAACCTATTGACATGGCTATTCATGAGTACAAGACAGAGAAGCTCTTCCTTTTATTTCAAGCTGATCCCATGGGTGGCTGATATAGATCACTGACCATTACAAGGACGAGTGACTTCAGTTAGGCCTGCTGGTACCAACACTAATGACATCATCAATCTCCATTGAGCTCAGTAGAATAGAAAATGGGAAATTAGCTAAGAATCAAACCTTTTGTTATCAGATACAGGGTTCATTGAATATCGAATGACTGTATGTTTGTACAGTAGATATGCTTAATTACTTTTAAACAGTGCCGGGACAGGAACAACTTCCAATATTTATAAACTCTAAATGATACACAAGAAATGAACATTATGCTAGATATTGTTTGTTACAGAATATGGAATGGAACACCTGAAGAAAATAACATTGTTTGTGTCCCATACCCGCTTTTGGTTGGAAAGCATGATGACCCCATTTTAAGAATGCTTCCTGCATACTTTGAATTCAACATTAAATGTTTAAAGATTGTGAATAACCAGTAATCCTTGGGGAAATGGCCTCCAATCAGCAAGAAAAGAACCTGAGGAGTTTTAAATGCTATGCTAGCAGGGAGGAAGCTTCCGGATCTCCTGTCACCCATCTTGGATGTTATTTTTCCCCTCACAATCAACCCTTTTTTGTTGTATGATATAATGGTACACACTGCTGGAGATGACATTGGAAATGAAGAGTATAGATGTATGATAGAGCTGATGTCAAGGTTACATTGGAAATACAGTGGTGCTCCAATGATCACTGGCTCTCAGTTTAGGGGCAATTAAATACTAAAGTAAATCAAAGTACCCCCCTGCCCCCTCCCCCGATATTATATCATCATACTTTTTTCAACTTGTCTTTTAACAGTTAATTGTGTGAATCTCTTTAACAAAACCCCAAATGAAACTGTTTCTTTTGGTGCCCACACACATTCAGTTTGTTTGAATAAACAGAACTGCAGACCTACCATATGTTTCTTTTTGTTTTAATCCTTTAAGCTCTGCAATGAAAACAATCAAATAATGTATTGACAACAGAATGCAGATTATGATCAATCTGGACTTTATTTATACTATAAAAGCTACATTCTTATGTTTAGAGGACCGGGGACATTTCATATTCAAATGCTCAAGTTAGGATTTACAATAATAACTTAAAAAATGAAAAGAAAGATAAATTACAAAGCATCTCTATACAGTACTTGAACTGCTGGAAAAACAATTATTAAATGAAACTGAAATTCCCCAACTCATTACAGTTATGTACCAGTTGTGGCTTGTTTTATAGAAACATCTGTCACATATATTATTCTGGGAAGCAGCTTTATCATTTAGCTTTCTATATATAATTACAATATTTACATCCTCAGAACCTAGACTCCCCCCTCCCCAACACATTACTGTCCATCAGCAGGGTCACAACATGATGTAATAACTGAACACCCCCTTAGATCAAAACTTGAAACAATAATTCTGAAACTAAAGACGGCTCCAATGGCTTGAAGAAGTTCAGTGAAAAGGTAGGCCTGCCGTTCCATTTTAGTAAACTGTTTATTATGTTTTCTGTTCTTCGTGTCTTTAAATAAAATACATATAGGCATTGTAGTTTTTGTTACTTTACCCTTTTGCATGGTTCTCTTATCAGTAGTTAAAAAAAATAGTATCAGCTCATATTGTAGTGATCCACAATTAACGAGGGGCCATGTGGTTTATTGTATGTTTCTGGTTTGCTTTAGATTTCATTTTTTTATAGAGCATACTTGTGTGAGGGTTTAGGAGTGAAGACCATTGGTGGATGGGCCATGACGTTGGCTAATTAAGGATGAATACTGTACTGGAGCTAGGTGAGGGGTTAGGTGGTTGTGTTTGAATGGGTGAAAGCAGAGATTATTTAGTTCTGATCGGGTGCTCCGCTACGCTGCACACTGCCCTTGAGTACAGAAGGAACCAGGCTTGCGCTCCAGTTGCTCTGAACTTGCATTGCTGGCGACTCTGATACAATCACATGGTGAGTTGCTGCAAAAAGCTGCCATCCCTGCAACCATACGAATAACGCTTGAAATAAGGCTGGTCGTTAGAATGAGTTTGGTATTTATCACAGATTAATTATTTTATCATTGGAACTCAAAAGGAAATTAATAATCAATAATTGTAGAAATATAATAATTTTTGAATTCTAATTCAATTAAAATATGATATAGTGTACATTCAATGTTACCTTCTCTGGAAATGTTAGGCATGGTCTATGGAATATTATACATTTCTGTTATATGTTTTTTAAAACACTGGCCTATGCCAATTATTGTACACAGGTTTCTTTAACTGTAGCTGCTGGTGGCATTGTATTCTTTGACAGTGTGACCTGCTGTTCAGCTAACCCTTCTTCACACACCTCATTATGCTGACACTGATTACAAGATGCCATTGACTACAAGCTGCCTTGCTTTCCTCTCTGTCAGGTATGAATAGTATGTAATCAACCTTTAATCCAATCAGGGGACCCACTGCCTGCCACTGATAAAGAGTCTCTCCAGGGTTCTGATGAGGCCAAAGCCGAAGAATTTCTCAAGGGGCACCTGTATGCTGTGAGGTGAGGGGACTGCAAGAGTTGGACCAAGAAAACAGATTCAGAGCAGCCAGCATACAAAGTCTGTATTAACTACAACAATACCAAGGGCAAAGAGGAATTGTTCTTTAAGTACCAAGGTTCATATTC
Source organism: Acipenser ruthenus (assembly GCF_902713425.1). Taxonomy (NCBI): domain Eukaryota; kingdom Metazoa; phylum Chordata; class Actinopteri; order Acipenseriformes; family Acipenseridae; genus Acipenser; species Acipenser ruthenus. The sequence goes on from NC_081191.1 coordinate 96,681,119, forward strand.
AGTTTTAGAGCTGTGCTGATGTAAAAAAGAAAAGGCACAGATGTATTGAATGACCTACAAGTTTGCACATTGTTCTGTTCTTCAAGTGGATAATCTCAGCTTTTCTGTAAAATACAGAAAGTAATCAAGGAGATCAATACACCTCTGTTAGTTGAAGAAAGCAGCCATATTTTGAACCATTAGGTCTTTTGCTGGGGCAGAATCCCATTAAATTTTACTCTATGCTGTACAGCAGGAACAGCTGTGTTTAGATTGGCAGCCATTGTTTGGTGCCTCGCTAGTTTAATCTCATATGTTGGGACAAATATGTAACATTTTAGTATCTTTAACCCTTTCAGCCCTGAATTGTTTGTGTGGAATTAAGTTTCACAATTCAAAAAGCAAAATATTTTTTACATATATTTATAAATTAAATCAGACTGGGACCTAGGAGTCTGGCAAGGTTTCAACATGATTTACGAAAACATATGTTAACATACGGTGCTCAGATAAGGCGGAACCTTGAGGTCCTCCCGGGACTGAAAGGGTTAAAGGCATTGTGCCGTGGTACCTCTGTGAAATAGTGACCCACAATTCCCTGACTCGCACCCAGAGATTTTCAACTGAACATTTACACACTGGCCCCACTGTTCCCATCCTATGAGTCTAATTTTGGAACCTTCTACCAACATTATTACTGGAATCTCCATTATTATTTTATAGTCTTGTCACCTGATTATTTAGATTTCTCCTTAATTGGACTACAACTGAACTACTGGAACTTTCACAGTTGCCCATGTTACTTTTTACAGTTTGAAGTACAGGTAGTGGACAATAAAATGGAAACACCAATGTAAAGTCACTTAACAGGGCTAGGCCACTATGGTATCCCGCTCTGTGGAGTTCTCGGCGGACCGTTTTTGAAGAAACTGGCTGCCCCAGATTGAAATTTGCAGTCAATCGATCTGGAGTTGCTCGCCTGTTTTGCCTAGCACTTTAAATTAATGTACGGATATCACAATCCTGGAGCATGCACTTCCACCCACTGTTGCCCTTTGCTGATGATGTCTTTCCCTCGGAGTTCCATGCCGACATCACCTTAGACACCATTGCTTGTGAAACATCAGCAAGTTGAGCTGTCTTGGTCACTGAAGCTCCTGCCAAACGCGCCCCAACAATCACCCCTCTTTCAAAGTCACTGAGGTCTTCTCTTGCAGCCATGCTAGCCGTAATTATAGGCAACCAGTCCTGTCCAGCATTTTTTATGCTGGGATGTTATTTGCTTAATTAACGCAGGAGCCACACCTGTGTGGAAGCCCTTGCTTTCAATATACTTGGTGTCCCTCATTTACCCAGGTGTTTCCATTTTTTTTGTCCACTACCTGTAGCTATGAAATAATGACAGTAGTAGAAATCAAAGTGCCTGTGTAGCTGAACTGTACCTACTGTCTTGAGTACAACTCTCCTTCAGCAGTGGATTTCACCCTTTTTACAATCCCACATGATGTAATTCACCACATTTAAATGCTGGGTCAATAAGAAGAAAAATATAGTTTTCTTGTCCAAATAAGAACATAAGAACATAAGAAAGTTTACAAACAAGAGGAGGCCATTCAGCCCATCTTGCTCGTTTGGTTGTTAGTAGCTTATTGATCCCAGAATCTCATCAAGCAGCTTCTTGAAGGATCCCAGGGTGTCAGCTTCAACAACATTACTGGGGAGTTGGTTCCAGACCCTCACAATTCTCTGTGTAAAAAAGAGCCTCCTATTTTCTGTTTTGAATGCCCCTTTATCTAATCTCCATTTGTGACCACTGGTCTTTGTTTCTTTTTTCAGGTCAAAGAAGTCCTCTGGGACGACATTGTCAATACCTTTTAGGATTTTGAATGTTTGAATCAGATCGCCGCGTAGTCTTCTTTGTTCAAGACTGAATAAATTCAATTATTTTAGCCTGTCTGCATACAACATGCCTTTAAGCCTGGGATAATTCTGGTTGCTCTTCTTTGCACTCTTTCTAGAGCAGCAATATCCTTTTTGTAACAAGGTGACCAGAACTGAACACAACATTCTAGGTGAGGTCTTACTAATGCATTGTAAAGTTTTAACATTACTTCCCTTGATATAAATTCAACACTTCTCACAATATATCCGAGCATCTTGTTGGCCTTTTTATAGCTTCCCCACATTGTCTAGATGAAGACATTTCTGAGTCAACATAAACTCCTAGGTCTTTTTCATAGTTCCCTTCTTCAATTTCAGTATCTCCCATATGATATTTATAATGATATTTATAATGAACATTCATGGTATGAAAGGATTACATTACAGACACGAAAGACATCAAAACAAATTAAAATGCGTAAAGGAACTGGAATTGGCTGGCATGCCGAGGCAGCAATGGACACCTTATAGCGGTTGAACATGAAGTAAAGGACACTGCTGGAGTTAATTTGACAAATATCATCCCATTATAATGTATTCCAGATCAGGAGCACTGCTTATTCTCAAAGGTGCAGTTTGCCATTTCAGTGGTCTAAAAGAGTTTTCACAGCTGGTTTGCTGTAGTCTTGTTTATTTTCTCTATATATTTTTAACATGAAAGATGATAGATTTTCTGCAACATTAACCTTATAAAATAATAAACATTTTAACATAAGCATTAGTTATTAATGGGCCTTCTGAGCACTTGATCTATTTTTGTATCCCTGCTGTCTCAAGCAAGTGATATGTTATATAGTATCTTCACATGCCATTTTAATTGGGGATGTATCCCTGCTGTCTGTAGAACAAGCGATACGTTATATAGTATCTTCACATGTCATTTTAATTGGGGTTGTATCACTGCTGTGTGTAGAACAAGCGATGCATTACATAGTATAGTCATGTGTCCTTTTAGTTGGGTTTGTTTATCCTCTTACTATTTTATGTTGTGTGTAATCGCTGTTGTAGGATCTAATGTTCAAATATGGAGTTATTTAAAAAACAGATTGCATCCAATCTTGCTCTAAACTTGCCTTTACGTGGCTTGCCTTGAACTTGTCTGGGACTTCCTCATTCCATTCAAAAGAAGTGACCCTCTGTCTATACAAATACGCAATGGCGCCGGGTTTGTAAAATTTTTGGTGGTTCCCAAGGGTGTGGGAACCGATTCCCCTATACTTGGGGTTATAAAAAAAATCTCTTTAAAAGCCTTGTTTTTAAACAGCAGCATTTAACATTTTCAGTAAACCCAATATCTATTGGATAAAATGTCAACCTATTGCTTGTTTCTGGCACAGTGTTTGTATTATAAAATGGTGTACAGGATAAACGACGACGCCCCATTGAATACGGAAAATATACAACAAAGTGGATGGATCCATAACCCATGAAAGCGAAGGTTCTGTGCTGCTGCTCTGGCCGCTGGCTGTGAACACACAAACACGGTGCATTTAAATTAGACCAGTTTTCATTTCTGAATGAGCCGGGAGATTCAAGTCACTCACAGTCTGATCGGGTATAAACAATAACTCAGATAGAGTTGTTTTTAAAGTAGCAGCATAGACAGAATAACTCAAAATACAACAATAGTAATGCATCTAATTATCGTAAATAAAACATAAGAATAAAATCAATAAATAACAAAAATATGCATACATTACATGATAATGATTGATTGCATATATACACAGCTGAAGTAAGACAAGTCATGTTTTGTAACTTGGATTATAAATGAAATCGCTTCCCAAACTATAAGGATATTATAAACACTATCGTTTCATACCATATTGTTATTGTGTATGTCATATGGACCGGACAACTGAACTTCTACACCAAAGTAATTAAGCCAGCAAACCAGGAGAAACAAAATTGGTGCATAATAAAGCATTTATACTAGTCAACTTAATTATACATTCATGTTCATACAAAGATAGAAGTAATAATTGATTAGTGCATAGACAACTTACTGCTTAGTGAAGAACAAAAACATTTAGCCACTTTTCAGTTCACAAAATGAAGTCATCAAGGAGATTTTGTCTATTTCATCGGTAAGATACTTTTGAACACGCAGCTGGCAAGTGATTCAGTTGTTCTTGGCTCATACATAGTGGGTCACAAGTACTTTTGTAGTCTTGGTATGCAGACTAACAACACACTACCATAATACTGAATATAAAAAAAATACACAAACATAATACTGAATATGGAAATGACAAAGAAAGTGGGCCCTGACACAATGTGACCCTTTCTGGTTTCGTCACTTTGTGTGAGAGCCGGTGGGCTGTGAATGGCTTGCGCCAATGACTAGGGCTCAGAACTTTCACTCCTAACGAAGGAGAAACAGCGCTGATTTTCTAGTTAAACTAATCTGATGCGAAATGTTATTCGATAGGTACGCTGTTTCTCGTGTATTTTACCATTATGAGGTGGGATTTTAAAAACATATTGTGTATAAAGATATCATTCCCATCAAAAGGTACGTACAGTTATTATATATCAGCTCAGACATTGGTGGTGATGGGCCCACAGTCCAGAATATTGGTGGAGCTTGGGCAACACGGGCCCACACAACCCGGCGCCTATGCAAATACGCTGTATGTGGGGCTGGCACAGTTCAAAGGTCACACTGTGACATCATTATAATGCAATGAAGAAGAATGTAATTGCTGTTAAAATGCTGTTAAAAGGTGTATACTGAGAATGGACCCCACAGGTAGATGACCTCTAAAAGCTAACAGTAAACTTTCTTTAAAAAGCAACATAATTTTCAAGCAGCCTTAGTGACCCAGAGTCCAAATTAAAACACATACAGGTTTTAGCAAACAAAATACGTTCATAATTCTTATCTATCTTGCATGTCTATTCACAGTAGAGCTTTTAAATGTGCAGTTTCTTAGAAAGTATGATATTGCATAGTTTAATTTCAATACACCTAGTGCTGCACCCGTAAAAAAGTTTTTTTTTAGTTTGCTTGCTTTGTCTTCTATGAAATCTATTACACTTGTACTTCCTATGTCATTTTACCATTTCTTAATGGCCAAGCATTTTATTGGTGGCAAAGCATGTCAGTCATTAGGAAAGCAGCTGATTGGTTACTAGTAGGAAAGAAGGCCCTGAAGGGGTGGGGAAAATGTTCCTCACCAGGTGAAATGATCATGAAAGTGCAAGACTATCAGTAGCAAGGTCTCCAAACAGAGATTTCTTTAACGCAGTGCAGTACCAAATAGATGAGACCTGATTAGTAAACATTTCTGGAATTATTTTGTTAGCTACAATCGCTTTAAAAACACATTTCATACTCAAAAACATTTGCTCAATTAAAAATACTGTTTCCTGTAGATTATTGCCCTCACCTTCAATGATCTAGGAGGTAATGACTGCTGCATTGGACACACTTTAATACTCAAACCTCAAAAGACCACATAGAAATATTGGAATAAGAGTCAGTTTGTAATTACAGGTAGTATATTATGTATAGCTGTGGCCAAAAGTTTTACATCACCTGAATTTTAGGATTGAGACAATACAAATTTAAAATTTAAATATACTGTATATGCACATAATTTAGTTATTTTATTTAACATAATGTAATCAAAGAAAATACAAAATGATACAATATTTCATGTTAGATTTCGATTTCACATTTTACAATTTTTTTTTTCAAATATATGGAAAACTACAAAGCGGTATACAATTCAATATGTTAGCGTAACATTTTTCAGCAGGGTTTCATTCAACTTTATGAAGCAAAATTTGCTAATTCTATAGGGTGATGCAAAATGTTTGGCCATAGCTGTATTTATTAAAAAGCAATTTCATCATCAAGCTTGTTATAGCTCTGGAAACAACATGATCCCCCCCCCCCCCCCCCCCCCCCCTAAAATGGTGCTATTTGTTGTATAGGAATAACATTGTATATAAAATCTCCACAGCTGAGACTTCTGATGTACAATGGGCTTATAAAGTAATTGACTGTGGAAAACCAAAACTGTATGGGACACTAGTTTAAACAGTACAGATAAAAGCATTTCATAGCAAAAAATAAATAAAAAACCATTAATGTGTGCTTAACAAAGTGCTAAGAACTTCCTGTAAAATGCTTTCCAGTGGGGTGCCTGTGACTGCATCTAACAACAGCGGTTTGCTTATCAGTCAATCTAAATTGAGCCAGAGCTCAGCGGGAGAAACAGATTCCTGATTAATCTTCCCGGTATATCTCAGTGGTATTTCATGAAAAAGAAAAGAAATGCAAGCGGTTTTATAAAATAGATCTCAAATCAGGTGATTGTGGGGTTTAAATCTGAGGAGTGAAAGGGTGCATTCATTGGTTAAAGATCTATTGACAAAGGCTTTAAAAAATCTTATCTTGTGTTACCATAACTGCATTTAAGTCTCTTACTGTTTTTTTTCATTACTTATTTTTACTTGAAGCATACTATGGGCAACTGTACATTTTCTGAGAGGGATACAACATTTGCATTTGTATAAAACTAGTTGCAGGAAGGAAGGCTTACATTACAGTTCTGTGTAGTTTCTTATTACATTTCTACAATCAGGATCCAACAAGATACTCATAAATCACTCAAATATACTTAAAGAAGAATAAAAGTAATTGAATCAGTCTGTCATAATTATCAAAAAGCTGGATCAACCTGCTGCAAAGCACTTCAACTCTCAAAACCATAGCCTTGCTGACATGAAGATTCTTCCAATAGAGAAAATTTAGAACATTCTAACATTAGATAAAAGGGAACATTTCTGGATTCACATACTTCAGACTTCATTTCCCCATGGACTGAACCTGGAAGGAATGGAACTCCAACTCAGAACTGGCTATGTCACTGTGCAACCATCAAACTTAAACAACATCAGTCAGTCTTACAGTCTGGGGAAGGCCCTGCCCCTTCAAAGCAATGTTGCAAACAGGATACCTTATTTATATTTTAAATAGTGAACGGATAGGTTTGTTGATTGTTTGAGTAGTATTGTTCTTTGGGATAACAAAATATTGAGCTTAAGTCATGTGATTTCTTAAAAACGCCAGATGCTCAGTGTTTGGTATTTGAGTTGAGTTAAAATTACCAAAATGAGTTGATTAACAATCTGTATAAATATCCATTCGAAAAGACATGATTTTAAATAATGCAAGAACAGTGAAAGATAAGACCATGCCCTGCTTGATGAGAGAAGTTGCCTGGAGAATGAGATGTTCTGCTTCAACAATCAGGAGTCCAGAGAAACCAGGAAACCGGCTCCGTGAGGGACAGGCCACATCCTGGATGGCAGAGGGTCACAACCCCGGTCCAGGACTGTCACATCGGTCTGATCCATCTGCGTAATCATTTTCAGACTGCAGTGGCTACAGCATGAGAAATTCCAGGAAGAAATAACCTGCACATCAGCAGAATGACTGTAGTTCGCCATCTGCATGAAAATGATTTGCATGCTCGGAGGCAGCTCAGGGGTAACATGTTGACAGCTGAGAGATGAAATCCCTGTCTTCTGTGGGCCAGAGAACATCTAAGGTAGAGGCAGAGAGAGTGGTGGAGTGTTTTATTCACAGATGAATGCCGTTTTGCCCTTGACAGACCTGACGGAAGACAATGTGTGTGGATAAGTCGTGGTGAGCGTTATGCTGACTGTTGCGTTTTTCAAGCCAACCGATGGGGCGGTGGAAGTGTGATGATGTGGGGAGAAATCTCCTTTAACACAAGAACGCCTTTGGTGCAGATTGAGGGCAACCTTACTGCTCAGCAATACATTGACGAAGTCCTTGAGGCAACAGTTTTTCTGTTCCTGCAAGCCAATCTGGAAGTGTCAATTTTCCAGCAGGACAATGCAAGGCCACACAGTGCTAGGATTACAATTCCACCACTTCAAGAAAACAATGTCGAGGTCTTGCCGTGGCCAGCTTTTTCTCCTGACCTGAGTCCAATAGAATATCTGTGGGACCAAATCGCCAGTGCCATCCACAGGAGATAACCTTCACCAGTTGGCTGCAGCTGCACAGGAAGTGTGGCAGAACATCCCACAACAGTCTATCCAGAGGCTGATTAAGTCTCATACCCGATACTAACTTTGTAATGTTTTCATTCTGACAGTGTGTCACGTTTCGTACTGAAAACTTATCAGGATTCTTTGATCTGTATTTTTGTTCACATTTTCTGTGATTTTGTTTGCTATCTATGTTTAAAATATTTGATTAATAGACCTGAGTGTTGCGTTTCTTTTGTGCATCAGTAAAAATGACTGAGGCAATAATCAATTTGATAGGCCGTTTGACTGTGTTCTGATTTATACTCATGAATATGCATTTGAGTTCTACTAATGCAATTGGCCAGCTGTGAGACTCCTTGCAAAACACAGCCCTATGAACTCGACACAACCCTCAACTCAACTACCAGTGTCAATCACGCACTGTCTGAAATAAACCTTCAAGTGTCCCACTTACTTCAAATGCAAAAAGAGATGAAATGCATTTTTATTTGCGGCAAAGTAAAGTGCAAAAGGGCCTTGTACAGTCAGAACTTGAATATCCGTTACCCAGCTACACATCAGTCGTGTTTTGCCATCTTTGTATTAAGAATAAAATCAATCCCCATTATATATATGTAACAAATTAATGCACTTACCTGTCACACGCGATGTCACCAGTTTTCTGATACAAAGCCCATCTTTTCAATGTTACAATTGATCTGAATATCCGTCACAGCCCTCTTTAATGCCAAATCAGTCTGTCTTATATTGTGCAGTTACACAGCTCTTCCTCCAGTTTCACCTGACGAAAATGCAGCCAAAACAAAGCGAACGAGACAAGCTAGGGTAATAAATATATTGAATCCATTTATTGATTTATTGTTTGCAGTTAGCATTTTATTATTATTATTATTATTATTATTATTATTATTATTATTATTATTATTATTATTATTATTATTATTATTTTATTATTTATTTTTATTTTTTTTACCAAGGTCCCCTATCTATTTAAGAACATAAGAACATCAGAAAGTTTACAAACGAGAGGAGGCCATTCAGCCCATTTTGCTCATTTGGTTGTTAGTAGTTTATTGATCCCAGAATCTAATCAAGCAGCTTCTTGAAGGATCCTAGGGTGTCAGCTTCAACAACATTACTGGTGAGTTGGTTCCAGACCCTCACAATTCTCTGTGTAAAAAAGTGCCTCCTATTTTCTGTTCTGAATGCCCCTTTATCTAATCTCCATTTGTGACCCCTGGTCCTTGTTTCTTTTTTCAGGTCGAAAAAGTCCCCTGGGTCGACATTGTCAATATCTTTTAGAATTCTGAATGCTTGAATCAAATCACTGTGTATTCTTCTTTGTTCAAGACTGAATAGATTCAATTCGTTGAGCCTGTCTGCATACGTTATGCCTTTTATACCTGGGATAATTCTGGTCGCTCTTCTTTGCACTCTTTCTGAAGCAGCAATATCCTTTTTGTAACGAGGTGACCAGAACTGAACACAATATTCTAGATGAGGTCTTACTAATGCATTGTAAAGTTTTAACATTACTTTCCTTGATTTAAATTCAACACTTTTCACAATATATCCGAGCAACTTGTTCGCATTTTTTATAGCTTCCCCACATTGTCTAGATAAAGACATTTCGGAGTCAACATAAACTCCTAAGTTGTTTTCATAGATTCCTTCTTCAATTTCAGTATCTCCCATACTTTCCTCTATTGAATGTCATTTGCCATGTGTCTGCCCAGTTCTGAATGCTGTCTAGATCATTTTGAATGACCTTTGCTGCTGCCTATTTTTGTGTCGTCTGCAAATTTAACAGGTTTGCTTACTATACCAGAATCTAAATCATTAATGTAGATTAGGAAGAGCAGAGGACCTAATACTGATCCCTGTGGTACACCACTGGTTACCTCGCTCCATATTGAGGTTTTTCCTCCAGTCAGTACTTTCTGTTTTCTACTTGCTCCATGAGGAACATGTTTAGGCACATGAAACTTTGCAACATGTTGCATGTTTCCAGGTTTTCAACTTGTGTTTCCAATCTTTCAAGGTCTTTTTGGCTACAGTACTTAATCAAATCCATGACAGCTGCCTAGCACATTGTCTTAGATTTGGCACTGCTGATGAAGGTTGTGAGGTCGATGTACTCAAGTGATGTGCCTGTCGCAATAGTCGCAAACCAGTCGGAAGTCTCGGGTGAAATGTACTAAACAAGCGCAATGCTGTTAGAGACTTTGTAGGGAATGCTTTGTGGCAGCAGTTTTTCTTTGCGATACAGCCTTAAATGAATATGTAATTATGGCTGTTCCTGCATAAATTCGCAAAAAGGGGGTGGAGATAGTGCAAATGAGAATTGACTGTCCTCCTGTAAGTATAACTATTGTTATACTTATATATCTATTGTGTGTTAATTGTCTAGGCTACTAAGTATAATAATAATAATAATAATAATAATAATAATAATAATAATAATAATAATAATAATAATAATATAAAAATGCCCATGTAGATTAACTGACCATAACAGTCTTTATATATATATATATATATTATTAGAAATCATGTTATCAAAGTATAATTACCGTAATTAATTTTAAGCAGAGACACAATCTAAATCTCAATTCACATTACACAATGGCAATGGCATTAATCTTTGTCCATATTAAATGGCAACATAAAAGTGTGATCATTATACAGCAAAACAGAACTTTGATTTAACATTTCATGCCTACTCTAATAATTTCATTTATGACCAATCATGCATAAAAAGCCATTTCATGCCTCTGATGTTCCTCAGCACATTTTAGGACTAATGATTTTCCAGCTTGCAGATAAAGTAAACATGCAAGGGTATCTTTTTGGGTTTGTTCTTTTGGGAATTCTGTAATGAACAAAAATGTCAGATCTTTTTCCATCAAGTATCTGATCATATCTTTGTTTGGTTCTCAATAAAACATTGCAGTAGCCATATCGGGCCCTATTACATACGTAAGTAAATTGACTAGAAGTATGACCGGTCATGGCTGTTCTAGGTATGCCTGTAAACGCGGTCGTTCTAGTGTTAAGTGATTGACTAGTATGACAGATAAATGTGTCTGATCATGTATGAAAATGATTCTATTAGCAGATATTCCCTACAATATCATATGCTCTAGAGCATAGCAGGAGCTAAAGAGTAAGATACATCATTGTAGTTTTATTACCATGCTTATTACAAGCTGAAGCATGTTATTGACAGAGCTATACTTAGCTACTAGTTTCCCTCAAAAGAAGATGGTGTAGCACCTGCCCGCTGAGACAGAGCGGGGCAAGCGCCACGGAATACACAAAAAATACAGCCCGACTACGCCACCGAGGGAATTTTGCCCTCAGAATTAAAACACGTCTCCTAAGTAGGTTCTTTTATAGGGCGTGGAACTGGGATAGAAATCAGAAGGAGCACACAAACTACAACGATTAAAAATAAATTCCAGGTTTTATTTGGAGAAGACACAGACTCAGAGCGTAGATTATTATTATTTATTATTTGTTTATTTAGCAGACGCCTTTATCCAAGGCGACTTACAGAGACTAGGGTGTGTGAACTATGCATCAGCTGCAGAGTCACTTACAATTACGTCTCACCCGAAAGACGGAGCACAAGGAGGTTAAGTGACTTGCTTAGGGTCACACAATGAGTCAGTGGCTGAGGTGGGATTTGAACCGGGGACCTCCTGGTTACAAGCCCTTTTCTTTAACCACTGGACCACACAGCCTTCACAATAACAAACAATTACTGCCAATCGACAGTATATAACCGTGCAGACGTGACGTAAGTGTTAAAAAACACACACACAGCAACAAATTAACTGTGTAAAAAAACGTGAATAAATATTAATCATAATAATAAAATAAACAAATCAAATACACCAAACACATCTTTAAATCATGCATATACAAACCAATAAAAACAAACGTGCAAAGTGCAACACATTGCTATTATAATGAACTATTACATTTGTTTATACACACAAAACAAGTAGGTTATCGTTGACAGTGCAAATCATTCATCAAGTAATGATATTGCGAGCTGTAGTCATTACAGGAAATGAACGAAAACAGTCATAATAAAAACAATAGATAAAAACAAAATAAAACAACCAGGGGACACACAAACTAATCGGGGGAATGGCAGGCTGTTAGGGCATTATCAAGCGTGTGGTGGTCCAAGAGTTGCCAGCCACGTATTGTAAACAAACTTGCTGCTTTGAAACAATAAGTTCTAAACTAGTCAACGAAGGTTGTAACTGACTAGAAGATCATAATCAAATTGGCTCATTCACATCTCATACCTCAATGTTACTGCCGCTACTCGCACATCACACACAAAATCATTTTAAACACACCGCCATTGCACAGACTGCCGACCAGCCATACCACCGCCCTCACGACAGCCTCCCGTTCCCTTGCATCCTGCTTCCTATTCCGTTCTCCCTTGTCTGTAAAACCAGCCTTTTAAATGATCCAGGTAAGGGGAATTATCCTTTGATTGGCGCGGGGAAAGGAACGAAAGGGGTTGTTCTAAAAATGAAAGTAATGAAAGCGATAAAACAAACACAAAGTAACGACCTGCTACAATGGCATTATGTAGTGTGAGTCATAATTACACAAAATATGTTGTTTTGTGTGATCTTAACTGTATGCCTGTGGCAGTGTGGTAGGGTGAAAACCCTGCCAGTGCATGTGTGTGTGTGTTGGTGTGGGGAATAATGGGTTGGCAGGGATGGGCTTCAATTTCTCCCGGGTTAAAACACGGCTTAACCGATAATTGAATAAACCCCGGGTGTAAAATCTACGGGTGTATAAAACAGGTGTTCACTGGTGTTAATGAGAATGAGCTTTGAGAATGTATGTCGGTGTTAGGTGGTGAAGGTGTGCTGTGCATATATAAAAAATAATGATCGCTGGGGTGTAGGGGGGTTTGTAACGCCGTGGTTTATTGAAAGCGGCGGCTCTGTCTACAACTGCGGTCTTTAAAATGATTCATATTCTTTTTGTTCAGCTGTTTGTTTTGGCCACCGTGCCACTGTTGTTTTGTTCCTGTCTTTTGTTTGTTGTTTTGTTATTTGTGTTATTATTAAAAGTGTGCATTTGCGCTTAATCTGCATTTCCTTGTGTTCTGAGTCTCTCTCCCTGCCAATAACATCCGAACTGTGACACTACCCAGCCACAATGCCTTAAGACCTTCTTTAGTATTTTCAATAATATCTTCATTTCCATTAAAGATTTAACATCACCATGCTATAACAGTTCAGCCACCAAAAAACAAACTTATAACGGACGTAGCATCCATAACTATTAAACACTCAATAGCAGCAGTGTGGAGTAGTGGTTAGGGCTCTGGACTCTTGACCGGACCGGATATATATATGTGCAGCTATGGCTGAAAGTTTTTCATCACCCTATAGAATGAACTAATTTGGCTTCATAAAGTCAAATGAAACCTGCTGAATAACTTTACATTAACATATTGAATTAACGTACATACTGCTTTGTATTTTTGCATATACTTAATGCAAAACTGCCAAAAATTGAAAAATATGACATTTGGAAATCTAACATGAAATACTGTACTACTGGAGTATGTATGGCTTCTGATAAATGTTTGTAATATCAGTTTGTAGTTTCTTTCTATCCCCACGTGCAACATAAAGAGCCCTAAAGAGCCCTAAAGAGCCTCACATCTCCTGCCAATACCAGTGGTATGTCTTTCAAGTGTAATAGCTTATGGACCAGTTTGTGTAAAACCCTGAGAGCAGGGCTATAAATATTATGAAGAAGCAGCCTGTCAAACTTAGCTGTTACTGGAAAGACATAAAAACAAACAAAAAATAAATAAAAATAAAAAGAATAAGCTGATGGAGCAGCTTGTGGATTTAAATAGTCTGTTCCCTGTTTTAAAAATGTCAGTTTTTTTTTAAACATGATATATGTTGTAAATTCCTGGATAAACTTTGTGTGCATTGTGTGCTGGTGGGTACTGAGGCAACATTTCAATTGGAATTCACCTAACCATACAACCTTATTACAACTAGGACCAGAAATACGCTTGCTACTGTTTTCCATGCAAATGTACAATAAAAGGATGCAGCAAGCAAATAATAAACCCACCTTTGCCGAGGAAGCTAGTCATGCGAGTAACAAGTCAAATTAAATGGTTTTCCATACCAGTTGCTTTTTCAGAGAGTTTGCTTGCATGGGTAAGTTTTAGCATGTTAAAAATTTGGCTGGAAAAACATCAAATCAATCAAGCTGGTTCTATCAAAGAGCCATGCATCTCTGCCACATACACCTTTCACTTGAAAAAGGTGTTCGCACCTTGTACAAGGGAGGAAGGGTTTTAGTGGCTCACGTGACATATCCCCCTTATGGCTCCTTTAATAGAACCAGTACCAGATCCGGAATATATGCTGGAGGCCGGACTGTAGTGTTTATACTGGCAATAGTCAATTTTTACACATGCCCTATACTTTCTATTCATTTCAGGGAACATTTACAATGATTTAGTCATTTCACATTAACATTTCAACTATTATTTCTTCAATTTTTCAAATATTAACACATTTCCAAAAACTTTTCTGCTTTATGAAATTGATGTTTGTCATTCTCCACACCCAGGAGTCACATAAATATATTTCTTTCTATACAGTAAGATCTGCTGGAAAGGTATTTAAAGATCATCCTATATAAATTAATCCCCGTAAAATGCTGGAGCATAAGGAACCTATTCAGCAAATTCCACTGCTCATGCTCTGGGTACTTGTTTATTTATTTTATTTTATTATATCATTTTTAATGTATTATTATTATTATTATTATTATTATTATTATTATTATTATTATTATTATTATCTGGGAACACATACCTCATGCAGCAGGTTGTTACAGAGAAGAACGTTCCAAAAACCCATAGGTCTTAACTGTATATAATCACTGAAATCAAGACAGACAGCTGTCCTTGAAGTAATTTGTTTCTTCAAACTTATAACTTGTCTTATTGCTTACAATAGCATACCTAATTAGCTGCTTCCACTGTACCTAAGAAGTCAAAGTTGGCTTCCAGTTGGCTAGCTTCCTCCTTCAAGCTTGCCTTTGTTACAAACTTGCAAGATTCAATACATATACATCAAAATTGAATTTTAGAAAGTGTTAAAAGAAAAACTGTTCATTGTACTCTCCCCTTTTCTTTTTCCTTTTTAAAAATATTTTTTCAATTTACAAGCTGCCTGCTGTATTTCAAGAGGAACGTGCATATTAACAAACTTTCTCAATAAAGTCATACACATTTTGCACCTTCCAAACTGCTCTCTTAAATCCTTATTTTTTTTTCTTTTATACTGTTTTGCATTATTCTTTAAGTCAAGACAATAATTCTGTTACATTCCTTTTACAAAAGCAAAACATAAAAGTGTTTGCTTATATTACTGTTAACATTTATTACTAATAATTTGTATTTTAAAGTTTATTTATTTATTTATTTATTTATTTATTTATTTATTTTCAATGCATGTAATAAAATAAAACCATGTCAGGCTTTACTTATAATCATTACAGAATTAGCAGTAAACTGCAATAACATATTTTTTTCAATTGTTATTAACAGAATTTCATTTATTTAATTTGTACTCTAGAGTTAAATAGTGTAATGTGTACTTTTTCTTCCGGATATTATTTTAGCCAAATTAATAACATGTGTTTGATCTTTCATGCAATCTAAAATCCAAATATTTATTTGTGATTCTTAAAAACATACAAATCACACATAAACATACACTTCATACACTTCAATCACAACATTAACATTCAATCATGAAAATATTTCCACGTATATATCTTAATTTGTTTCATTTGTAGTCACCTTATCAAACAGAGGTCTCTCCCACTTACCTCTGCCTGTCTGCATGTAATGCTTCAGCAAAGTGTTGGCAGAGTAAATATTCTCTGTAGATCTCTGTGGTTTCAGCATGCAGCTCTGGGCACCAGTATTCTCTTAGCTGATGCAGGATCTCCCTATTCCTTGGTAAGCTGCCACCAGTATGGCCTGTCTACTTGTTTTAGGGGGTATTACTTTTTTACTGGTTTTAAACAGTCTATATAATACTCCCTTCTCCAACTGGTATCTGACTATCTGGTGGAAATTCAAATAGCAATTAGCTGTCAGTAAGCAAATTAAACACTCTGTCAGTTGCTGCCTGAAAGGTTACATTTTGGTGGCCGTGTACTGCTTCTTGTGCTAATTCATCAGCACGATTGTTACCTATAATCGTAACCGCCTTCCCTCTCTTTGGCGGCCAGCTGCATGCTGAACACTGGTTCTGTTCCCCCTCAACCTTTTCAATGTCTTTCCATGTGCTACAGGTTTGCCCATAGGGTCCGAGTAACCATTCTCTTTCCTTGCTAGTGAATATTGTATGCTTGGGCGCAATAGCTGGAGTCTGTCACTAGTAACACAGTCTGGACTACCCCAGAGTTTGAGAGGGCCTTAGCTTGTGTTATTTAAGTAGATCGACCTGACTCCACTTCAGTGGTGTTGAGTTTCCTCATAAATTCCATTATTATTTTTTCCAATGAATATTCCTATGTCCAAGGGCAGTCAGAGCTGTGGCAGTCCGAGCGAGGACAGGCAGAGTGAGGACCTTTTCCACATCTCTCCTAGTGGCTACTAGAGGCCTCATTCCAACTCTTAACATTAGCTATATTTAAGTAACATTATTAAGGTGGTGTTTTAATTGGGTGATCCAATGTTATGCTTAGTACCAGGTGAGTGAGGTTAAATTGAATATAGGCTGATTTGCAATTTGATTGGTTTCCACACAGCTTTTTGTAGTTGTGTGATCACATTGAAGTGCATTGAAGCTATTGTATTGCTTAAGTATTGTTTTTAGCGCTGTTTAGCAGCTGTTAACCAGTTCCCTTGCAAAGTAAGGGTGCGAGAGAGGCTGCTGGAGAAAATCCGAACCTAGCAGCGCTCTGGAAGACGCCAACTACTACACAGATCTGCACCCTCCCACTACTACTGTACCTCTTTGTCTCACCTGTCCTGCTATGACTGTCTCTCAAATCTCTGTTATTCTGTCCTCTCACTCCTGTCATCTGTCCTCTTTCTGCCGTTACTACCCTAACCCCTCTAACCTCATCCCTCTACCTCTCCCCCCCCTCCCACTCTCTCCCTCTCTGCATGCAATGGAGTCTCACGTTTGTGCCTATTAAGTTTGTTATTGTTTGCGAGGCCTTCTATGTTTCCGTACACAACACGTCATTACTCGGACTGAGTCGAATGAGAGGCTGTCAGACTGTCACTGTGTCGTTCATGCAGAAATTACCACAGAAATAAAAGACAAATGGACATCAATGGGAATGTCATTATTAAAGTAAAAAAATATAATGTTCTTTATGATGCCAGTGTCAGTGGTTATAAAGACAATACAAAGAAAGACGCCATATGGTAAGAAATAACAGAACAATTGGAAATTGATGGTATGTCTATCTCTTTATTTCACCTTCATTTTGGTAAAAGTGACGGGGAGCGCCACACACTGGTTTCGTATTTCTGTAAAATGACGCATCTTTGTTTTAATAATGTTGACCAATAATAATAATAATCACATTCACACACTAACTAAAGATTTTATTAAAACTGAAAATCAATAAAAAAAAGTATATTAAACAACTTTTTTCAGTATTTACAAAGAAATATGTGTAGATGTATTCTTTTTGAATGATTTACATGTTAAACCAGATCACATATAAACATTCACTGGTAAATGTGTTTTTTTTAGTGTGTGTTGTACCCAGACTATTTCTTTGTTGTATTTATTTTATTTCATCTCCACAAAAGCAGCAAAAGCAGACAGTATTTTCTTTTCATGACTTGCTACAGTTGTGTGTGTGTGTGTGTGTGTTTTTTTTTAATGTACTCGTGCTGTATTTATGTCGTTTGCTTCGCTCCTGGTGTGCATAGCCCCTTCAGTGGCATAGCTGTCAGCCATGTGCAAAAATCTTGATCCGTCGCACATCAGTAGTCTTTATTAAATCTAGACATTAATCTGCCTATACAGCTCTCCTTTTCATGTGAACAGTACATTCAGAAAAACTCCGGTAACTTCTTCCTTAAGATTAATTTGCCATGATCTCATATTCCACCTCCCCTTAATTTCCAAAAAATGTGAGGTGAGCATTTGAACTGATGTTATTCTCTTCAGTACCAGGAAGTTCCTTAATACAGAATACAAATGAATAAGATATAAGTGTGTGTGTATATATATATATATATATATATATATATATATATATATATATATATATATATATATATATATAGTGATCAAGCAAAGGGTGTGGTTGTAGATGGTAAATACGTCAGGGCTGAGGTTTTGACAGCACTTTCTACCATCACAAAATGGCAGCAGGGAAAGGACTACGTCACAAAATGGCCACCCACAACACACTACAATTCCCACAATGCAAGGTGCCCAGGGTGTGGTAGCCACACCTGCCCCGAATTAGACATAATCATCCACCTATAAAAGGGCTGGATCACAGCACGGGGAAAAGAGGAGTACAAGGTGTTTAAGTGAGAGAGAGAGAGAGAGAGAGAGAGAGAGAGAGAGAGAGAGAGAGAGAGAGAGAGAGAGAGAGAGAGAGAGAGAGAGAGAAAGAAAGAAAAGTGCTGGTAAGAGTTATTGCTTTAAAAGACGACAAAAATTCTGTGTATGACTTGGACTGTTTTGACCACCCTTCTGGCGGATTAACCTGGATTGTATGAGAACCTGAACTGTGTTTGACCCCTGTATTGAATATCACCTAAGGCTTTGGATTGTCCAATAAAAATACAGGCACCGCCCTGTTAAACCAAACTGACAGTCTTGTGGTTACTGTTGATCTGGAAGAGGAGGGGGAACAGAGTAAAAATATACTACAGCTGAGTGTATTTGTTACAATATATATATATATATACAGTGCCTTGCGAAAGTATTCGGCCCCCTTGAACTTTGCGACCTTTTGCCACATTTCAGGCTTCAAACATAAAGATATGAAACTGTAATTTTTTGTGAAGAATCAACAAGAAGTGGGACACAATCATGAAGTGGAACGAAATTTATTGGATATTTCAAACTTTTTTAACAAATAAAAAACTGAAAAATTGGGCGTGCAAAATTATTCAGCCCCTTTACTTTCAGTGCAGCAAACTCTCTCCAGAAGTTCAGTGAGGATCTCTGAATGATCCAATGTTGACCTAAATGACTAATGATGATAAATAGAATCCACCTGTGTGTAATCAAGTCTCCGTATAAATGCACCTGCACTGTGATAGTCTCAGAGGTCCGTTTAAAGCGCAGAGAGCATCATGAAGAACAAGGAACACACCAGGCAGGTCCGAGATACTGTTGTGGAGAAGTTTAAAGCCGGATTTGGATACAAAAAGATTTCCCAAGCTTTAAACATCCCAAGGAGGACTGTGCAAGCGATAATATTGAAATGGAAGGAGTATCAGACCACTGCAAATCTACCAAGACCTGGCCGTCCCTCTAAACTTTCAGCTCATACAAGGAGAAGACTGATCAGAGATGCAGCCAAGAGGCCCATGATCACTCTGGATGAACTGCAGAGATCTACAGCTGAGGTGGGAGACTCTGTCCATAGGACAACAATCAGTCGTATACTGCACAAATCTGGCCTTTATGGAAGAGTGGCAAGAAGAAAGCCATTTCTTAAAGATATCCATAAAAAGTGTCGTTTACAGTTTGCCACAAGCCACCTGGGAGACACACCAAACATGTGGAAGAAGGTGCTCTGGTCAGATGAAACCAAAATCGAACTTTTTGGCAACAATGCAAAACATTATGTTTGGCGTAAAAGCAACACAGCTCATCACCCTGAACACACCATCCCCACTGTCAAACATGGTGGTGGCAGCATCATGGTTTGGGCCTGCTTTTCTTCAGCAGGGACAGGGAAGATGGTTAAAATTGATGGGAAGATGGATGGAGCCAAATACAGGACCATTCTGGAAGAAAACCTGATGGAGTCTGCAAAAGACCTGAGACTGGGACGGAGATTTGTCTTCCAACAAGACAATGATCCAAAACATAAAGCAAAATCTACAATGGAATGGTTCACAAATAAACATATCCAGGTGTTAGAATGGCCAAGTCAAAGTCCAGACCTGAATCCATGAATCCGAGAATCTGTGGAAAGAACTGAAAACTGCTGTTCACAAATGCTCTCCATCCAACCTCACTGAGCTCGAGCTGTTTTGCAAGGAGGAATGGGCAAAAATTTCAGTCTCTCAATGTGCAAAACTGATAGAGACATACCCCAAGCGACTTACAGCTGTAATCGCAGCAAAAGGTGGCGCTACAAAGTATTAACTTAAGGGGGCTGAATAATTTTGCACGCCCAATTTTTCAGTTTTTTATTTGTTAAAAAAGTTTGAAATATCCAATAAATTTCGTTCCACTTCATGATTGTGTCCCACTTGTTGTTGATTCTTCACAAAAAATTACAGTTTCATATCTTTATGTTTGAAGCCTGAAATGTGGCAAAAGTTCGCAAAGTTCAAGGGGGCCGAATACTTTCGCAAGGCACTGTATATATATATATATATATATATATATATATATATATATATAGAGAGAGAGAGAGAGAGAGAGAGAGAGAGAGAGAGAGAGATGTATTTTTAAATACATAACATCAACTTTGTTTGTTTCTTCCAACCTGGATTTAAACATATATTTCCCTCTTAACATTAAAAACATTCCTTTCAGTAGGTTGGCTTTGTTTCATATATATATATATATATATATATATATATATATATATATATATATATATATTGTGAGACAGCAGGGAGGGGGTTAAAACCTCTCTGCAGTAAAAACATGTGCGGAATGCTCAGTTGGAAAAAAAAGAAGTAACTGTGTGTTCTTTTTGTGTTTGGGTTAAACTGTGTGTGTTTTGTTTTTAGCCGGTAAACAGCTTAGCTGTCCGGCTTATTAGTTAGGTTCCTGTTTGTTTAGTTAGTGCTCGTACAGAGCTAGGTGTTTGTTTTGTATTTTGTTTATTTGGTGTTTATTAAAAATAGCGCAACCGCGCTGTAAAAATCCATTTCTGTGTGCCGGGTCAATTTTTAAAGGGGCAACAAACCCGAGTGGGTGAGTTTCGTTTACATATGGTGTCAGAAGTGTTGGGCGCCCCTACGACCCAGTAAAATGGATTTTAAAGAACTGATTGAGATGATCAATCGGAACATCGCTATTCAGGAGGAGCAGACAAGGAGGATGGAGAGGCAGACACAGGAGCTGCTGCAAAAGTGGGAGCCGCCGCTTCCAGAGCCCAGAGGGGAGGAGCCGCGGCTTCCAGAGCCCAGAGGGGAGGAGCCGCGGCTTCCAGAGCCCAGAGGGGAGGAGCCGCGGCTTCCAGACCCCAGAAGGGAGGAGCCGCCGCTTCCAGAGCCCAGAGGGGAGGAGCCGCCGCTTCCGGAGCCCAGAGGGGAGGAGCCGCCGCTTCCGGAGCCCAGAGGGGAGCAGCCGCAGCTTCCGGAGCCCAGAGGGGAGGAGGTGAAAAGCATACCTCCACCACAGCCCCGACCACCACCACTACAGTCCAGTTCGGCGCCGCTGCGTCCAGTCCCTCACCCCTTGCTCCTGGACACCCTGCCGGTCTTCCTGGACCTCCCTGTGCTGGACCTGGAGCCCAGGAGTCTGCAGCACTGGCCACAGCTTTGCCCCTGGTTACCTGCTCCGCTCTCCCCGAGCACCCAGACGTCGCTGGGCTGCTGCCAGATGTCGCTGTTGCTCCCCCTGTTAGCTGCTTCGCTCCCCCTGGGTGATCGGACATCACTGCGCCAGTTCCCAGGGGAAGACCTGTGTCCACTGCGGCATCCTCCAGTGCCCCGGCCTACGCTTCGGTCGGCCCTGTTAGCCCGGTGGGGTCCCGTGTCGCAGGTTCGCGGTCCCTTCCTGGCAGCGCCGGAAGGACCGACCCATCCTCAAGCCCGCCCGTGGAAGAGGGTGGCAATGGACATTGCTGGACTTTTGAGGCTGGGTGGTCTTTTAAGGGTGGAGGGAGGTAGCCGTGGTATGGCCGGTGTCTTGAAAAGACATGGGGGGGGGATGTGTGAGACAGCAGGGAGGGGGTTAAAACCTCTCTGCAGTAAAAACATGTGCGGAATGCTCAGTTGTGATGTTTAATTGTTTTATTAGTTTAATTATCACCCGCACCTGGTTAATTGTAAATTAGAGCCAGGTGCAGGGTTTAAAAGAAAGACAGCCAGTCTGTTCGGGGCTGCCATGAAGTAAGAAGCCCGATTGTTGGTGTAGTCAATCGTATTGAGGGAAAAAAAAGAAGTAACTGTGTGTTCTTTTTGTGTTTGGGTTAAACTGTGTGTGTTTTGTTTTTAGCCGGTAAACAGCTTAGCTGTCCGGCTTATTAGTTAGGTTCCTGTTTGTTTAGTTAGTGCTCGTACAGAGCTAGGTGTTTGTTTTGTATTTTGTTTATTTGGTGTTTATTAAAAATAGCGCAACCGCGCTGTAAAAATCCATTTCTGTGTGCCGGGTCAATTTTTAAAGGGGCAACGAACCCGAGTGGGTGAGTTTCGTTTACTATATATATATATATATATATGTGTGTGTGTGTGTATTTTAACAAAATGATATTGAATGAAGACTGTTAGAAGGTTCATGATAAATTTCTAAGTCTGTAGTTATAGATTCAGTTATCTTCATCTAACTCCAGGCTAAAGAAATATAGTTAAATGTAAGTCTCATGTTAGCTTTTTAACTTCTAAAACTAAGCTTGACATCTCACTCTGTTTCTTCAACATCCTGCTCAGGCAAGTTTCAGACATCCTGCTTTCCTGCCAAGGTCATTTTTTTTAAAATTTAATTCTACTGTAAGCATTTTCTCCAATTTATTACATTCTTACTGGATCTCGGAAACTGTCCCACACTATTGCTCCCTTTTTTCTGTTACCTGAAGGTACTTTTTCATTAGTTAATATTAAAAGATCAATCATTATGAAGACCTTGGCTTCAAACTGCTGAAGACCAGTGAGTCTTGCTTCTGCTTTTCTCTCAAGGTTATAAGCCTTGGCACTGGTAGCTCTCAGTTAATTTCACAGGTATTTCTGGTCAGCACGACCCCAACACAGATCCTTCTTTACTCAGACTTACAATGATTTCTATAATAATAATTTCTACTGTTACACTAGAATAAACAGGACTATAGAATCCTACAATATTCTCATAGACTAATACAGAGTTCATTATAACATGTTTCTCAACAGTGTGTTTTAACAATTTGTTTAGTATATCTACTGGCTTTATATTCTTTAAAACACAGTACATTTATTACAATATATTAACATTGTTGCAATTTCACAAATGTTCAATTTGTATCCCAGAAATCAGCCTGTTTCCAGTAGCAGTGACAGTCTTTGGTCAGTTTCTCCTCTCAGTGAGTCTGTCAAAGCCACCACAGGTGTGGGTGACAGTCTTTAAAAGTCTGATAGCTGCAAAAAAAAAAAAAATCTTAGCCGGGCTCCCATCTCTACATTCTCATTCCCATCAGTGGAAAAACCTCAAATAAATCAAGCTGGTTCTATCAAAGAGCCATGCATCTCTACCACATACACCTTTCATATATATGATATGGTCCAAAGCTTTGCTGCCAGTTACTGTACCACTAGGGAACATGAAGACTTCAATTTCAAATCAATTCAATTTCTATATGAATAAGATAACGTGAGATCTAGAAGCAAAGGTACATCAAAGGTTTTTAACATTGTTTATTATGATCAATTGAATGTGTATACTGGAGTATGAAGAAACTTTCAATTTGGTTTACACTTTTCATCCGAATAAGACATTTGTTCCAAACTACTGTATTTTACACACACACACACACACACTCACATATATATATATATATATATATATATATATATATATATATATATATATATATATATATATATACAGTGGGTCTCAAAAGTATTCACCCCCCTTGGACTTTTCCACATTTTATTGTGGAATCAAAATGGATTTAATTAGGAGTTTTTGCCACTGATCGACACAAAAAAGTCCATAATGTCAAAGTGAAAAATAAAATCTACAAATTGTTCTAAATTATTTACAAATATAAAACAGAAAATAATTGATTGCATAAGTATTCACCCCCTTTGCTATGACACACATAAATAAGCTCTAGTGCAACCAATTGTCTTTAGAAGTCACATAATTAATGGAGTCCACCTGTGTGCAATTAAGGTGTTTCACGTGATTTCAGGTTAAATACACCTGTCTCTGGGAGGTCCCACAGTTGGTTAGTACATTTCCTAACAAAAAACTACATCTACAACTACATGAAGATAAAGGAACAATCAAAGCAAATCCGGAATAAGGTTCTTCAAAAGCACCAATCAGGGGTAGGATATAAGAACATTTCCAAGGCATCAGCCCGGAGCACAGTAAAATCCATTATTAAGAAATTGAGAGAATATGGCACAACTGTGAATCTGTCTAGAACAGGACGTCCTCAAAAACTGAGTTTCTGGGTGAGAAGGGCACTAGTCAAGGAGGCCACCAAGAGGCCTATGGCAACTCTAAAGAAGTTACAGTCTTCCACGGCTGAGCTGGGAGACACTGTGCATACGGCAACAATAGCCCGGGTGCTTCACAAAATTGGCCTTTATGGGAGAGTGGCAAAAAGAAAGCCATTGTTGAAAAAAAACTCACATCAAATCTCGGCTAGAGTTTGCCAGAAGGCATATGGGAGACTCTGAGACCAAGTGGAAGAAGATTCTATGGTCTGATGAGACCAAAATAGAGCTTTTTTGCCTCAATGCTAAGCGCTATGTTTGGGGCAAGCCTAACACCGCATATCATCCTGAGAACATCATCCCTACCGTGAAGCATGGTGGTGGCAGCATCATGCTATGGGGATGCTTCTCTGTGTCAGGGCCTGGAAAGCTCGTGAAGATAGAGGGCAAAATGGATGCAGCAAAGTACAGAGAAATCCTGGAGGAAAACCTGCTAAAGTCTGCAAGAAACCTGGGACTTGGGAGAAGATTCATCTTCCAGCAGGACAATGACCCCAAACATACAGCCAAAGCCACACTGGAGTGGCTTAAAAACAAAAAGGTCAGTGTCCTGGAGTGGCCCAGTCAAAGCCCAGACCTCAATCCAATTGAGAATATGTGGAAAGATTTGAAAATTGCTGTTCACCAAAGGTCCCCATCCAACTTGACGGAGCTTGAGCAATTTTGCAAAGAGGAATGGGCAAAAATTGCTGGATCCAGATGTGCAAAGCTGGTAGAGACTTATCCAAATAGACTCATGGCTGTAATTGCTGCCAAAGGTGCATCTACCAAATATTGACTCAAGGGGGTGAATACGTATGCAATGAATTATTTTCTGTTTTGTATTTGTAATTAATTTAGAACAATGTGTAGATTTTATTTTTCACTTTGACATTTTGGACTTTTTTTGTGTTGATCAGTGGCAAAAACTCCTAATTAAATCCATTTTGATTCCATGTTGTAACACAATAAAATGTGGAAAAGTCCAAGGGGGGTGAATACTTTTGAGAGCCACTGTGTATATATATATATATATATATATATATATATATATATATATATATATATATATATATATATATACAGTGCCTATAGAAAGTCTACACCCCCTTGAACTTTTTTCACATTTTGTTGTGTCAGTGTGTGGCAATGTGCCCCGCCCCTGTGTGCATTTCTGTGTTATATGTTGCGTGTGGTGTGTTAATGTTGGCTGTACAGGATATAAATGGGTGTGTGCAGCACAAGTTATTTAAAATGTATAATTGTATTTAGGCACGGGGATTGCATTTCACTTCACGTGCATTTAAAGTATTTAATATGTGAGCACGGGGTTGCACATAATTAGTTCACGTGCTGGGATTTAAGTGAATAATTAATTAGTAATTGAATCCCGGCACAACAGTATATATAGATGCACGTTTTACTCACTCGGGGTTGTGTGTTCGGTGAGTGGAGAACGGGTGTGGAGAAGGAGAAAATAAAAAGTAAAACTAAGGAAAAAGTAAATATAAGTTTGTTTGACTCACCATGTTTTGTTTGTCTGTCCGTCCACTGTTTGTTTAGTGTTAATCCGTTTTGTTTGTTTTATTTGGCCTCAAGTGCCATGTCCTGTTTTCTGTTTAAAACTTTTATTTGTTTATTAAACCTACTGAGCGAAGCCATTGCGTTTTCAATTTCAACCCCAGTACTGCCTGTCTGTGTGATTCTTTCTGGCCTGACGTCATCCCTGCAGCTAGCCTGTCACACAGTGCCTCAGAGTTTCATGCATTTAAATGAGGATTTTTTTCCACTTATCTACACACCATACTCCACACTGTTAAGAGGAAAAAAGTTTTTATTGAGAAAAAAATTATATATTAAAAATACAAAACTGAAAGATCATAATTGGATAAGTCTCCACCCCCTCCGAGTTAATACTTGGTGGAGGCACCTTTGGCAGCAATTACAGCTGTGAGTCTGTTGGGATAGGTCTCTACCAACTTTGCACACCTAGATTTGGCAATATTTGACCATTCTTCTTTACAAAACTGTTCACGCTCCGTCAAGTTTCTTGGGGAGCATTGATGGACAGCAATCTTCAAGTAATGCCGCAAATTTTTGATTGGATTTAGGTTGGGACTCTGACTGGGCCACTCAAGGACATTTACCTTTTTGTTCCTTAACCACTCCAGTGTAGCTTTGGCTGTGTGCTTTGGGTCATTGTCGTGCAGAAAGGTGAACTTCCTTCCCAGTTTCAGCTTTCTTGCAGAGGGCAGCAGGTTTTCCTCAAGGACTTCTCTGTACTTTGCTCCCTTCATTTTCCCTTCTATCCTGACAAGTGCCCCAGTCCCTGCCGATGAGAAACATTCCCATAACATGATGCTGCCACCACCATGCTTCACAGTAGGGATGGTGTGCTTTGGGTGATGCGCTGTGTTGGGTTTGCGCCAAACATAACGCTTTGCATTTAGGCCAAAAAGTTCAATTTTTGTTTCGTCAGACCACAAAACTTTTTGCCACATGGCTACAGAATCTGCTGAGTGTTTGTTTGCATACTTCAAACAGGATTCAAGGTGGGCTTTCTTGAGTAATGGCTTCCTTCTTGCCACCCTACCATACAGGCCAGATTTGTGGAGTGCTTGGGATATTGTTGTCACATGCACACTTTGACCAGTCTTGGCAAAAAAGCCTGTAGCTCTTGCAAAGTTGCCATTGGCCTCTTGGTATCCTCTCTGATCAGTCTCCTTTTTGCTCGGTCATCCAGTTTGGAGGGACGGCCTGATCTAAGCAGGGTCTTGGTGGTGCCATACATCTTCCACGTCTTAATAATCGTCTTGACCATGTTCCAAGGGATATTCAAGGCCTTTGATATTATTTTATACCCATCCCCTGATCTGTGCCTTTCAACAACTTTGTCCCAGAGTTCTTTTGAAAGTGCCTTGGTGCTCATGGTTGAGTCTTTGCTTTGAAATGCACTACCCAGCAGAGGGAACCTACAGGAACTGCTAAATTTATCCTGAAATCATGTGAGTCACTACAGTTTAACACAGGTGGAGACCACTTAACTTGGTGTGTGATTTTGAATGCGATTGGTTACACCTGAGCTAATTTAGGATTGCTATTACAAGGGGGGTGGACACTTATCCAACCAAGCCATTTCAGTTTTTATTTTTAATTCATTTTCTACAAATTTCTAGAATATTTTTTTCACTTGGAAGTTGTGGGGTAGGATGTGTAGATAAATGAAAAAAATATATTTTGATGCATTTCTAGTCTTTAAGGAAACAAAAAGGTGAACATTTTGAAAGGGGGTGTAGACTTTCTATAGGCACTGCATATATATATATATATATATATATATATATATATATATATATATATATATATAGTAATATATTGCCCCCACTCGGGTTCGTTGCCCCTTTAAAAATTGACCCAGACACAAAAATGGGAGGTTCAGCGCTTCTGCGCACTTTTAATAATACAAACAAAAACACAAAAACAAAAACAAACACCTAGCTCCTTCGGAGCGCTTACTACATGGTATGCTGGTCCCTGACTAGCTTGCAGGACGGCTAAGCCGTTTGCCTGCCATACACAAAACAAACCACACAGTTTTCACAAAACCCTTACTTTTTCCCTTGACTGCTTGGACACAGAACACACTACCTGTCTCCTTCTATACAGCAACCCTGAGCAGACTGACTGCACCTCTTATATACCCTGCACCTGGTCCTAATTTAACAATAATTACCAGGTGCAGGGGATAATTAACAATTCACACAAATGTGCATTCTCACATGTTTTCTTCCATGCAGGGAGGATTAACCCCCCTCCCTGCTGTGTTACACTTCCCCCCCCTTAAGTGCACAGCACTGATCGGCCATTCCAAGGCCACATTCCCCCCCCCCCCCCCCTTTGAAGTCCGGTGCCCAGAGGAAGGGACCGCGATCCGGCGAGGAGGGACCCAAACGGCTTGCTAGGGGCGACCGACGCATAGGCTGGTAACCTGGACGGTGCAGCGAGGTGTGAGCCACGGGACCAGCGCAGCGACATCTGAGACACCAGGGGGAACACAGCGGGAGGAAGGGGGAACGCTAGTGACGTCACACGACCACGTCATGACGTCTGAGGTTTCTGGGGGAGTGGAGCAAGGGACCAGGTGAGCAACTGTGCCTGGCGGTGCCCCGACCTGGGCACGAGGTCGAGCACAGGGAGGTCCATGCATTCCGGCAGGGTGTCAACAAGCACGGGGCAAGGGACCGTGCCCGGCAGCACCGGACTGGTTTCCAGGGGTGGTGGTCGGGGCTGTGGTGTAGGTGACTCCCTCACCTCCTCTGGCTCCCGAGACGGCAGCTCCACCCCCTCTGGCTCCCGAGACAGCAGCTCCACCCCCTCTGGCTCTCGGGTTGGCAGCTCCACCCCTTCTGGCTCTAGGGACGGCAGCTCCACTCCTTCTGGCTCTAGGGACGGCAGCTCCACCCTCTCTGGCTCTCGGGACGGCTGCTCTACCTCCCATTTCTGGAGCAGCAGGTCCAGCTCTGTAGGCTCCGGCTCCGGTAGCCCTAGCTCCACTCTCCACTTCTTGTTTTGCTCTTCCTGAGCAGCTGTATTTCTTTTGATCTTCTCGATCAGTTCTTGAAAATCCATTTTTTCTTTTTTTTTTTTTACTGGGTCGTAGGGGCGCCCACACCTTCTGACACCACGTGTAATATATTGCCCCCACTCGGGTTTGTTGCCCCTTTAAAAATTGACCCAGACACAGAAATTGGAGGTTCAGTGCTTCTGCGCACTTTTAATAATACAAACAAAAACACAAAAACAAAAACAAACACCTAGCTCCTTCGGAGCACTTACTACACGGTATGCTGGTCCCTGACTAGCTTGCAGGACGGCTAAGCCGTTTGCCTGCCATACACAAAACAAACCACACAGTTTTCACAAAACCCTTATTCTTCCCTTGACTGCTTGGACACAGAACACACTACCTGTCTCCTTCTATACAGCAGCCCTGAGCAGACTGACTGCACCTCTTATATACCCTGCACCTGGTCCTAATTTAACAATAATTACCAGGTGCAGGGGATAATTAACAATTCACACAAATGTGCATTCTCACATGTTTTCTTCCATGCAGGGAGGATTAACCCCCTCCCTGCTGTGTTACACTATATATATATATATATATATATATATATATATATATATATATATATATAAACCTAGAGAAACCAAACACTTGGTTGTACATGATGTTTCCTACTTGAGAAAATGTTGCAGCAGAGCATAGCACCTGTGCTATTGCTATTTAATATTTCTGCTAAGATAAGAAGTTTCAGAGCTCAGTTGCAATACATACCTTGTGCTTTTGATTATTCATTTGGGAGACCTACTTGCATTCTAGATGTGTCCCTCCTTTCTGTATAAGTAACAACAGAAACTTGACTGTAGGAATCCATACATTTGCGCTTTGTTACGTTTGGACAATGTATATCTTTTTAATTAATGATTTGCATTTTTTTACATTTATTTTATACAAATGCCATATCAGAAATACCTATGCATAATATTTATTTACAACCAGGAAGCAACCATCACTAACACTGATGTCAGACCGTGGCCCTCCATTAGCATAGATATTGAATTAGTGCTGTGCAGATACTCACATTTTCAGAGCAATGTTTTTGGATGCAGGTATAAAATGAAACAGAAAAAGCCTATTAATTAATGTGCTAATTTCACAACAAGAAAAGTTGCCTTCACTGCCCTTTACCTTTACAATTCAGTATCAATCAATGGCAATTACCTTCCTCATTGTGTAAGTTTTAAAGCTGCTTGAAAGCAAATTCTCCATTCACCTGGGTGCTGATATTTTTACTGCTGTACTGCTGTACAAAGGCTGTAAACTGACAATGAATATATGAACTTGCAAATGCATCTGATTTGTCACAGACATTAGACCTTTCTTTAGCCCTTCCTTAAGAGCTGCCACTGAGCATACTGGGATATGTCAAGTTTAATCCAATGTTAAATCTTGCCCAGGACTACAATCCCACAATTCACTGCAGAGACGCTGCATTTCTAAGAAGAAAAGTTAAGACAATTAACAGCAGATAGAATAGGTTAAGGTAGTTTGATCACAACATGAAATCACACTGACTGGGATAACAAGGGCTGTTGGGGGAATGCTTTGTTTTGTGTTGAGTATTTAACAAATTTTATTCCATTTAATGAATACCTAACAACTTAAAACATGTTAAAGGGGATGTAGCAGGGTGGTTGCCCTGCACATGTGTAAATTATGGTTGGTATAATTTTATATGGGGAAATGGGTTTATTGTGTGTCTTTTTGGAGTTGATTTGTATGATGGAATTATTGTTTTACAGACGGGCGCTCGATTGAGACTTGCTGCCTGCTAGGCCTGGTTGAGGGGAAGGGCAGCAAGTGATTGGCTGTGCTGGTTCTCAATCAGCAGATGGGCAGGTCTTGACCGAGTGTCCGTCAGTTTAAAAACCTCCACCGGGAGATGGCTCGGGGCGATTGCAATGCCATGCCAGAGGGGAGCGGCGTATACTCGGGAGGAGAGGGTCCGCGCTGCAGGAACGACAGCTACACAACCCTGAAACTGCCAGCGGTGCTTGTGAAGGCAATGCCCAGCCAAGGCTGTATGAAGCAGCAGGAGTCATTGTATGAATACCGGCTCATCAGTATATTAGTTTAGGGGATAGTGATCCCATGTGATGTATAGCGAGAGTTACGTAGTGTAGCCGGTTCCTGGAGCGGGACGTCTCGTTTTATAAGGCTTGCCCTCTGTGGCACCTTTTATTTGTAGTTTTTGTACTGTGTTTTATTTTGTATTTTTGTACAGCTTGCTGTATGTGTCCTCTGTGCATTACCATGGCTGGTAACGTCACATGACCACTTTTATTTACTTTCGTTTTTGTTTGTTAATAAATCCTGCGTGTCTGTGCTGGCGTTTCAACTACCGCCCCCCAGTTGTCTCTCTGTATTGCTTGAACAGCGGCTACCCACACACGTGACACGAGCAAGACCCTGTCACAGGAGATTATCTAAGCATCTGCACAGCCCTATACTCAACAAGGTCTTGGCTTTTGATACACAGGCAAGTCACATGTTATATTACGAATAGTTTGTGTGGGCTGCCACCTCTGATCTATATTACCAATAAGGCAAATTCAAAACTGTAAATATCCTGTTTAAAAGAACCTGGCAAATTGATCAACTCACAAAATATTTTGATTAATGTTCCTTTCCTCTCTCCCTTATAAATAATGAACATTTTACTTCAAGCTGAGGAATACATTTGCAAGTTTAAATGTGTTTTAAACAGTGTCTAGCTGTGGTGCTTTCGATACAAGCTTGACTTTAACTTCACAAAGAAAGTGTGCTGAACTGTCTACATTTAATTAGTTGTAGCAGAATATGCTACACAAGTGTGTATCAGTGACTGATACAATTAAAAAAATGAGTTTTTCAGTTTCTCTTGTTTCTCCAAATTTAAAATGCTTCTGCATTGTCATTTTGTCACTAGCCTTCATCTGTTTTCAAAAAGACTACATAACTACTTATTAGTTTTTTTTTTAGTTTTACCCTGTGTAAATTTTGTTTTGCAGATTAAAATAGAGATTAAACACAAGGCTCAGATCAGTTGAGTTCAGTCTTGTTAAATTGGCTATACTATGACAGCAGCAAATTAGACAGCCTCTGAGGGCATTGTTTTTATAAGTGGCCTGAGAGACATGTACACTTGCATAGGCAGCATTCGATTTCAAGGAACAAATAATTTAAAGACCCGTCACAGCTCTGCAGTAAATCACATTTTAATTTGTGCAGAAATACTGTGGTTTAAGGGAATATGTTATTCACTTCTTGACAATCCTAACTTTGCATGCAGCTAATTTGGGTCTGCCTAATTCTTCAGTATGAAAACATAGTCCTTGTTTTGGCAAGACAATACTTTAAAGATAATGGATCTCGCTGTCTTATTTTAAGCAGAAAGAACACCATTTGTTACTTTCTAGAAATACATGGCTGATTTCAATCTGATGACCTCTGTGCACTCTGTTTGCCGAATTCTTTTCATGGTTACTTGTCAGACTGTGACTGGCTTGAAACAAGACTAGCAAAGCCAAGTCTCTGAAATAAAGAAGAGCTACATTTCTTCAGACAGTCTCGAGTCTGTAAAAGTACATCATTGCTGATTATGTAATGCCCCTACTGTATCTGAAGCTGAAAAAGCTACAAGTCAATTTTTCCTAAATGTGCAGCCTGATTTCTAAATGGGGCGCTAGGAAGAATATCCATGTATAACACGATTGATGGATAGTACAAATATGGCAAAAAGTTTTGTATCCCCTAAAATTTTAGGACTGAAACATAATTAAGAAAAAAAGCTATCTAAATGTAA